>NC_141540.1:105460000-105760000 GCF_021556685.1 Rattus norvegicus | reverse complement strand
CTACTCATTTCTTGACCTCAGCCTTTAGTATTCTAGGTGAGTTAGTGAGGATGCTAGGTTCCTCCTATGACTGGACCATGGCTTTGAAATTGGCCTTTCTTCCAATCCCCTATACCAGCAGCAAACTTAGTGATTCAGCTTAGGCTCCATGCCAGAAATAAGGATAGATGAAATTGTGAGTTGGAGGAAAAGTTCTTTTCACTGATCTCTTCACTTCTAGATGGAGGTCCTGGTATAGACACCCGACAGCAAGCCCTAACACAGATAGGTGAAAGGAGGGAGGGGCACATGGGGATCCTGGCTTCAGAAAAACCATAAGAGATGATCTCACTTAACTTACTCCTCCGAATTTCCACATCCTCCGACACTGGCATTAATACCCCTCCATGCTAATCTGGGTCCACTTCAACTTCTCTTTCTTGAATCCATACAGTTCTTACTAACACAGCAGAAGTTCCCTTCACTGCTTCTCCTTCTTCACCAGAGAGCAAGTACTGCAAACCACATTGGAAGCACCTCACATGTCCAGAGACTCAGCCTACATTTTCTAAGAAATGACAAAAAAAAAACAACCATGTATACTAGATATTAGTGGAGGACAGCCATAGTACAGGACCAAGCAGAAGCAGTGATGCTGTGTTTCATAAGAAAGACAACGCAATCCACAATGCACCTCCTTTGTCCTTTCATCACTTCATCTTGGCCCTCCAAGCTAGGGCCTCCATGCTCTAGTAAGAACACACTAGAATACATGCTGCAGCTCAGAGAGGTAACAGCTGAGCTTCTCACTAGGCCTGAGCAAGGAGGGGACCAACATTCACAAGAACTTCAAGGCCAGTCTCTAACCCTGCTTCAGGCAGAGGAGTCAAGCAGGGGCTGGATGTCTAAAACAGACAGAGTCAATAGAAATAAACAATCAGGAAGTGAAGCTAATGGTGGACAGAGAGCGTGAAGAAATGAAGGCTTGTTTCCCTGTTTCTCATCCAAACTATTTCTAGAGAACAACCTTTGGTGTCATGCTGAACTCTAGTCCCATTGACATGACTTGACACTATAAACAAGGGTCGGGATGCTCCCTTATTGATTTGTCCCATGCCTCAATAACATTTTCTATCTAAAGTCCCTACCAGAGCCAAAGGCTCATAGCAACCTACTAAAGTGTACTGCTATTATTGGCTGTTGTTGCCTGGTCTTTGTGAGCCTATCACAGTGGAGAAAATTACAATAATCATCCTTGATGGGGTGGTGTTTGTCATTTCCCATCCTGTCACGTGTTCAGCCATCTGAAGATAGTTTTATTGTGAGTATTGATGTCCCTTTTGAAATGAGAACAGAAGGGGGAAAGAAGTGCAAACAAGGGATGTGTGAGGAAAGGAATGGGAGGGAAATTTACACTGATCTATACATACTCGGAAGAGGGAAGGGGCAGGTGTTGTACGAACTTTTGTGGGGGAGATCAATAAGCATCTGTATTTCCCAGGTAGAACACCAATAACATAAAAAACAAAACCAAAAGTAAACAAAAGCAAACAATACCAACAATAACAATACCACTCAATTCTAGCTTGATGAAACAGTTAATTAGAATTACTTACCAGAGAGAGTGAAGAGTTGACAATGTACACTATTAAAGAGAAGAATCTCTTGGAGACTCCAGCAACTATTAAGGATGTACACATTCCTCTGTATGGGGGAGTTCCTGTGAGACCCAGGTCCCCTTCATGATGGAAAGTTAACAAGTTCAGTCTTGTTCAAACATCTCATTTGAGTAATTATAGATGTTGACATTTCAAGAGGGCAATGTCCAAGCTGTGCCTGGAGGACAGACAGCATTCCACAGCATCAGAGAAAATAAATCACAGCCCCAAAGAATGCAGACCAGATATGCTTATATCTTCCTTCAAATTCTAGGAAAAATGAGCAAAACACCCAGGAGGGACTCTGACAGAGGGAGGATACTGGAGTCAGAAGCGCCTTGAGCATCTATTTCCCTAGACCTCAGTTTCCTCTGCTTCAAAGTGGGTTTAGTATGGACACCTACAAAGTGGTAATAGGCTGAAGCTCAGGTTAGTTGGTAGGAATGAAAAGGCTTCTAAATATAAATGAATCCATTCTTACTACTATTATTACTATTATAAAGAACTATCTAGAAAGCTTTTCTCCAATCTTCCTTACCATCTTGAAAAATATCTCAAACCACACCCTATCCTTTCTGCAGTAGTTAACACTTTCTCCCTAAGAGCTGTTATCTAGGCTGCCTCTTTAGGTCATGGGTCCAAGCTCAAGGACCAGGGCCATACCTTAATTCTTGGCAAGAACTAGTCTTAGTAGGCATTCAGTAGAATACAGTAGGCATTCAATATGTGCTTATTACATAAAGACATACAACACCTCTGATTTCTTCAGCCAAACACCAATCCAGACAGATGAAAAGAACACCAAGAGACATGTGGGCATTTCTCCTAATGCCCTCACCCCTTTGCTACACCACTGTGGTCATCTGGATTTAGAATAAGAATAACGCAAAACATACTTTGAAACTAGCATTTAGGAGGATGCCTTGCATTTTTGAAGGCCAAAGGAAAAGCACAGCATAGTAATTTGGGGCTAAGAGCAGCTGGTGATGTTTCAACATGTGGAAATAACCACAGGCAAGGAATTGGACAGCTACCATGGAATCAATCCACAGGCCCTGGGGAGGGGGAGGTGAATCCAGATGCCGAGCTGACCACATGGTCTTGCCCTGTTGCAGAACTTGTCATCACAGCACCAGCCTGGTATGACCAACTGGGTTTTTGCTGGCCAACCAGAGGTCAGTGTCACTCAAACTTGGATAAATAAACCTGGACAGTACACTCTAACCCAAAATTTGAGCCAAGCATTTTATCTGGCCAAGCTAACTGCTCTGTAAGTGTGTTTAAAAAATAGTCTTGGGAGGAAACATTGACTTTTAATATATGGTGCTGAGACAACTGGGTAGCCATTTTGAGAGAGTTAAAATTAGATACACATCTCACGCATAAAAGCAGACATGAAATTATTGAACATCTACATATTGTTAAAAGTGAAGCGATAGTTTAAAGGGAAAAGATGTGTATGTTCTTTTATGGTCTGGGAATAGGTAAGGGCTTTCTGGTTATAATTCAAATATTCAACAACAATAAGATTATCTTAGTTTGGTTTCTATTGCTGTGATAAAACACTGACCAAAACTAACTTAGAGGAAAAGGATCACCATCAACCCTTAAGGGAAGCCAACGCAGGAATCAAGTACAACAAGATCTGAGAGCAGAGGCAATGGAGGAATGCTGCTTACTAGCTTGCTCCCCATGACTTGCTAGAGCTGCTTTCTTTCTTTAATTAAAATGTTAAGTGCATCATTTCCCCTTTCCTTCTCCTCCCTCCAATGTACTTTGCTCCCTCTTGAAATCATGGTCCCTTTTTCTTTTATACTGTTATTTCTTCCCAGGGATAGCACCTCCCACAGTGAACTAGGCCATGCCACCTCCTGGCCTCAGGGGTGGGCATGTTGTTTACTGACAAATGTTTTCCAATGAGAAACTGAGGTGCCTGCATGTATTTCCCAACATGAATGAATCATGGTATTTGTTGTACCCTTTATTCTGTGAGTGTTCAGCCATCTGTCTTCTATTACCTCAAACTCTCTGGTGATGTACCCTGTCTGTATGTCACGTCACATGAATGTACAAACACCTGTAGTTCCCTCTTGAGATTATTCTTCCCTATTGCATAGGTTTCCTGTTGGCATGTGTTGTGTAATCATACATTCTGAGTCTTCTGTTCTTTTATTTCTGCAGGCATCTGACACAAGTCTCTTCAATTGCAAATCTTTACTTTCTTGATCAACAGGAGATTGTCTAGAGAAGATGTAGAATATAAACCTGAACAATTCTGGGCCTGTGGAAAAGCAGCTTCTCTTCTCTTCTCTTCTCTTCTCTTCTCTTCTCTTCTCTTCTCTTCTCTTCTCTTCTCTCTCTCTCTCTCCCTCCCTCTTTCTCTCTCTCTCTCCCTCCCTCCCCCCCTCTCTCTCTTTCTTTTTCTCTTCCCCGCCCCCCACCAGTTTGCCTGACTATTGCAGATACTAAAAAGTGGTATGATGGGTGGTCATTTTTATGACTTTGCAGGGAAAACTGTGTGGATTGATTCATGGATGGGAAGTTGCCCATGGTATTTAGACAGCAATGGAAGCCTATATCTTTATGTATAACAGACTACAGCTAGACTTGGGCATTTTATAGCTTGGCTTGATTCATCTTCACATCCAAAAGATACAACTGTCCTCATCAAATGCTTACCATATACTGATCCCTCAGAAAACTATTTCAAAGCCTCCTTCTACTCTGTGTTGAGACCACACATTGACCCTGGTGATTCATTTGTTTCTTGATGAAACAAGTCAGTTTGTTATCATTTTGCCCCTTGATGTCACCTCAAAGAGAAGTCACATCAGATGGTCTGCTGGAAATGTCTCCAAATAGAAACTGTGTAGTGCACAGAATTAGCAGACGCTTCTTACAAGAATAAATTGTTGAATCTGAAAAATAAGTAAGAAAACAATTCCCACACTTGCGCCTCCACCAAGCTCCTGGTTCATTCAGTTTCCAGGCTTCTCACCTGAGCAGAGCCACAAAGTGTTCTTGATGTATCCTCAGTGTAGCATCTGCTAGAGTTTCACTCTTTTTAAAGATAATATTCCGGAGTTGGGGATTTAGCTCAGTGGTAGAGTGCTTGCCTAGGAAGCGCAAGGCCCTGGGTTCGGTCCCCAGCTCCGAAAAAAGAACCAAATATATATAATATTCCACGGTAAGGATCTATCTCATTCTGTTTACCCATACATTCTAGTTTCATTTCTGTTGCTATGATTAAATTTAGCAACTTCAGAAAGGAAGATTTTCTCTTAGCTTACCATCCCAGATTATATTAGCTTACCATCACTTCAAGGGAGTCAAGGCAAGAACTTGAGGCAGCTAGTCTCATCACATATTTGTAGTCAAAAATGGAGAGAAATACATGCTCATCAGTGTTCAGCTTACTCTCCACATGTATGGTTCAGGATTCCCCTACCTAGAGAATGGTGATACCCACACTTGGCTGTATCTTCCCACATTATTAACAAATCAAGGCAACCCACCCCATAGATGCAGCCATTACATGTCTACATTAGGTTGCTACAGTCTCGTATTGAAATCCCCTTCCGATATGGCTCTAGATTGTATCAAGTTGAAATCTGAAAGTACCACACCAAATATTTTCCTACAGGTGCCCAGGCTGCTTCCACCTTTTGACTAGTATGGTAGTGTCTTTATGAATTTGGAGTGCACCCATATCTAAATTGCTACTTTTGATGCTTTTAGATGTGTGTCCCAGAATCAGAGGCTGTACTACATGGTAATTTTAGCTTTCATTTGTTGAGAAACCATGCTATTATTTCCCACTATAGATACATCATTTGATGTTCTCATCCATGCACTTATAAAACAATTTGTCTCCAGCTACACAGGTGCCCAGTGTGACTGTAAAATCTGATATGAAGGCATAACACTAAATGGAGTATTCAGGAGACAGAGAGAGATACCAACCATGACTCAGATGTCAATACGCCACAGCAGACAAAGGTGAATCCAGGAAGAAATGAATGACAGTGTTAGTGGACTTTGGGGAGCATTGGTAAGGACAAGGCTCAGGGACTGCCCATTGGAATGGAACATTACTTTATTCCAAGCAATGGTCAATAGCTTTTTTTTTCTTTAGAAATCCATCCTTTAAAACAGCTTTAAGCACCAAGGTTTGCTTAACAAACCCATGCCATATTAAAATATATACTAACTTACTTCCTGTGGACTTACCAAAAACCAAAATTAGAGGCTCAGAAGATGACTAACATCTGAAGATTTGTAACTCAATCTTCATATATCCAATCCCTATTTTAAAAAAAAAACACGAATGGGTATTATTACCCTTTATGTGGTCCAGGGTGCAGAAGAGCAGGGAGCAAATCTTCTGACCTCAGTTCTCTCTGAGGAACTCAGAATGGATGATCAGATCTCAGACACCGAGGATAGTTCATGTGCTCATTGACAGGGAAATGGGGCATTAAAAGTGTTTGTGCAATGGTATAGGCTGACAGGAGTTAGAGGATGATGGGAAGCTTCGATAGAGGAGAGAAAGGGAATTTGAGGAGAATGGATGGATGTCGGCCATTCAAACATGCCAAGACCCCTGAAATCAATAACATCAGGAATTAACACTGTGTTGCTTGGTTGTCAACTGCCCTCTGAAGAGTCGTGTGTTAACACTTGGTCTCTGGCTGATACTGATGTGTTGGAGAGGTCTTGGATCCTTTATGAGGTGGGCCTGCCTGGAAGAAGTGGATCTCTGGGGTTTTATAGTCCAGACATGGTTCCTGCCCTGCCTCTGCATTCTCATCTGCCCAGATGTGAGCAAGCTCCTGCCACCACAGTAAAGGCCCACTCTAACCACCACACGTTCTCTACCATGATGGAATAAAGATAACCTCAAACTGTAGGCATAAATAAACCCTTCTTCCCTTGAGTTGCTTTTTCTCAGATATTTGGTAACAGATGAGAATACAAACACCAATAGATAGTATGGACTTTGGTGAGAATGACAGCTCAATACTGTCTTATCAATTGTAACAAGTGTGCTACCCTAATCAAAGAAGGTAGCAACAGAGTAAACCTGGCACTAGGGTACAGTGATAGAGTAGGACTCAGGCTTTCTGCTCAATTTTCCTGTAAAGATAAAGCAAAAAATGCAATGTATTTTAAAGTGTGTGCACATAAGCACTGCTTCCTGTGGTTCCTTACCTCCCGTGCTGAAGTAAGGCACAGTAGGTTCTGCAAGCCCCTCTCACTTCTTTAAGGACTCTCTGAGAGGAAGGCCTAGCATCTTACTGTTTTTCTCTCTGCCAAGCCTTCTGCTGGCAGCCAATGGGACCCCAGCCCTCATTAGTTCATCCTGGACTCAGAATAAATATGTTCTCTCCACATCTCTCTCCCTCTCAGAGAGGATCCTGCCAACATGCCAGTTAATGTGGACTTGTAGCTGTTTAGCCAGAATTAACTTCTAGGATGTGTGAACTTCAGGAGCAGAGCTCATGTGGTCTACACCTCTACAGAGAAAGTAGTGCTTGTTTGCTCTGCCCTGTGCCTTACACAGGGTGTATTCCTTGGGAGTCTGCTGAGAAGAAGTCACAACTAAAGCAAAGCATGAGTCTCAAGTCTTGGTCCTCCAATAAAAGACCAGGAGAGAGGCACCCTAAAATTCTACATAACTTGCTATAATGCTGCCCATTTTACAGATAAGGAAACTAAGCTTAAGTGGACAGAAGTAACTTATTAGAGATCCTCAATTGAAGACTCTCCTCTACCAGGTAAACATACCTATGAGATGTTTTTATTCTTTTTTATGATATATTTTCTTAATTGCTTATTGATGTCGGAGGACATCTTCATTACTCTATTGCCATGACAAAAACATCACGACCAAAGAAACACATACAGAAAAGCATTTAATTTGGGGCTTGCTCACAGTTTTAGAGGGTGAGTCCCCCGCCACCATGATGGGAACCATGGCAGCAAACAGACAGACATGGAGTTGGAGCAATACTTACTTCTGATCCATAAGCAAGAGCCAGAAAGAAAGGGAGCTGGGAGGGAACAGTGTAGGCTTTTAGAACTTTAAAGCCCACACACACATCCTCCAAGAAGGCCACATCTCCTAATCCTCTCAACAGTTCTACCAACTGGGGACCACTCATCCACATATCTGAGTCTGTGGGAGCCATTCAAATCACCACAGAGAGTCACATGTGTTGTACCATATTCGTAGCTATCTTCCACCACATCATGGGCTGCAGGTTGGACATGCCTGGACCATGATGTATCACAGCCTCCAGTGTGATTTTCCACATCTACATAATTAATTCCTTCCTCCTGAAGAAGTTCTACACAAAATATCAGAGCGTTATCTTGGCTATTAACTTTGTAAATAACAGAAACTAGAAAAGCTGATGTATATGTCCTGGTTGTCTTTCTCTTGCTGTGATAAACACCAAGACCAAAAATAATCTGGGGGAGTAGAGGTCATTTGGCTTATACTTCGATGTCACAGTCAATCACTAAGGGAAATCAGGAGAGGAACTAAAGCAGATACTGTGGAGGGATGCTGCTTAGTGGCTTGCTCTCTCTGGCTTGTGCAACTACTTCTTTTATACATCCCAGACCTACCTGCCTAGGGATAGCACTACCCACAGGCTGGCCTGGACCATCCTACATCAATCATTAATCCAAGAATGCTCTACTGATAGATGCACAGGACAGTCTAAAAGAGGCAATTGCAGCTTTATCTTTCTATCTGGTCTAGTTTGTATCATGCTGGCAAAAAAAACAACCAGCCAGCCAGCACACTGTGTGTGTACATTGAAATGAAATAAAGCCAATCTTCCAAATTACACAATGGAACCATGATAAGATTAAAAGGAGCATTTTTTTCTTCTTTATATTGTTATCTTTTCTTTTTTCAGTTGTCCACAAAAAAGACTTTGTTCATTTCCTAATCATGAAAGCAGCCACTGGGATATTTTTATAACAACATCCAGGCAAAGATTGGTAAGCACAAAGGAAAGAGAGATGTACCTGTATCCTCTTCCCTTCACTTTCATCTCAGGACATGAGCTGGGAAATGAAAAGGCAGCAGCTATTCACCATTGTCCCACGTGACATCACAGAAGGATGACTCAGAAGTGGCTTCTGCGTCCCAGACAGGAAAATGCATGAGAGGGTAGCAAACCACTCAGACCTGCTCAGCACAAAATCCTCATTCCCAGGGGAATGTGGGTAGCAGGCACCAAAGCTGGGAAGGGTGACAGCATGCTCTGACCCTGAACTTCACATGGACAAAGTCTCCTAATTAGTCATAGCAATAGCCAAGAATTCTAGGCAAATGTATTGTGAACCAACCCAACCATCTTTAGAAGTCACAGACCCACCAAAGCCCAACTTCCCGCTGCTGTACCTGTAGTAAAAAAGTGATCAGAAACATTCAGTGTTGTGATTTCTCTTGCTTTTGGCCTCCCACAGTCCTAATCAAAACTAGGACCCTGGGAGCCATAATGGAAACAGTATCTCTTGCATTCCTTGACCAGTGTGTATTGCTCGTTTTCAGGGTCACTGTATCTCAGGTTTTCTTTTGCCGCCCTTTGTGGAATTGTCAGATTAAAGGATCTTCCTTACCTTGACCAGTTAGTAGGCATTGAGATCAATTAGAACCATCAGATATTCAAGGCTTTTCTTCAGCCCTTGTGGAGCCAAAAAGGTTCAGTTTTGAGGCTTTCTACAGCATTCCCCAATAGGAGCTTCCCAGCATCCCTCTAAGAAAGCCTTCTGTATTTACAGAAAGCAGAGTCCTGCTTCCGTGGCTTGTGCCAGAAGAAGACACATGTACTATTAATCATCAAGGGGAAACAAATATGTAAAATTGATAGGAATAATTGGAACTGACTTGAACGTTACTAATAATCTTTGGCTTGCCCATCAAATCCTTCTTCTTACAGCAATCGGCTACTCAGAGAGGTTCACTGACGTACCTAAGCCCATGAACAAAGTACATGTTCACTCAGATGACCTTTCACTTAAATCTTTAGGCTCCGAGATCAGAGCTCTTCACCCTGGAAAGGATATGCTATGGCATCACCTCGCCTACTAAGTTCGTTCTCTCTCTCTCTCTCTCTCTCTCTCTCTCTCTCTCTCTCTCTTCCGCCCCTTCCCTCTCCTCTGTCCCCTCCTCCCTCTGCCCACCCCTGTCCCCTGTGCTGATAGAACTAGGAAATATTCAGGGTTACCCAGCTGTCTAACAAGTTCCTCAAAGGCCAAAAGAAAGCATGTGTTCTGTCTGTTCTTTCAGGGGTCAGAACCTCCTAAGCCACCTAGCATGAGCAAGGGAAGAGGAAAACACCTACAGCCCCTCAGCATGATGGTACAAATAACTCTGCTAGAGGCTGAGGTACTGTGAGAATAAGGCAAGACATAGCTTCGACCTTTGTGAAACTTCTGTGCTAATGAAGGTTCTATAGCGGTGGATAAAAGAACATTTAGTGGAAAACCAGACAAAAGATCTGGAGGAGACTTTTAGACAGGTGGTGAGAGCACATTTTAGCAAATTGGAATGAGGATATATCAGGAGGCCACCTGGGCAAGAGTTTGAAGGCTAGAGAAGAGTGAACACACTATAAGGACTTCAAGCATGCCCTAGGGACAACCAGAGGCCAGAGCTGGCTGAGGAATGCTGTGGCCATCAGGGAAAAGATATAAATCAAAAAGAACCATGGGAAAGACTTCATATTTGGTCCCAAGTATGACAGAAGAACAGTGGGAGAAAGCAAGGAGGAGACAAAGGCATGAACTGACTTCTCTTCTAAAAAACCATTCATTCTCACAAATTCCCAACGAACAATAATAGAAAAATCAAATGAGATACATTTATGCAGAGGGATGTTCTACTGCAAAAAGAATAACATAAAGCTAGGCCAGCAAAACAGAGTGGTATTGCCATAAAAATGGACTTGTAACCTAATGAAGAAGAAGAGAGGTCACAGAAATAAAGCTTTTTTATGGCCAAGGGTGTCTAGCACACTTGGCGGAGAAAAAGAAGTGTTTTCACTAAAGAAGGCTGTGAAACAGACATTCCCAGAACCCATGTGATAGAAGAACAAGGTCCCTTAACTTGTCTTCAAACCTACATGAACATACATGTATGTGTATACACACATACACACACTCACAATAATATAGTGTGTACATATGTGCACATACTATAAATCAATGATAAATAATAAAAAGTAAAATGTATTAAAAACAAATTTTCTTTTCCACAAGAAGAATCTGTAAAAACTGGATCCCCATAGCTTGTACTTGGATTGTAGGAGGGATGTAAATTTATACACCATGAAAAACAGCAATTTCTCAGGAGATTGTTTAAAAAAAATTACCAGGGCATACAATGGTTCCACTTCTGAATATTTACACTGAAGGATTGAAAGTGCCATCTTGAAGAGATTTTCATGTCCTGTCAAGAGCAACATGATTCACAATGTCCAAATGGAAGCAGTGACTGACTGTTCATGAGTAGATAGGTTAATAAAATATGGATATATACAGTTCAATATCCAGGTTTTAAAATAAATGTTTTCTTTTATGTAGATATGCTACAACCTGGGTGAAAGTGGATGACGTCATGCTAAGTGGGATAAGTCAGTCACAAGAAGACACTGTGTGGTTGCACTTCTGTGAGATGCTTGCAGTCAGCCTCATAGAGGCAGAGGGCAGTTGTCAGGGACTCGTGGGTTGACAAGCTTGTGTTCTGTAAGATGAGGGATCTGGTGATAGATGATACAGAGCACGGTTTGCACAAGTCTGAACTCACTTACTATCACAACTACACACTGAAGATGGAAAGTTTCATGCTACATCTACCTTGCCACATTAAAATCTTGATAAAGAAATGTAGTAAATGCTACAGGGCAGATGAGCCTCGAAAGCATCCTGGTGAGCAAATTTTTAAAAAGCAGCACACATACAAAAGTCTTTTGATTGCACTTGCATGAAGTAATAAGAATAGGAAAACCCATGGAGAACGAAAGTGACCAGCTACAAAGCTGGGAGGTAGGAGAAGTGAGGGGTTAGTGTGTGTGTGTGTGTGTGTGTGTGTGTGTGTGTGTGTGTGTGTGCGTGCGTGTTCAGATGCTGATTGCTGTGCCCAGAGATCTGGTTGTCACCCAGAAGCTGGCACTATCATATTTGGAGTGTCTTCTGTCTCCATCACCTCTGATTGGTTAATAAAGAGCCGATTCAACCTATGGCAGAGCGGAAGAGAATAGGATGGGACTTCTGATCCCAGGAGAGTGTTGGGGTGGGGGTCTCAGGCAAAAAGAGAGAGGAAGAGATATAGAAGGAGAAAGAAGAGAAGGACCAGGAGGACTCACCATGAGGTCTCAATGAGAAAGCAGCCATGAGGACACACATGGACCAGAACAAGCCATGGAAAGACCGAGATGCAGGTAAAGTACCACATCGCTGGGAAAGAGGCAGCATAGTTAGGTCAAAATAGCTTAGAACCACCTCAGCCTAGTGTCTGCAGCTTATTAATAAAAATATCAGATCTCTGTGTCATTTATTCAGGAGCTAAAATGGGCTAGAGTGGCCATTGAAATGCCCTGTCATTACTTGAAAGCAAAAGAGGTGAAG
The DNA here is from genome assembly GCF_021556685.1 of Rattus norvegicus. Taxonomy (NCBI): domain Eukaryota; kingdom Metazoa; phylum Chordata; class Mammalia; order Rodentia; family Muridae; genus Rattus; species Rattus norvegicus. Next base: position 105,747,716 of record NC_141540.1, on the reverse strand, counting down.
AAAAGCACCAGAGTTACATTTACAGCTTTTGGAATTTTTTGGTTTATAGTTCCATCACTCCAATCTCTGCTCCCATCCTGACAGGGCCTTCTTCTTTCTATGTATGTCCACGTCTCTGCATTCAGTTGGCTCACAAAGACATCAGTCACTGAACATAGGGTCTATACTAACTAGTACAGAGTCTCATGTTGACATCTAAAAAGACTGTGTTTCCAAATCAAGAAATATTAAGAGATAGGACTTGGATATATCTTTATATGGACATGCCTCGATGAATTAGTGATCATCCAATGGGGGAGGCTGTCGTTATCTCATTTAACAGCTGAGAAACCTGATTATCCAGAAGGTTAAAGATTTTCTTATGGTCATTTGCCCCAAAGGAAGCTATTTGGTTCCTGAAACATTAATCAAAAACCATCTTGAGTTTCTAAAGACCATGCGTGTGAAGGGCCTTTTGCAATGCCTGATCCATGTTAAATGTTTCATGTGCCAGAGGCTGGAGGGACATACATTGGGAGGGAAGAATCTCTTCTTCCCCAAAGACTAAATAAGACAGCAGCATACATAATTTAATAAATAAATGCCTCCAAGCTCTGAGAATTAATTACAAGAGAAAGTAAACAAAAATCTAAAGCTTAAAAGGAAGAACCCCAGAGGTGAATTTACATTGCAGAGCAAGAGGGGTAAACATGGAAGCCAGCAGGTGAGAATGAGTGAGGGTAAGGACCCATGGCAGATAGCAGCAATACTGAAGTAGCAGGAACTTATTGAGCAGATGCCCTGGGCTAGGCATGATGCTGCACACGTCTCACATGTCACCACATAGCTACTGATTAGACTACCTGTGACCCTCAAGCCTATGAGCTCCTGCAGACAGAAACGTGCTTCTTATTCCAGGGGCCAAGAAGAGAAAGGTCAGAATGCTCACAAAGTCAGCAACCAATGAGGGGCTACATTCCAACTCAAAGTTTACAAGCTTCTAATCCTCTATGTGGTTGAAGGGGCATCTTAGCTCACTGCGTCTCCCTTTTCAAAGATTTTATTTCTCTTGCTCTCTCGCGAAGTGGGGTGAGTAGGGACATGGGGAGGATCTGGAAGGAGTTGGGAGAGGGTAAAACATAATCAAAATATACTGTATGAAAAAATTAAATTAAAATAGCTTAATTTTGACATCCCTGGCCCAAGAGGAAACTGTATAAGGCCTCTGGGTTCCCGTAGGGGAGGGCCCAGGAGCAGCAGGACCCCTGCGCCTGAGACACCGCCAGAACCTGAAGGAAACAGACCGGATAAACAGTTCTCTGCACCCAAATCCCGTGGGAGGGAGAGCTAAACCCTCAGAGAGGCAGACACGCCTGGGAAACCAGAAGAGACTGCACTCTGCACACACATCTCAGACGCCAGAGGAAAACACCAGACGCCATCTGGAACCCTGGTGCACTGAAGCTCCCGGAAACGGCGGCACAGATCTTCCTGGTTGCTGCCACCGCAGAGAGCTCATGGGCAGCACCCCGAGAGCGAACTTGAGCCTCGGGACCACAGGTAAGACCAACTTTTCTGCTGCAAGTGACCTGTCTGGTGAACTCAAAACACAGGCCCACAGGAACAGCTGAAGACCTGTAGAGAGGAAAAACTACACGCCCGAAAGCAAAACACTCTGTCGCCATAACAGGCTGAAAGAAAACAGGAAAACAGGTCTACAGCACTCCTGACACACAGGCTTATAGGGCAGTCTAGCCACTGTCAGAAATAGCAGAAAAAAGTAACACTAGAGATAATCTGATGGTGAGAGGCAAGCACAGGAACCCAAGCAACAGAAACCAAGACTACATGGCACCATCGGAGCCCAATTCTCCCACCAAAGCAAACACGGAATATCCAAACACACCAGAAAAGCAAGATCTAGTTTCAAAATCATATTTGATCATGATGCTGGAGGACTTCAAGAAAGACATGAACACACTTAGGGAAACACAGGAAAACATTAATAAACAAGTAGAAGCCTACAGAGAGGAATCGCAAAAATCCCTGAAAGAATTCCAGGAAAACACAATCAAACAGTTGAAGGAATTAAAAATGGAAATAGAAGCAATCAAGAAAGAACACATGGAAACAACCCTGGATATAGAAAACCAAAAGAAGAGACAAGGAGCTGTAGATACAAGCTTCACCAACAGAATACAAGAGATGGAAGAGAGAATCTCAGGAGCAGAAGATTCCATAGAAATCATTGACTCAACTGTCAAAGATAATGTAAAGCGGAAAAAGCTACTGGTCCAAAACATACAGGAAATCCAGGACTCAATGAGAAGATCAAACCTAAGGATAATAGGTATTGAAGAGAGCGAAGACTCCCAGCTCAAAGGACCAGTAAATATCTTCAACAAAATCATAGAAGAAAATTTCCCTAACCTAAAAAAAGAGATACCCATAGGCATACAAGAAGCCTACAGAACCCCAAATAGATTGGACCAGAAAAGAAACACCTCCCATCACATAATAGTCAAAACACCAAACGCACAAAATAAAGAAAGAATATTAAAAGCAGTAAGGGAAAAAGGTCAAGTAACATATAAAGGCAGACCTATCAGAATCACACCAGACTTTTCGCCAGAACCTATGAAGGCCAGAAGATCCTGGACTGATGTCATACAGACCCTGAGAGAACATAAATGCCAGCCCAGGTTACTGTATCCTGCAAAACTCTCAATTAACATAGACGGAGAAACCAAGATATTCCATGACAAAACCAAATTTACACAATATCTTTCTACAAATCCAGCACTACAAAGGATAATAAATGGTAAAGCCCAACATAAGGAGGCAAGCTATACCCTAGAAGAAGCAAGAAACTAATCGTCTTGGCAACAAAACAAAGAGAAGAAAAGCACACAAACATAACCTCACATCCAAATATGAATATAACTATTCCTTAATATCTCTCAACATCAATGGCCTCAACTCCCCAATAAAAAGACATAGATTAAGAAACTGGATACGCAACGAGGACCCTGCATTCTGCTGCCTACAGGAAACACACCTCAGAGACAAAGACAGACACTACCTCAGAGTGAAAGGCTGGAAAACAACTTTCCAAGCAAATGGTCGGAAGAAGCAAGCTGGAGTAGCCATTCTAATATCAGATAAAATCAATTTTCAACTAAAAGTCATCAAAAAAGATAAGGAAGGACACTTCATATTCATCAAAGGAAAAATCCACCAAGATGAACTCTCAATCCCAAATATCTATGCCCCAAATACAAGGGCACCTACATACGTAAAAGAAACCTTACTAAAGCTCAAAACACACATTGCACCTCACACAATAATAGTAGGAGATTTCAACACCCCACTCTCATCAATGGACAGATCATAGAAACAGAAATTAAACAGAGACGTAGACAGACTAAGAGAAGTCATGAGCCAAATGGACTTAACGGATATTTATAGAACATTCTATCCTAAAGCAAAAGGATATACCTTCTTCTCAGCTCCTCATGGTACTTTCTCCAAAATTGACCATATAATTGGTCAAAAAACGGGCCTCAACAGGTACAGAAAGATAGAAATAATCCCATGGGTGCTATCAGACCACCACGGCCTAAAACTAGTCTTCAATAACAATAAGGGAAGAATGCCCACATATACGTGGAAATTGAACAATGCTCTACTCAATGATAACCTGGTCAAGGAAGAAATAAAGAAAGAAATTAAAGACTTTTTAGAATTTAATGAAAATGAAGGTACAACATACCCAAACTTATGGGACACAATGAAAGCTGTGCTAAGAGGAAAATTCATAGCGCTGAATGCCTGCAGAAAGAAACAGGAAAGAGCATATGTCAGCAGCTTGACAGCACACCTAAAAGCTCTAGAACAAAAAGAAGCAAATACACCCAGGAGGAGTAGAAGACAGGAAATAATCAAACTCAGAGCTGAAATTAACCAAGTAGAAACAAAAAGGACCATAGAAACAATCAACAGAACCAAAAGTTGGTTCTTTGAGAAAATCAACAAGATAGATAAACCCTTAGCCAGACTAACCAGAGGACACAGAGAGTGTGTCCAAATTAACAAAATCAGAAATGAAAAGGGAGACATAACTACAGATTCAGAGGAAATTCAAAAAATCATCAGATCTTACTATAAAAGCCTATATTCACCAAAACTTGAAAATCTGCAGGAAATGGACAATTTCCTAGACAGATACCAGGTACCGAAGTTAAATCAGGAACAGATAAACCAGTTAAACAACCCCATAACTCCTAAGGAAATAGAAGCAGTCATTAAAGGTCTCCCAACCAAAAAGAGCCCAGGTCCAGACGGGTTTAGTGCAGAATTCTATCAAACCTTCATAGAAGACCTCATACCAATATTATCCAAACTATTCCACAAAATTGAAACAGATGGAGCCCTACCGAATTCCTTCTACGAAGCCACAATTACTCTTATACCTAAACCACACAAAGACACAACAAAGAAAGAGAACTTCAGACCAATTTCCCTTATGAATATCGATGCAAAAATACTCAATAAAATTCTGGCAAACCGAATTCAAGAGCACATCAAAACAATCATCCACCATGATCAAGTAGGCTTCATCCCAGGCATGCAGGGATGGTTTAATATACGGAAAACCATCAACGTGATCCATTATATAAACAAACTGAAAGAACAGAACCACATGATCATTTCATTAGATGCTGAGAAAGCATTTGACAAAATTCAACACCCCTTCATGATAAAAGTCCTGGAAAGAATAGGAATTCAAGGCCCATACCTAAACATAGTAAAAGCCATATACAGCAAACCAGTTGCTAACATTAAACTAAATGGAGAGAAACTTGAAGCAATCCCACTAAAATCAGGGACTAGACAAGGCTGCCCACTCTCTCCCTACTTATTCAATATAGTTCTTGAAGTTCTAGCCAGAACAATCAGACAACAAAAGGAGGTCAAGGGGATACAGATCGGAAAAGAAGAAGTCAAAATATCACTATTTGCAGATGATATGATAGTTTATTTAAGTGATCCCAAAAGTTCCACCAGAGAACTACTAAAGCTGATAAACAACTTCAGCAAAGTGGCTGGGTATAAAATTAACTCAAATAAATCAGTAGCCTTCCTCTACACAAAAGAGAAACAAGCCGAGAAAGAAATTAGGGAAACGACACCCTTCATAATAGACCCAAATAATATAAAGTACCTCGGTGTGACTTTAACCAAGCAAGTAAAAGATCTGTACAATAAGAACTTCAAGACACTGAGGAAAGAAATTGAAGAACACCTCAGAAGATGGAAAGAGCTCCCATGCTCATGGATTGGCAGGATTAATATAGTAAAAATGGCCATTTTACCAAAAGCGATCTACAGATTCAATGCAATCCCCATCAAAATACCAATCCAATTCTTCAAAGAGTTAGACAGAACAATTTCCAAATACATCTGGAATAACAAAAAACCCAGGATAGCTAAAACTATCCTCAACAATAAAAGGACTTCAGGGGGAATCACTACCCCTGAACTCAAGCAGTATTACAGAGCAATAGTGATAAAAACTGCATGGTATTGGTACAGAGACAGACAGATAGACCAATGGAACAGAATTGAAAACCCAGAAATGAACCCACACACCTATGGTCACTTGATTTTTGACAAAGGAGCCAAAACCATCCAATGGAAAAAAGATAGCATTTTCAGCAAATGGTGCTGGTTCAACTGGAGGTCAATATGTAGAAAAATGCAGATCGATCCATGCTTATCACCCTGTACAAAGCTTAAGTCCAAGTGGATCAAGGACCTCCACATCAAACCAGACACACTCAAACTAATAGAAGAAAAACTAGGGAAGCATCTGGAACACATGGGCACTGGAAAAAATTTCCTGAACAAAACACCAATGGCGTATACTCTAAGATCAAGAATCAACAAATGGGATCTCATAAAACTGCAAAGCTTCTGTAAGGCAAAGGACACTGTGGCTAGGACAAAACGGCAACCAACAGATTGGGAAAAGATCTTTACCAATCCTACAACAGATAGAGGCCTTATATCCAAAATATACAAAGAACTCAAGAAGTTAGACCGCAGGGAGACAAATAACCATATTAAAAAATGGGGTTCAGAGCTAAACAAACAATTCGCAGCTGAGGAATGCTGAATGGCTGAGAAACACCTAAAGAAATGTTCAACATCTTTAGTCATAAGGGAAATGCAAATCAAAACAACCCTGAGATTTCACCTCACACCAGTGAGAATGACTAAGATCAAAAACTCAGGTGACAGCAGATGCTGGCGAGGATGCGGAGAAAGAGGAACACTCCTCCATTGTTGGTGGGATTGCAGACTGGTACAACCATTCTGGAAATCAGTCTGGAGGTTCCTCAGAAAATTGGACATTGAACTGCCTGAGGACCCAGCTATACCTCTCTTGGGCATATACCCAAAAGATGCCCCAACATATAAAAAAGACACGTGCTCCACTATGTTCATCGCAGCCTTATTCATAATAGCCAGAAGCTGGAAAGAACCCAGATGCCCTTCAACAGAGGAATGGATACAGAAAATGTGGTACATCTACACAATGGAATATTACTCAGCTATCAGAAACAACGACTTTATGAAATTCGTAGGCAAATGGTTGGAACTGGAAAACATCATTCTGAGTGAGCTAACCCAATCACAGAAAGACATACATGGTATGCACTCATTGATAAGTGACTATTAGCCCAAATGCTTGAATTACCCTAGATGCCTAGAACAGATGAAACTCAAGACGGATGATCAAAATGTGAATGCTTCACTTCTTCTTTAAAAGGGGAACAAGAATACTCTTGGCAGGGAAGAGAGAGGCAAAGATTAAAACAGAGACTGAAGGAACACCCATTCAGAGCCTGCCCCACATGTGGCCCATACATATACAGCCACCCAATTAGACAAGATGGATGAAGCAAAGAAGTGCAGACCGACAGGAGCCGGATGTAGATCGCTCCTGAGAGACACAGCCATAATACAGCAAATACAGAGGCGAATGCCAGCAGCAAACCACTGAACTGAGAATAGGACCCCCGTTGAAGGAATCAGAGAAAGAACTGGAAGAGCTTGAAGGGGCTCGAGACCCCATATGTACAACAATGCCAAGCAACCAGAGCCTCCAGGGACTAAGCCACTACCTAAAGACTATACATGGACTGACCCTGGACTCTGACCTCATAGGTAGCAATGAATATCCTAGTAAGAGCACCAGTGGAAGGGGAAGCCCTGGGTCCTGCTAAGACTGAACCCCCAGTGAACTAGACTGTTGGGGGGAGGGTGGCAATGGGGGGAGGGCTGGGAGGGGAACACCCATAAGGAAGGGGAGGGGGGAGGGGGATGTTTGCCTGGAAACCGGGAAAGGGAATAACACTCGAAATGTATATAAGAAATACTCAAGTTAATAAAAAAAAAATTGATAAGCTCCATGAAAAAAAAAATAAAAATAAAATAGCTTAATTTTATGTAAAATTTATATTTGTTTGGATTGTTATACACCATTATTTTTACAACATGTTTATTTACAACATTTCTACCCCTCCCTTCATCCCTATAACTCCTCCTGTGTCCCTTTCTTCTCAATTCAGGAGTTCTTCTTTAATTGTTGTCACACACACATGTATGTAAAACAAGCCCACTTACATTATGTTCATATGTAAACCTATTAAGGCCTAATCATTTGAATTGGTTAGACTGTTAGGATGCATGTCCCTGAAGAACTCAGTAGCCATTGATCGCCTATAGCTCTTCGTCGAGGGCTGGGACCTCAAGAGATTTCCCCCATTCACTTTGGCATGTCAACTGGTGTGGTCATTGTTCAAGTCTTGTTTAGGCAACAATATTGGGGGCATCTTCCATGTCCTGTGTAGAAGACACAATCTCACAGATGCTCTAGTCCACCAACTCTTATCATCCCCCACTTTCTGCAGTGTTCCCTGAACCTTAGATATAAGAGTTGTGTTGTCATTGTATCAGCTGGAGCTTACTACTCAATGGCCTGGCAAGATATCCTCTCTGAAGCATGGTGACACTTTGGTCTTGGAGGTAACCAACAGACAGATTCTAACTGAACTTAACATTGACTCAAAAAAAAAAAAAGGAATTCATGATGGGTACTATAAACCCAGTCAATTACTCATCACTAGAGAGCTCACAGACCCTAGAGGAAAGACATCTACTTCCATTTTCCCAAACCAATTTAATTTCTAACTGTATTCCAAATACTTATCCTTTGTCCTTCAGATAATAGTAGCTCTGTCCCTTATCAAGGCAGGTTCGTTTGCCACAGATAAAGATGATTACAGCAGTTTATAGCCGGTCAAGCACAGAGACTCTGGTTCTTCTAGAAAGGTACTACTCCCATTCACTCAGGTTCCATCCACACGACACAATCACTCCACCAAAGGCTCTACCTTCTAATCCCTTCACTTAGAGGACTGGGGTTCCAACATATGAAGCTTTGAATGGTGTACCCAGCTGTTAACTCAGCCCTTATAAAATCGAGGCAGGAGTCCAGGCCAGCCTAGGTTATACGGCAAGATTGTGAGAACATAAGCTTTCAGACAATAACACACTGCTTTTATGCTTATTAACTAAAATTTTCTATAAATACCTCCATTTCCTTCCTCAATAAGGCTTTGAGAGTTACTTAAAAATATACTTCATTCAGGAAAGACAGAATGTATGCTCAATATTTTCCTGTGATTTGGACCATTTTAATTCATGATTATATTGAGACTGTTCATATGATTTTACTTCTTAAAAATAACTTAGAAAACTTTATACAGGCTACCAGCTGTGCTTGTTCTTGGTTTAGCAAATTCAGGATTTGCAGTGGAAAGAAATATCCCTGTCCTGATTGAAATTATTTTACACCGTACATACATGTTGAGTTTTTTTTTTTAAACGTCTATATCTTAGTCTTCATTCCTATGGCTGTGACTTTTAAAAATATCCCAACAAAAGCAAATTAAGGGAGAAAGAGTGTATTTGACTCACAATTCCATGCGACACCCGAGTGGAAAGTCAAGGCAATGGGAAACTGATGTAGCTAGTCACATGACATCTGCAGTCAAGTGCAGAGAATGAGGAATGCATGCCAGTTTTCAGCTCAATTTCCCCTCTTCATGGAGTATAAGATTCCCCTGTCCAGGGAATTGTCCCACCCACAATTAAAATGGGTCTTCCTACTAATGCAGTGGAGAAAATCCCTCACAGACATTCCCAAAGGCCCTTCTCCCAGGTGAGTCTAGATGGTGTCAGGTTGACAGTTAAAACAAACCAGCACAGTCTGGAAGAGTGAAAAGCTAGAGCATGCCCCAGGGGGAGGGAGTTCCAGGCATCCTTGAGTGAATGGAAACAGTGTATCTGTTTGCTTTGGTTTTGTTTTGTTGCGTAGGAGGAGAGACAGGGGATTCCTCAACCCTAAGGTGTTTCCACCTCCAGGAGCTCATCCCTGGGAAATCAATCCACCCAGATAGACAAGCGCCATGTTGAGATCCTCTGCTTTCTTATAGTTTGAGCAACCAGGAGTTCTTAGAGGCTTCTTGTTAGTGTTGCCCTAACTGCCTATTTCCTTAAAGTCCAAGTATCTCCTGTGCAAAAAACAAAGTCACCTTCACTCATCTTCTACCCAGACCTGGCCAAGTTGGTGGATTCAGAACATCATTACACCCACGAATTGCTCCCCTAGATGCCTTGAAGGGTCAAGGCCAGTTGCTAAGACAAATGAAAGGGAGGCACCATTTCAAGCCACTGGCAAAACCTTGACACCCCAACTCCATCTACTCAATGACTTCCTAAAGAGGCAAAAGTGAGACAAACATAGACTCCAATGCCCACTCTGAATCAACCAACTGTGTGATCCTGGGCAAGTTCACTCTCTTGTTCACTGACCCTTAGTCACTCTCTCTCAAATTGTAAATTATAGTAATGGCACCCCTCTCATAGATGGCTCAGAGACTTCAAATAAACTATGATGTAAAATTCTTAGCCTGGTGCTGGCACCTAGCAAGGCTTGGCTGCTTGTTATTACAAAGAGCATTCAAGTGTTGTTGGCAACATGCAAGGGCTTTGTACTGGTTCCAGTGGATAATTATGCAAGGGGCAGGCATGTGGGAGTCTGGGAAAGCTTTGAGAAGACTGTGGCGCCTGGGTAGTCTTGAAAACTGAGGTGTCTGCCAAGAAGGGAAGAACCAAGTGATACATTGAAAGGGTGGTAGAATATCCAAGCACCAAGAGTGTAAGGCATAGGGCAGACAAGTTGAACAGAATGGATGAGGCATAGCTGTAATGGGAAAAAAAATGGCCAAAACTAGGTATTGGCAAGAGTCAGACACAGAGCATCTTCAATGCAATTCCAAGGAGTACAGACCTCATTCAAAGGAGTATGAAGAAGCACGGAGGACCAGAGCTGAGACATCGTGCTATTAGACACTCATCATAGAACGGCTCTATGGCCTATAGGTTGAAAGATGAGCCAGGATCCCATTGAGAAGACGTACATACAGCCCCAGGAAGAACAAGGGAGGGCTGCAACAGGGGATAGATGGGATATTAACAGCTGGAGTATAGAAGAAAGCAGTTGCTATCCTTCCAGGGCCGTCTGGACCAGGTGACTTTGCATTATGCCTTGTTTGATATAGAAAAGCCTTCTTTCTGTCCCTTCTCCCTTTCTCTGTCACCTCCTTTTTCCCCCTTACTTTCTGCTCCACCATCCCCATACCCCTCCCCTCAACATCCTGTTCTTTAAAGACTTGATCCAGCATCACATTTCTGGGATCTTGTTCAAGAAAGAGACAGAAATAACGTTACCAAAGTGAGCTCCATGGGAAAATTCAACAAGTGTCTTGTGATGACTTCTTTCCTCCACCCATCACGCTGAACCTTACTTTGCCAGCCACCTCTATAAACAAAGAGCTGAGAGCTGCTGAGTGGCTATCTTCAGTCACGCCTGGCAACAAAGCAGGAAGTTGCTGAGCAGGCACTAGGAACGTAGGGCCACATAAGACCACCGGTGTATTCATGGTGCTCACGCCTGTGCAAAAGAAACCTAATCAATGTGCTCTAGTGTACCAGAACAAAGACCATGAACCTGAGAGAGATGTGTTCAGAGTCCTGCAGGGCATAATCTTAAGAACCAATATACTAGCCAGGCATGGTGGTGGATGTGTGTACTTCAGACACTAAGGAGAATGAAGTTAAATAATCTCAATTATTAACTTGTTCAAGGCCAGCCCACACTATATAGTGTGACCCTGTCTCAAACCAAATCAAATCAAAAGAGCCACTTTACCCAGCTGTTACTAGTACAAGGCACAGCCCTGAGCCTGTGCATAAATAGCTCTGTCAAAGCCTTCATGAAGGCCTCCCCACAACCCCTGTCTTGTCATCATAGCCTCAGTATAAGGCATGAGTCTTGCACACTGAGGGCACGCTGGATCATCTGTTCAAGAACTACCTTAGAGATGGGTCCTGATCCGTGTGTTAGTGTGCTTTCTATAGCTGTGATGAATACCGTGACAAAAAGCAATTTAGAGAAAAAGAGGTTTATTTCTATCTTACAGATGATAGTGGACCAAGAAAGGAAGTCAGAGCAGAAACTCAAATCAGGAAGCTACAGGCAGGAACTGAAACAGAGGCCATGGAAATGCACTGCTCACTAGCTTGTTTATCATGGTTTGTTGTGGTAAATCTTCAACCCCAATAAGCTCATACAAGGAAAACACAACTTAGTTATAGTATTTATAAGCTGCACACCTAGATTGGGCAGATACACCACTATACTACTCTACTCCCCAGCTATGGGGTCCCTTGCTACTTGAGGCTTCTCCAGACCAAGTGCGCCATCTTCCTTCCATCTCCTCTTCTTCTGTCTTCCTCTCTCTCCCTCCTCTCCTCCTTCCTCTCTCCTTCCCTAACACTTCCAGATCCAACTTTCCCTTCCACTGCCCAATCAAAGGCACTAGCCTTTATTTTACCAGTTAAAATGGGGAGAAGGTTCACATGAAGTCACCTGAGTCTATGACCCACTCCTCATCTGAGGCAGCCCCTCTTGGAGAAGTGGAATTAGCATCAAAATGCAAACAGAACCAGGGTGATCCACGACATTGGCTTTCTCCACTTCCTTTTTATACAACCCAGGACTACCTGTCCATGGGTAGCACCTCCCACTGTGGGCTGTACCTTCTCACATCAATCATTAGTTTAAAAAAAAATTCACCACAGATTTGCCTACAGGCCAATGTTATGCAATGTTATGGAGACAACTGAAGTTCCTTTTTCCCCAAAAGGAACTGTGTCAATTTGGGGTAGGGGGAACTAACCAGTACAATATATCAAGTACACAAATGTAGAAACTGAGGTTATTTGTCAAAGTCCCCACAGAGCTATGGATTCAAACTAGGGATTTCTGGCTCAGTCCATTGTCTTAACCCCTGAGCCTTTGAGTAAGTCATAGGAAAGAGGATGTGAGTTAGAGAGGCAGCAGTTGGGTAGGGTAGGGTGTTCACCAACAGGAGCTTAAAGAAATCACTTGCAGAGAAAGCATTAGAGAGGACCAGAGCCAGTGGGGACACAGTTCATGGGACTGGACATAAGCTGCAGCTGGAAAAGCCACAACAGATGATGTTGAAAACGCCAGGGAGTCCTCACATTCCCTCTACTTTCCAGCCAAGGTTCTGGCCTGGAGGGTTTGGGTGAATAGCGCAGGTGGTTCTTCTGCCCACATTTGATTTTGATTTTTGATTTTTTTTAAAAATATAGCTGGAGTTCTGGAGCTTTCGAGCTGGCTGCAAAGTAGAATGTGGCATTTCCCTCTCAAGCTAGGCTTTGACTTTGGCAGCTCACTGGAGTGTGAATGATTTGGGCACACTCCGTGATGCAGCAGGGCTCAGCTGCTGTGAGTCAGGGCACCCCATGACTGTGCCAGTTGCTCAACAGAAGTGTCAGGGCTCCTGCCAGAGGCACCAAGCCTGTCATCATCCCCAGTGGGTGACGTCAGCAAGTTTCCTCTTCATTTAATGCATTTAGGGTCCTGGTTGAGAGGAAAGAGTGGATCCAGCCATATTGGTGTTTGTGTTTCCATGCCTCCTGGTACAGCTGTGTTTCTCTGGAAGACATTATTTCTTACCTAAAGGTCATGAAAAGGTCATAGGCTTCAGAATCTAAAATTCCTAGAGCTCCCAAGATGATGTGCCACATGACTGGAAATAAGAGACATTTAACCCTTTCTCAGTACCAGTTTCATTCTCTGAAAATGGTCCCTTTGGAGGGACATTATGGGTTTAACAATAACCTGTTGCAGGACTTGTCACATAGTTGGTGCTCAATAAGCACTAAACATCTTACAAATGCCACATATTCTTGAGTCCAAGATCTACCTTAAGTCTTTTTAAAGCCAAGCAGAAAGCCTTGTGCTGATCAGTAACCCTGTTAGAATTAGCAAATAGGGAAATGTGAAAGAAAATGAATGAATGAATGAATGAATGAATGAATGAATGAATGAGAGAATGAGAGAATGAATGAGTTCTAGGCTCACTCACAGCCCTGCCAGTCAGAACACTGGCATCAAGTCCTGGGCAAAATTTCTTAATCTTAAAAAGTACCTTTGTTTCTTGGTCCCCGTAAACGATCTGATCCCTCTCTCCCTTCAGACATCTCCAGTTTGTTAAAAAAAAAGGGGGGGGGGCATTTGAGGGAGCCAGTCTCCCAACTTTGGCACCAATCCAGAAAATGAAGTAATTGTGCAATTAGAACTTAATTGCTGGATTTAATTTCGATTTCTTTTTTTTTCTCTCCTTTGAAATTCAAGGAAAACACATATAGTTCCCGCCCCCAAGTGCCTGTGTCTGTCCCCATCCCAAAGAATGGGCTTGGGTTGAGGGGGAAGAGCTGCTGGATTTTGCATTTCAAATAGCATCTAGTAGCTGAGGTTATAGCTACTAGGTCTGTGAAGTGCTTGCCTAGCAGGAACAGAAGCCCCAGTTGCATCTCCAGCAACCAGTATCACAATCCCACCGGCTCATACCTACTACCTCAGTATTTGGATGTGGAGGAAGCAGGGTTAGACGTTCTAAGCCATCTTCGGAGTTTAAGGCCAGTCTGAACTACATGTAAGGAGCGGGTAGGAGAAGGGAGATAAAGGAAGAAAAGGAAGGGAGGGACAGAAAACTCTCTAACCAAGATGCAAGGAAGAAACTGCAGCTGGGAGTCAGCTGACCACCAAGATTAATCTAGGGAAGAACCAGTTCTCAGGAAAGACTACAAGTCCCATCATCTGGCTCCATCTAACAAACAGCAGGGCATGAGAAAAGTGCCCACATACAAACAGGAGAGGCAGGTACTGTGGGAATTTCCTGTAAAGAGCTAGACATCTTGTAACCCAGCACTCTGGGGCTTTTCACCCCCAGCTCACGAGCCCACTGCTATTCTTGGGAGTGCTTTTGGTAAACTGCCTTCATTTCTACTTGTAAACACATCTTCCTTGTGCAGTCCTTAGTCCTGGGGTTTGAGAGGCTGGAATCCACTCTGAAATCAGATTCCTGGCCTGTTTTTTGGAGGCTGGCCCAAGCTTTCCTGACACTCAGGGCTTTCTCCTCTCTTTCTCTAAGGCTTACCTCCCCTCTGCCACATACTAGCCAACCTCCCTTGCTGAGTTTTCTTGGGCCCTAGCTCAAAAGGTATAACTTGCCCTCTGATTCTCTATCTCCCTCCTCTCGGCAACTGTGGACATTTTGTTTGTCTGCCCTGTTGGTCTTCTCAAACTCATTGAGGAAAAGAAACAGCTCACATCCTGAAAGGAATAAAACGCATGCTCTATTCTAAAGTAATGAATGCCATGGTCCAAGACACAGAATTAGGTCCTTCCGGATACCAAATTTCAATGAGGCAGCAAGTCCATAAACTTTTTAATACTAAAAGAACAATTTAAGCCACAAGTCATGATACTTTTCAAATACCTTGGTGGGCATATCAGCTAGGCAGGATATAGCAAAATGGGACCAACTGTGTTACAGGCCTTGGTTGCTCTCTGACAGTACTGCTGGACCTTTGCATGTTGGAAACTAAGCATCTATTCATACATGCCCAAGGATTTTTTTTTTTTTTTGGTTCTTTTTTTTTTTGGAGCTGGGGATCGAACCCAGGGCCTTGCGCTTCCTAGGTAAGGGCTCTACCACTGAGCTAAATCCCCAGCCCCGATGCCCAAGGATTTTTATCTGTTACTCATGGGATGTTAGGTCCAACACAAAGGTGGGCAGAGGATAGCTATTGAAGGGATAAAGACAAACCAAGGTAAGTTGGAATTGGTCTCTTGATCTACAACATTCAAAACTCTCCACAAACCTCCACAGATGCAGCTTCTTTCCTAGAATTGTTCACAAATTAGAAGTCTTCACATTTCCCTCAGAGTCTGTGTTTATTATTAATAAGACCAAGAACCCAGTAATGTGACAAGTTTAAAAGCAACATTGTAGTGTTGATTACAACTGCAGAGGTAAAAGGTCAGGGCTGTAAACAGGGGGATAAACAAACAGCAAATGAAGAGGCCACATCTCAGCAGGGTGGTAGGAGTTCTCCACCTGTTGGTCTTTGATGCACACAGTGGGTGGTCAGAGTGACAGGTGGAGCTATTCCCATCACAGTGCTACATGGTCCACCTCTTTATGGGGTCCAGGTGAGCCAGTCACACCCTTGCCTTAGTCTGGTGTGTTTAATATGTTCTTGGGTCTGGCTGCCCTGGTGTGACTTTAATTTAACTGTTTACCTGTACAGTCTCAGTCATCCTGATCAATTTACTGAATGGCACCAGTCCTACTTCCACTAATGGGTTATTTGTCAGTCTGAGTGGCATGGGTGCCATTCACCAATCCACCAGTCATCCTCCTCCAAATGTACTATAAATCTGTTTATAAAATAGAGTCTCTCAAGTAAAACACAGTTTGGAAAACAATCACTGCTTTACACAATAAGAAGTAACACTGTACGGCACACCCTGATCTTAACAATAAAAGACATACCATATGCCAGCTCATGATATTGTCCCTTCCAAATTCTCAGAACACCTCTACTACCTGAGGGGAACTGTCTTTTTATACATGAGGAAACTAAGTCACAGGGAGGCATTGTCACACAGCTTATGAGCATTAACATCCTTATTTCCGGTATAATGGACATACCATAAAATTCTACTACCTTAAGGACGTAATTCCATGAATTTTAGTAAATTTATAATATTGGCCAAATAGCACAATCCAGTCAACTTTTGTCTTTTTTTGTACATTTCTAGTTGAAGTAGAAAATAAGTTTCGTTATATCATTTTCAAACAAAAATGTCATTGTAGTTTGTTAATATCCATTTTGTAAATACCTTCCTTTGTCCTTCTGTTGATCCTCTTTTACCCTAAATAGCCCTTGTGTGTGTGTGTGTGTGTGTGTGTGTGTGTGTAACACACACATTTACACCTCTATACTGCATATGAAATAAAATGGTACCTCGTTTTTCAGAGTCTGGCTTGTTTCACTCAGCGTGATGATCTCCATTTCCATCCATTTTCCTACAAATGACACAATGAGGTTCTAATTGATGGCTGAATAAAACACCACTGTGTATCTACAGCCCTTTTTATTTATCCGCTTATCCGTTGATGAATGTCTCACTGGTCCTAGCTCCTAGATGCTATAAATATGTCAGAAGGAAAAGGATGCTCAACTATATCAGTGGAATATTGACTTAGAATTTCTGGAGTACACACCTGGAAGTGGTATGGGGTCATGGCTTTTTAGGATCTCCAACACAGATTTCCATGTGGCAGCATGAGGTTACACTCCCACAAGCACTGAATAGGGTTTTCCCCTCCCCCCGACATCCTCACCAGCTTTTGTTGTAATTATTTTTTCTTCATGAGAACCATTCATCTGAAGTGAGATAAAATCTCAAAGCAATTTTATTTTCTATTTCCTAATGGGGAAAGGTAGAAAATACTTCTTTAAGTATTTCTTAGCCATTTGCATTTCTTCTTTTGATTACTATGTATATAGTTCCTTGGCCCATTTATTGGTTGGATGATTTACTTGCTTGGAATTTAATTTTTATAAGCTTTAATATATTTACAATATACAAATTTATGTCTTATGGATAGTTAGCACACATTTTTCTCCCACTATGTGTCTCTTCACTCTGTTGACAGGTTCCTGCTCTGTACAGAAGGCCTCTAACTTCATGTAACCCATTTCCAGTTCTTGGGACTTCCTGCACTTGTTGAGATGGTTATGTGATTTTTGTCCCAGAGTCTAATAACTTGCTACATTATATTTTCTGATCTGAGTGTCTTGAGACATCCTTGCATCCCTGGAACCATGAAACCAGTTTGACCATGATGTATGATCTCTTTAATGTGGCAATGGATTCATTGTGCAAGTATTATATTAAGATTTTTTTGTACTATGTTTATCAGTGAAATTAGTCTCTGGTTTTCTCTTGTCCTTATCTGGGTTTGGTATCAGGATAATACTGGCTTCATAGAATAAATTTCATAGCGTCCCTCCTTTTCTATTTTCTGGGATCGTGGGGGAAGTTAGGTATTCTTTAAAGGTTTGGAATTTAGGCAGTGAATCCATCTGACACTGAGCATTTCTTTCTTGGAAACCATTACTACATGTGGTGATTTGAATGGGAATGTGTGTTCCCCAATAGGCTCATATATCTGGAAGCTTGGCTCCCAGTTGCTGAAACTGAGAAGGATTAGGAGGTGTGCCTTATTGGAGGAGGTAGATCACTAAGGGTGGGCTTTGAGATTTCAAACTCCCATGTCATTCTCAATTAACAATCCCCCTCCCTCTTCCCTCTCCCTTTCTCTTTCTTCCCCTCCCCCTACCCCCTCTCCTTCCTCCTTCCCCTCTTTCTACCTCTTGCTTGTGGATCAAGATATAAGTTCTCAACTACTACTTCAGCCCCATGCCTACCTGCTGGCTGCCAAGATCCTCTACCATGATACTCATGGACTGACCATGCGAAGCTGCGAGCCCTGAATAAACAGTTCTTTCTTCTGTAAGTTGCCTTGGACATGGTGACTCATCACAGCAGTAAAAATGTAAGACACCATTTTACATTGCTCATTGGAAAACTGTTTGGGTTATTCATATCATCTTAATGTAATCTTGATAGGCCACATAAATCTAGAAATTTATCCTATCACCTGGGCTTCCCAGCCTTTGGGAATGTAAGTCTCCAAAGTATTTCAGTGATTTTTAACAGGCTTATTTTGTGTCGACTTGACACAATCTAGAATCATGAGAGAGGAAGGAGCCTCAATTGAAGTAATGCCTCATGAGATTCAGCTGTAGGGTATTTTCTCAATCCATGATCAGTGAGGGAGAGCCCAGGCCATTGTGGGTGGTGCCATCCCTGGGCTGGTGGTCCTGGGTTCTATAAGAAAGCAAGTTGAGCAAGGCTGGGGAAGCAAGCCAGTAAATAGCACTTCTCCATGGCCTCTGCATCAGCTCCTGCCTCTAGGATCCTGGTTTGAATTCCTGTTCTGTTTAAGTTCCTAACCTGACTTCTTTCAGTGATGAACAGCAATGTGGAAGTATAAGCCAAATATACTCTTTCCTCTCCAACTTTTTTTCAGTCATGGTGTTTCCTCACAGCAATATAAACCTTAACTAATACAGTGATTCTCTGATGTTCATTAGCTTCTACTGAAATGTCTCCTTTTCATCTCTAATTTCATTAAGTTCAGTCTTCTTGCTCTCTCTTTAGCTTGACTAAGAGTTTCTTATTTTTTATTTGTTCAAAGAACCAAGCACTTATTTCATTGATTCTGTTGCTTTTTTAGTATTCCGTCCCCTCATTTGTTCCCAGTCATTATTATTCCTTCTTATCTACTGCTTTCAGCTTTGACTTGTCTTTGTCTTTCTAAGACTTTATTGCTTATCATTAAATTATTGATTTCAATTCTCTTTTATATTTCTTAATGTTTATTTTTATGTGTATGTGCGTGCGATGGTTTGTATATGCTTAGCCAGAGAGTGGCACTATTAGTAGGTGTGGCCTTGTTGGAGTAGGTGTGTCACTGTGGGGGTGGGCTTAAGACCCTCACCCTAGAAGCCTAGAAGTCAGTCTTCCACTAGCAGCCTTCAGATGAAGATGTAGAACTTTCAGGTCCACCTGCATCATGCCTGCCTTGATGATAATGGACTGAACCTCTGAACCTGTCAGCCAGACCCAATTAAATGCTATTCTTATAAGAACTGCTGAGGTTGGGGATTTAGCTCAGCAGTAGAGCGCTTGCCTAGCGAGCGCAAGGCCCTGGGTTCGGTCCCCAGCCCCGAAAATAAAAAAAAAAAAAAAAGAATTGCTTTGGTCATGGTGTCTGCTCGCAACAGTAAAACCCTAACTAAGATAGTGTGTGTGTCTGTGTGTGTGTGTGTGTCTGTGTGTGTACATGAGTTTATGTGTGCCACATGTCATTAGGTACCTATAAAGACTAAAAGGCAGTGGATGTTGGAGTTATAGGCTGGTATGAGCCATCTGGTATGAGTTCTGAAAACAAACCAGAACATCTGCAATAGCAGTAAGCACTGTCAACCACTAAGCCATCTCTCCAGCCCCTTCCTAATGCTTTAGTACAGGTACTGATAGCTATTATCCTCTCTCTTAGCACTCTTCATTATTTTTCAAAGGTTCTGATTTCAGAACCTTTTCATTTGACTCCAGGATATTTTTTAAAATCCCTATCTGATTGCTTCAATGTTTCACTGGTCCTTGGAGAGAATGTTGTTCAATGTCAATGTATTTTCGTAGTTTTAGTAGTTTCTCTTGCTATTCCCATCTAGCTTCCCTCCTCCACAGCCTACTTCGTTAGACACAGAAGAGCCACACTGCCATGTTTACAGTTTCCATTTCCTCATTGCACTGACTCCCACCCTTGAATTCTGAATCTCTGTGCCTTTGCCCATAACATGTATTTCTTTAGGACAACAGATAGGCAACAGAGTCTAATCAAAGCATCTAATTTGTGGGCTTCTTTTTAATTAGAGAGATAAGACTATTTGCAGCTAGTATTTTTCTTAAGAGGGGTTTGCTAATTCCTTTGGTTTTGTTGGTTATTTTTCTGAATAAATGGATTGGCATTTGCTCTCCCCTTCCTCTCTTATTTGTATTAGAGGTTATGTATTTACTGAGTAGGGCATGGTAGGATCTCACATAGTCAATTTTTGTTCATCTGTCATTCTCATGAAATTTCTTCCTTCTTGTGCTTCCATAGTTAAGACTGTCCCTCTTCCTCCACGGTTAAGATTCCTTTAAATATCTTCTATGTTGAAGGCTTAGTTGTCATGAATTGCTTTAAGTTTTTCCTTTGTCTAAAATGTCTTTCTTTCTCTATTTATTTATTAGTATGCTGTGTGTATATGTATGTACTCGTGTATGTGCATGGGCATGCCAGAGCATCATGTTGAGGTCAAAGCACAACTTGAGAAGGTCGATCCTTTCCATCTGCAGTGTGGGTCTTGAAACTCAAATTCGGGACTTTGGATTGGGCACCGAGCACCTTTACACACAGAGCCATCTTGCCAGTATTCTTCTTTCATTTTAAAAAGAAAAGTTGCAATACACACCAATCATGGTTAGAAAGTATTTGTTTTCAGAGCTTAAAATACGTGGGTTTTTTTTTTTCATGCTTTCCTGACATTGAGGGGTTTTGCTGAGAGGTCCACTGCGATTCTGAGGTGTTTTCTTTGTGAGTGGCTTTTTCTTTATATAGCTGTTAATATCATTTCTTTGGTTCTGTATTTTTTTTCTTTTACATCTTTACTAATGTACTGCTGAAAGGCTCCTCTCTTGTTACATCTATTTGCGGGTATAAATGCTCTTATTCTTAGTGGCGTTAATTATGACTAGTAAAGACTAGGCCACCTCTATGCTTGGTTCATCAGATGAACATCATAAAATACATTCCAACATACTCCGCTGCATCGAAAGCAGGCCATCCTCTTTCTGATGCGGCAGACACAGGCATTGTTACTCTGTGACTTCATCACAGCAAATGCCAAGCAGCACAGTTGCTGACATCAGGAAGTGTCGTGCTGGCTTTGTGATTGAGCAGGACCTCTTTGCTTGTCGCTTTACTTAGTGGTAAAGTACATAAATAGAAACAAAGCCATAGCAATTAGTCATAATTCTGCACAATAGTCTGCCTTTATCAAGTCCTAACAGAAATGAAAGTAACCTCTGGTTTCTACAGACTCGAGGTGCATGTGTTACTGACACTCACTGAAATACAGAACTCAGAGGACTGAGAAAAAGACCCAGATTTCAGCTTTCTGGGGGTTTTAGTGATACACTATTTATTTTGTTTTGATTAAATGTATTCATTGATGATTTTACATATGTGTATAAGTAATTCTTTTACTCTCAGTTAACACACACTCTCTCTTTTAAAAATAAATATTTTAGGGTACTGGAGAGACAGCTCAGTGATTAAGAATATTTGTTAACTCTTGCAGAGGTCCAAGGGTTGGTTCCCAGCACAGACATGATGGCTTACACCTATCTGAAATCCTAGCTCTAGAGAATCTGGCACCCTCTTCTGACATCTATGACACCAGGCATGCTCGTGGTGTACATACACCTGCAGGCAAAACATTTATGCATGTAAATAATGTAATAAATCTTTACAAACATGTTTTATTACTTCTTTTTTTAACTTCCTGTGTGCATATAATATCTTCAATCCTACTCATTCCTCTTCTCCTAAAGTCCCCCAGATCTACCCCACCCTCTCTCAACCCCTTTCTAAGTCACCTATCAACCTCAATTCCCACCACCTCTCTTATCTCCTTCCCAGCCCCATGAATCCTCACCTCCTCTCCACAAGTCCCTTTCTTACATTAAAATCCATTTATTTCATTTTGCAAACCAGTGAGTTTAACCAGAGCTATTCAAGTAGAATGGGCATGGTACCTATTGAGCATGGTGAGCATGGTAGGTAGGCTTACTTAACTAAAGCCCATACCTCTTCTCGCCCAGCTTCTGTTGGTAGCCAATAGTTTCCCAGGGGGTGATAGGTTTCCCACATGTTCCTCTTCCATCCATGACTGACAAGTTCTTTAGTTTTCAAGACTGAAATAAAATCTCTTCCCTCTTTCTCAGAGTTCTAATCAGGAGATTCTCTCACTGGGCATGCTTGACCACTCTCCTGACTTTGCCATTCAGTCAACTTCTGCTCCCACTCACTCAGTGACTAACCCTACCCACTCTTAGTTTGGTCCAACTCCAATACCACCTCCATTGAGCTTTCTGGGATTAACTCTGATCAAGGAAGTCATACTAGCCTTCACACTCAGAAAGGCACTGTGTTTGAACTCATAGTTAGCCGTCTCCACCTAAAAATCCCAACTAGTTATCAATTAGCAGCTTCCTGCTTTCAACTTGTACTGACTCCCACATCTGTGTGGCAGCTTACACTAGGGCCACTCACAGAATTTTGTCATGAGGCTGATCCTGACTTCAGTCTTCTTCAGCCCGTTAGTGAGAGCAACTCCTGGGCCCTTGTAACATACTGCTTCGTTTGTAAACTTGTGCCCTTACAACACAACAGCTATTTATCAAATACCAGTTTGGTTATCAGTCTGTGCTCTGCACAAATTAAATTCAGCAGTCTTTATGACAGAGCCAGTCTCTGCTCCCACAGAGACAATAGTCTGGTGCAAAGATGATCAATAAGCATTAATTACAACACACACTGATTAGCAACCCTTTTGTTCTCTTGAAGAGATCATTTCCTGTCTGTCTGTAGATGTCTATACTTGTCATCCATTTCCTGATAATATTTTGATGGGTCCTACTGTAAGAACCAGTAGCCTAGGTAGTATGACAGTCTGTCTCCCCCTCCACTTCATCATATTCTGTCCCTCTGAATCCATCAAGTTCCCTCTGCCCCACATACTTTTCATGTCATAAATATCTATGTCTATTTCAGTATTGTGTTCAACATTACTGATTCCTAGAAACTTAGAGAATTGCAGGTACTTGCACATCCCAACACACTCTTGTGTCCCAAACCTACCTCTGCTACATCTGATAAACAGATCTGTGTACCCTCCTCCATCAGACTATGAGGCAAGCAAAAGACTCAAAGGGGTTCTTGTAGTGAATTTTCAGTATTAGTGAATTCAATTTTATGAAAGTTCTAAAAGTTTAAAAATATACAAACATCCATTGCCACTAGTTCCTTTCATATCATAATAAACTGTTAAGTGTTAGTCATCAGGACTAGACATGGCTCTTACGGAGGACCCAGGTTTGTTCCCAGCATCCATGTGGCAGCTTACACTAGGGCCACTCACAGAATTTTGCAAATGATTCTGCAAGTCACCTCTCTCAATGGGGCTTAAGAGGTCACTCTGGCTAGCAAACCAGACTGTACACAGTGAGAGTAGAACTGAGGCTCTTCACTTCCACAGGCACTACAGGCACAGTGTGCATACAAACAGGCATGCACATAAATAAAAAGTAGATAAATAAACCTTTAAGTAGCCATCATTTGCAAAGATAATTTCTGTATCTTAGGAGCCCTCATATACATATACTTATGGACACACACACACATACACACATACACGCATATGCTTTGCACAAGGCATCTCATTCAAATCTTATTTAACTTCTTAAGTTATCATATTCCATTTTTAGAGTTGAGAAACTAGAGCTTAAAAAAGATGTCAATGAGAATTATGCTTCACATAAATGACAAACCATTTAAGCCTAAACTAGCTTCAAAGAAAGGAATTTGCTTTTATAACTGAACCACCAGCGGTAGAGAAAAGCCATTCATTGGTTACTTTTTGGTTCCTGTGATCAAACACCTGACAAGACACCATTTACAGGACAAAGTTTTGCTTGCTTTGTCTTGAGAGAATAAATACAGTTAGTCCATCGTGGTGAGGAAGGCAAGAATGGAATTAATGATGCCACGGCTGGGTAGCTGAGACACCTCATGCCAGAAGAACCTAAAAATAGAGAAAGGCAAAGGCTGGCCATCAGCTGACTGTCTGTTTTCCCTTTTTATTCAGCATGGAATGCTACCAATGTTCTAGCATCTTCTGTGGCATCAGTAGAAGTGATACATTATGCTATGCTTCCGAGGCTGGGCCCTGTAAGATACTCTCATGCAACTGTCAAATCTTAGTCAGCACGCAAAGCATGGATTTTTCTGGAAACTTATTTCCTATCCTGAACCATCGAACAAAAAGTTACTACACACAAGAGTTATTGCACAGCACATAAATATACCCTGCCCAACAAAAATACAAACCCAGTTCTTCTTAGCCTGTATCTGTCCCCCCAGATTCTTGAGGCCACTTGAGCACTATCAAAAGACACAAGGGAAGAAAACAGGAATTGAAAGGAGTCATAGTCTCAACCAACTGCAAGACAAAGTACTTGCTTCTGCAAATGTATTGAGAAATCTGTGAGCTTGTAGAGCTGTCACTAGGGTCACTCACAGAGTTTTGCAAATGACTCTGCAAGTCACCTTTCTTAGTGGACCTGAAAACAGGTCACTCTGGCTAACAAAACGGACTGCAAACAGTAAGGGTAAAAACTGAGGCTCTGCAAGGAGCCCCCTAACTACACCAGAGAACATACAGTAGAGGCTGAAACCAGCCAGGCTCAAGTGTGGGGCAGGCAGGGAGACATGGTCTGGTCAGGCTTTGGCTCAATTTTGATTGTAGAAACTGATAGGGACTTCCTTTTAGATCAGACATGGGGTATGAGATAAAGACAAGAGTCAGATACTCATATTTAATCTCCATAATGAAATGTTGATGCTGCTCTGATGAGGACCATGGTCTAAGGCCATGCTAGCATCCTTGCACTGTCTTAGCACCCTGGTACAGAAAGCTACCTGAATCCTGATGCCCTGTAGAGTATCTAGCACCACTGATGCCCAGTGGAGCACACCATCTAATCAGTCTCTATTTCTTGCTTATCTTTGCCTCTTCATTTTTCTACCTGCCTTCTCCTGGTTTCTTCTGTTTTCCAAGGAAGCATTTGTTGCTTCCCAGCAGGGGTCTCTCAGTTTATGTTCAATTCTTAGCTTGATATCCATGCCACCTTCAAGCCCTGACTGAAAACAGGCCTCTCCTTGCAGGTACAAAGAACTTTGGAGGAGGCTTTCAGAGCTCCACACAACTATGCTAATTAGAAGCTCAGTCCCCACCTACTACCTCGCCCCCCTCCTTCTGTGTCTCTGACAGCCTGCTCCTCCCACAGAATTCTGGGAAAAGGAACTGAATTCTTGGGAGTCTTAAATGCCAACTTCTGCACTCTCTTCCAGGCAATGCCGCCTGGGTGTGAGATCCTACAGCCACAGCCAAAACCTAGTGCAGGTGCTCTATGCTCACAGGAGCCTGAACATTGTATGTGTACATGTATGTGTGTACATTTGTGCATGTGTGTGTGCATATGTGTGAGTGGGTCTGATGCCATCAACAGGTCCAAGGTATAACTTGTATCCTGCATCATCAACTTTGCTTCCTGGACCAGATAAAAGTATCTTCTTAGACAAAGCCTCTCATAAGTTGGACATTCTTAATCTCAACAACAGCGGCAGGCTTTGAAATAGGTGGCACTGTCGCAGGTTCCCCATATGAAAACAGAGGCTGTGGTTGTCTTCTATAGATCACAAAATGGATTCTTTCCCAGCTCTCGTCCTTTCCACTGACATGGCTTTCATCAGGCTGGGACTCTCATTCCAGACCCTTTCTGACTGAGTCCTCATCCCTTCTTTCTTCATCGTCAGCTCAAATGTCACCTTTCCCCTCCAAGGAGCCTTCACTGATCATCCTCCTCAATAGCTTTACTCCTGGTTTCTATTCAAACCATCCTAATTCTTTTCCAAACTCGTCAGGGTGTGAGCTGCACTTTGTCCCTGTGCACACCTGGTTAGGGCGTGGCTCTCTCCATCAGCTCCATGAGGGTGGGGGCCATTCTGCATTATTCATCCCTGCACTCCAAGACATAGATACAGGTTCAATAAACAGAGTTCTTGGCTAGCGCTCCCAGCTAATTGACAAGTCTAGGCACTACATGCCTACCCTTACTTCTCTGTTCACTCAGATGGTCTGATTCTACTTCACACTGCAGACTTTACTATGAATACTTGTATACCCCTCAGCTAAGTTGCCACTAGATAACTTTGAGTGTCGAGTATTTGTGCTAGATAGCTATAACTAGTTAAAACATTTTCTCCCTAATAGAGTTGAGAGAGTTACAAGGCTCCAGAAACTCAATAAGAATCTTATAAGACTCAGAAAGTTCTGTAAGGTCTGACTAAGGAGGCTCTTTTCCTGAGGTTATAGACACAGCAAACAATTGCTGAGCAAAGAGGCTTTGGGTGGAGCTGCCTATAAGTTGTGTAGGAAACTCCAGTAATTTAGCTCTCCTGACTCACCTGATCCATCACCTCAGTCAGTGATGCAGTGATGCTGACTTTGGGTCACCTATCCTCCTACTCCTACTCCTTCTAGAAGTAACCACAACAAACTCATTGGTTCAGCAACATGGATGTGGACACAATTATTTCTTTGGCCTCTTGTTGCTCTCTAAGTAGAATATGAGAGACTGGGTAGCTAGTGAAGAGACATGTTGATGTAGGATGGGCAGGAGCCAGGTCTCCTGGTGACAAGTTAGGCATGTGTCTTCAAGGGCTTTCTATTATTTGGGCAAATTGACTACAAAGAATTATAATGCAAAAACAAAACAAACAAACTCCCAGTAGAACACGGAGCATCAAATATCTTTAAAATATTTGTATTAATTCTTTGAGAATTGCTTACATTATATTTGCTTATACATATCAACTTTCCCCGAAATCCTTCCAGATCCACCCCACATTCCATAGCCATCTAACTTTGTGTCCTTATTTTTTAAAAGCCCATAAAGTCTATTTTATGCCACATACATACTTTGGGTGTGTGCCCATGCAAGATCACGGTACTAGATGGGACTGAAACACTGTAAGGGCCAGAAGTGGAGGGCAATGACAAGAAAGTAGAGCATTCTAGACACAGCAGGGCACACATAACCTCACAGAGATTGGGACAGCATGCACAATACCCGTGAATAACACCAAATATTTTAAAGCATTGCCTTTAATGACTACCAATGGATGAGCTAATAAAGAAAATATGGTAAACATACATCATGAAACTTAATTGTGTCATAATGAATGAAAGTAGGCTGTTTGCAGGGAAATGGATGGAACTAGAGATCAACATGTTACGTGAAATAAATGACCCCACAAAGATCCATTTTCACATCACACAGAGATGTGAAAGGAAAGAGGGGCATAAGAAGTGTAGAAGAGGTCACGATGGGATGATCAAGGATCATTGTATATGCATATGGAAAGAACATATTGATACCCTTTTAAAATAAAAACTCAACCTAACCACTCAGTTCTCATTTTATTCTTTCAACAGTAAGTGACTGATATGTGTAACCACCAAATACAGAGAATGTTGAGCCAAAAATACTTAGATAAACAGGAGGGGAAAAAAACAAGAAGGAAACAAACCACAGACCCAGCTCTGGAGAAGGCCACAGGACAGGTTTCCCTGTTGGACTGAACATAGGGGCTGAGATCTAAAGAACAACAAAAGCTGTGGAGAGAGGACCTTTTGACTGACAGCAACGTGGAAAGTTCCAGCAACTAGAAGAAAGCCAGTGAAACAAAAGGAAGACTTCAACACAGATGGAAATTCACCAAATACCCTTCAGAATCCAAACTACTTGTTCAAATGTGGAACCACTCCTAAACTGTTGATAAATTTTAGCCTTATCCCACAGCCTTATCCCCGGAGCCCTCATGGTGGACAAAACAGTCCATCAGCCAAGAGCTAACCTTACTCAAGCAGTTAAATAGCTCTAACCCTGCAAGGGTTAGGAAGCAGGAGGGGAGTGGGAGGGGATCATGGAAAGGAGGCTTGGTACACGCCCTTTGAGCCCACAGGGTGGCTTCTGAATGGCTCTGCAGGCTTTAGTGTGGAGGATGTACTGAGATCAGATCTATAGATCCAGTTTCTAGTAGAGGAAAATTGAGAGCTGAGAACCAATTCCAGACGTGTTTAGAAGGTAAACTTGACATATGGGAAACACCAGATGACTCCAATATTTCAGGACTAGAGAACTTAGGTAGAGAAACCAGAATGCCAACTTTGATATCACATCAAAGATGCCTACATCTTTCATGAACTGATGGAGCTATCAAAATCTTCTAATAGCCTCCCACAAAGGGGCTATCAGGCTTTAGGTGCCTCCAGTGGACACTCATAATCTGCCTAGAAAGCTGTCTTTGCTAACCATCAAATGTAAAAATAAAATTAAATCTCTAAACATTATATAGAAAATTTCACATTCATGGTAGTTATACCAAATATTGATTATTTTTGGAGTAATTCATTGTGCTTAACTAGATTAAAAATTTTTAAATATATAAAAGTACAAAACAATGGGTTTGTGACTAGTTTCAATGCTCTATAATCTGCATGGTATAACAAAATAAAGTTTTAACAAAAGATACATTTTTAAATCTGCAAAAGGATCAGACTCTGGACAGAATGATTCCTTATTCTTTCCAAAATTGTTACACTTAACATCTAAATAATTTCTAACTTGTTCAAAACTCTTCTTCACCTATAGTTCAGCCTCCCTGTGTTCAAACCCTATATTTCATTCCTGGCCTCCTTCAGCTCAGGCCTCCAGGACTGAACCATTCTCGCTGGTGGCAACCTCACTCCATACTCTGACCTCTTTAGAGGAGGCTCTGTGTGCCAGGAACATCATCCTGTTCTGGCATCAAGACATTGAGAACAGCATGTGAAAAAAACAGGGAGGAGGTATTGTGGTGGTTTGAAAGAAAATGGCTCCCATATATGCTTATAGGGAGTGGCAAATAGAAGGTGCAACCTTGTTAGAAGAAAAGTGTCACTTGGGGTGGGCTCTAATGTCTCAATACCCAAGCCAGGCCCAGTGTGCCATCTCTTCCTGCTGCCTGCCTATCTGATGTACAACTCTCTGCTCCTTTTCCAGCACTACAGTTGCCTGTATGCCACCATGCTTCTTGCCATGATGATAATGAACTAAACCTCTGAAACTGTGAGCCAGCCCCAATTAAATGTTTCCCTTTATAAGAGTTGCTGTGGTCATGGTGTCTCTTCACAGCAGTAGAAACCCTAACTAAGATGGGCACAGAACATAAATGTGAGCTGAAGCAAGTTCAGTCAACAGAGCAGTAAAACTGAGATTTCATCGCAGGATGACCAGCATCCTCATAGGCTGGTACCTTTAAGTCGAGTGCCCCTCCGTGTGTTTCTGGGAATACTGGGACACTAATTGGAGGCTTATTCACCTCTAACTTTGCAGAAGGTTGCCAGAGAATATGAGCCTGTTACTCTGTCTTCTGTTAGTAACAGTATAAAAACTGACGAGTCCTTACGGGGCTCTCATCTTGACTCATGGTTCTGGTCAAAGGTCAACAGGCAGCATCTATTGCTGGCTTCCTTGGCTGGCAGGGTAGCAGCATCCTAGGATGGAGGAAGTCTCTCGTAAGTGTGTGAGAGACCTAGCCAAACTGGCTTTTAGAACAACCCATTCACAATCTGATTCCTTAACCTGTCAACTCATTCAGTAAATGGATTAATCCATTAATCGTAAATATATGAATTTTTGAGACAAACTGCATTCAAACCATAGCAATGAGCAATGGCTTTCTCGGCTTTCCCTGATCCAGGGTAGATTTCCTACCAGGTGTGAAACAGTTTGCTGAAAGCTGCTCTTATAATCCTGTGTTTGGGGAGACCCCTGCCTGAGACCCATCTGTTTCTGCACGCCCTGTTGTTAGATCCCAGCATCAGACATATTGCAGGGCATCTGGCCAAGCCCCACTGCCTGGCACATGAGCCATTTGCACATGATCAAGACTCAATAGATATCAATTTAGTTGATTCAAACGTATGTGTACCTCCAAATACATATGTGTGTATACATGTAAACTTATTTATAAAAAGATCCCGGCCAAAACAGCATTTGGGAAACAGCAATATCCATTAAGAATCTAAAACGAGAAAAAAAAAGTCAGCCCAAATCACTTCCACTGGGAAAGTCAATCCCACTAATTACCCTGGGAAGGGAAAGGACTATCTCTGTCCCAAGAGAATACTGTCTGCTGAGAGACAGGAAAAATGTGAAAGTCCTAGCCAAACTAGTGTTTAGAAACAGGCCCACCCTGGAGAAATGCATTAGCCTCTTAAACCATTAATCAAATAAGTGGTCAGTCTATCTGGGAGGACGAGCTGTCTGAAGTCATGGTAGAATGTTTGTGCCACAGTCTTGCTGATGTTTTCTGGCTACTCTGTCCTGACGTCTGTTCATCTCCCTGCTCCACAGTGATGCTCCCAGGTTCCCAGCTCCACCTGCTACCCGTCTTACCACACAGGCACACACTGTTGAGCTCACACCCCTGCTGAGTGAGTTCTGCGACTCCTGTGGGCTTTGTGCAGAGCTTGTTCATATCCCTGTATCAGGCAGACTTCGGTTGGCATCACTGTTATCAGCACCTCCAGAAACAATTTTTAAAAGGAAAGATTTCCTTTGGCTCATGACTTCAGAAGGTTCACCCCACATTTGCCTGACTCTCACACTTAAGCAAGGCACCCCAGTGGCAAGAAGGACTTGAAGGAACAAGGTCACTGGTCACTAACCTTTTGACAGCCTGGTAGCAGATGGGGGTGGGAGTCAGAAGAGAGAGGGAGAGGGAAAGAGGGGGAACAAATCCTATTTTTCTAAGGTACACAGTAGTGACACACATCCAGCTAGTCCCAACCTCTTTCTACCTCCTCCCAGTAATCTCATGTCATCAGATTATGCATCCATCAGAGGAGTAATCAATTGGTTAGGTCTGAGCCCTCATGACCCAGTCATTTCCCAACAGTATTTTAGCTGCCAATCAAACAAGCCCCCAGCATGAGACTCCAGGGAGCTTCTCCTAGTTAAGATACAACAAGCCCCAGTATGCATCATAAATCCTGACCAATTCCTCAGAGCTCCACTCATATCTCTACAGCTGCTCATGGTCATCTCCAAGAAGGAAAAGTCTTCTGTGGTCCAGTTCTCGCCTTGGAAGGTCTACTCCATTGTAACGTCTTTTGAGATGGCTCTGGCCTCACGTTGCCTCCTTGCCTTTTGTTTCTGGGGTTCTATGGCACTTGAGAAATGTCTTCAGTTCCGCATCCACCAGGCTCACTGAGAAGTGATGCACTCTTGATGCCCCCATAGACTTCTCCCCTTGCCACCTCTCCCATTCAGATAAAGGGAGGGCTAGCACAGGTAGCCTGTTTTATAGGCAAGATATTCAACCAGAGGAGACCAAAGGCACAGCTGCTAATCCCCTCATATGAATAGAAGCAGCCAAAGACTTAGCACTTCTGGGGGATACTTGTAGGTATGGTAAGAAATCTGGAATTTTGGTTTCTTTAAAAAACACAGAAATATTATAATAATATTTTTTCATTTTAATCCCAAGTGTGGGGCTATGGGGCTGCTTCAGACTGTCTGCAGCAGCTGACTATGATTTGTCCTGTTCTCTAACAGAGGTGTGGTTTTTCCAGCTGCTGATAGTTTCTGCAATTGTGTGACTTTTGGAATTCTGGGAACTTTTCAGAGGTGAGGAACTGGACCAGCTCAGCATAGCCCTTGGACATCAACATTGTTCCAGGTAGCATGGCCTTTGGTAGTAATATGAGCCACAAACATTGACACAGACCCCTGCTGCTACATGGCCATGAACCCATACATGGCTCTCAGAGCTGCATGGGCCTTCACCATGGCCTCAGGTGGCAGGGCAGGCTACTCACATCAGATTGCTCCTCTCCACCCTCACCTCTCCAGTCTGCCTCTCTTCATAGTGCCAACACATTCAGCTTCTCTTTGTCACCCATGTCTCTACCACATACTTGCAAGTTGTGGCGTCTGCAGGAGGGCCTCTGGGTGTCTTCTGCTCATCTGTGTTGCAAAGCAGGTAGACAGGTTCTCCTAACAACGGTTTTTGAGCAGAGATCAAATGCTCCTAATATTTAGGAATAGCCATGGCTTCAAGAATTCTGTCCTGATATTCCTAATAAAATGGCACTTATTATCAAACCACATAGCTGAACTTACTCCAAAATATGATAATTATATTGATATCCACTTCTGATGGGCAAGATCAGCCACGTTCTCTAAATCGAACCTTTTTTATAATTACTGCTCTGAGGCTTCTCTTCACCCATGCAGGGAGGGGACAAGACTCCTCTGTCCCTGCCTCAGGAGCATGTGAAAAAGAAGTCAACAACACCTGATAGGTGTGACTCTTATCCACTGGAAACCACTGAGACTGTGATCTCAGTTCTAGCCTGGCTGTGCAAGCTGGTGGCTCTCAGCATGGCTGCCCTGAACTTCATCGCTGCTTTTTCTTATCTCACAATTCAACATGCCCCAGTAGGTAGGGGACAATGGACTGGAAATTGATGCAGTGAGAAGTTGGACTATGCAAGAGGCCAAAGACACACAATTCAAGAGAAGAGTACTACTATATCCCGGACAAGGAAAAACAGGCCAGGGACATTAAGCAATCTAGACACAGTTATGGAGGTGGACCCTGGCTCTGCTCCCTGCCTGTCTCTCCTTATGCATATTGGGCATGCTTTTTTTTTTTAAGTAACTGTTTTGGAGGTGGAAGTGGCAAAAATTCCTATGACCCCAGGCAGTAGTGTGAGGCCCTATAAAGTCAAATAGCTTCTCTCACCTTCAGTCTGGTAAGCCATGAGTTTGAGTTTTCTTTCTAATACTAGAGTTCAACTCATTTCATTATTAAATAGCCTCTCTCTCTCTCTCTCTCTCTCTCTCTCTCTCTCTCTCTCTGTCTCTCTCTCTCTCACTCTCTCTCTCACTCTCTCTCTCTCACACTCTCTCTCTCTCACTCTCTCTCTCTTTCTCTCTCTCTCTCTCTCTCTCTCTCTCTCTCTCTCTCTCTCTCTGTGTGTGTGTGTGTGTGTGTGTGTGTGTGTGTGTGTGTGTGTGTGTGTGTTGCAAGGTTAGAACCCAGGTCTGTGTATCAGGTGAGTGTTTATCACTGAACTATACCTATTTCCCTCATATACATGGGAATATGACTTGATATTAAAGGTAATTTGTAGTTACTCTCAACTAATTTTTTCATTCTATCTATTTATTATATTAGAAGAGACTGATTTTGTCACCCAGACATCATGCTGTATTTGATTGCTGAAGATGACTTTTAATTAAACATTCTAGGTTAGTGTCTTAGTCAGGGTTTCTATTCCTGCACAAACATCATGTCCAAGAAGCAGTGGGGAGGAAAGGGTTTATTCAGCTTACACTTCCACATTGCTGTTCATCACCAAAGGAAGTCAGGACTGGAACTCAGGCAGGTCAGGAAGCAGGAGCTGATGCAGAGGCCATGGAGGGATGTTACTTACTGGCTCTCTTACCCTGGCTTGCTCAGCTTGCTTTCTTATAGAATCCAAGACTACCAGCCCAGGGATAACACCACCCATAACAGGCTAAGTCCTTCCCCCTTGATCACTTGTTGAGTTGGGTCTCATGGGAAACATTTCCTCAAGGGAGATTACTTTCTCTGTGATAACATCAGCTTGTGTCAAGTTGACACATAAAACCAGCCAGTACAGTTAGTAACTATAAAGCTATATCTATACCTAGTAACCATTTGCCTCATTATTAGTTCTTATATCTCTGGATTGTTTGGGTTGTTTGTTTTTTACCAACTAACAACATTGGTATATATAATAAGAGGTATATCTCGTGTTACAAACATTAATGAGACTTTCTAGGGTTCCAGGATTACATTAAGCATATCTCTCTCTCTCTCTCTCTCTCTCTCTCTCTCTCTCTCTCTCTCTCTCTCTGTGTGTGTGTGTGTGTGTGTGTGTGTGTGTGTGTGTTTGTATTTTTGCACATAGGATAGGGAGAGAGATGATGCTAGGGAACACAAGGAAACAAACCTGGCCCAGAAAAATAGCAAAGCAGGTGACTTCAGTAGCTACGAGGAGATACTTTCTCTTTATTTTCCAGCTCTAGGATAGCTCCCTTGCCCAGGGTACTCCCTGAGCCCAGGATGTCTCTTCTTTCACCAAAAAGGCTCACTGGAGTTCAGTTCCAACTCCTAGTTTTCCACTGACCATCTGCTTTCTCATGTTCAAAGAGAGCTATTAATATTGGATCAGCCCACCTCCTGGTCTGGAAACCGCTTCATGGGGACAGTGACATCAGTTATTAGGAATTGCCGTTATCAAGGGCCTTCAAGCAGCTATACAAATTGTCATTGCACTGGGCACTACAGATTATTAAACCATACCACAGGATCATTGCCTTTACATCCCACCAGGGGTGATTCAACAAGCTCCCAGAGCCTGGACCACACTCTGGCTGGCTGTTGGCCCCTGTGGCTGTGCCCCTGTACCACCAGGAAAGGAAAATAAATGGTTGGTAACATTCATAACTGGAATGCTGGGGCCTTTGAGGACAAGCCTGCTGTTTCTCAGGTCAAGCCTGGCGAGAAGAACCTTGACAGCACTAGACAAGCACTCGCTGAAATCAGTGTTAAGGTTTGTCAGCCTGCCACAGCCAGTCAGCAGCCCCATACTGTGATGAGATATCTGCAGGGCAAGGAACAGGCCGTTCAAACCAGGGAAGCTACTGCCAACATCTAAACTGCTATGTAAGATGCAAAACCATACAAGAAATTGGAAAGTAAAGGAGATAGCTCCCACCGCTCTTCTTAAACAAATTGATGGAGAAACCATCAGAATCATCGATGGGTAAGTGGATGAGGTCATGAACAGTTTCCAAAAGAAACATGCAAGGGTTTATTTTCTAACTTCTTTTTATTTATTTAGAGTCCCTTGGCATTCTGCAAGCAGCATCGATATTACATTGGCAATCAAAGCAGAACTCTCCTATTAATCTAGACAGCTATTTTGAGAAGGGCCCAAGGCCTCTTCCTTGCTGTCTCATTCCCCAACAAGATGTGCATTTAAACATCAGAAACTGACAGAGATTAGTAGTCACTGTGGATAAAGAAGGGAGGGTCAGTGAGGGAACATTCAAGGGAACAGAAGACTCCCAAAAGTGAAGTGACATTTCTTAGGTCTGGGTCCCCTGACAGAAGCTCAAGGCCAATTGAACAGCTTGATTGTTTACCAGCTCTTGGATTTTTTTCATTATATTCAAGTTCCTAAGATCATTATCCTACGTATAAATCAGAGATGCTATGTGTACCTTCAAGAAATGAGAAGTAACAAGGTCATGTATGGAAAGAGATTAGGACCTGATACATGGCAAATATTCAGCAAGTTAGGATCCTGGAGCAGTACTGCTAGCAAGAGGAAAGAGAAAAAGGGTGGGAGGAAAGAAGAGTGGGATGGACGGAGGGAGGGGGGAAAGAGAGGGAGGGAGGGAAGGTTATTCTGGATTAATTGAAGGTAAGAAAGATGGGACTTTGATCTTAATCTATGGGACATCTATGTAGCCTAGACAAGTCATGTCACTCCCAGGTCTCAGAAGATCTCAGAGTTTCCAAGTTTTGTTCTGGGCTGCCTGGGCAAACATATAACTCCCTTGGCCACTGACATTCCCATATAGGACCTGGTGACACGGAGCTCACGGGTGTGCCTCAGATCAGAATGGAGACACTATAGGCAGGCATCTCACCACCATTGTTGGCCTACCCTTCCCCAAGGAAGCTGACCTCTTGTTTGGGCCTCTCTGACATTTCCATGGAGACAAGGGATTTGGCAGAGAGAGGCTGAAAGCTCTTCCTTCAGGAAAGACTCCTCCCTTATCCAGGGAGCCTATGCTCTGTGACCCAGCTTCCTGGAGCCACTGAAACTGAGATCTCCCATCCAGGCTGCCTTCGGGTTCAGGCAACCCTTTCAGGATGACACTCAAGGGAGCTAGCTTAGCCTAAACATGGCTCTGCCTGTGCCCACATAACTTCTGGTTAATGGCAGAGCCCTTCCTGTAGGCACCTACTTTATATTCAGATGCAAGAAGAATTCCCACCTTCCTGCTCAGGCAACTGAACCCTCGCAGGGAGGGGATTAGGGGGGTGGCCTAAAGCTCTGTCTGTCTCCTTTGCTGCAGAGTTACTGCCAACAGACCACACCCTGAGAAAGGTCCTCAGGACCAGCCTCTGTGATGTTTGAACCCATGGACCTGTGAACTGAGTGAACAGTGACTTCTGGTGGGTTCCATCCTTCTCAGTCCTCTCCATGCCAAAGCAGATCTCTGCTGTGCTTCATGCTACAGACTCCATGCTGCCATCATTGCTGAAACCGGCCTGCTTCCTACACTGTATTGAGTGCTTGCCCCACCTTAATTACAGTACTACAAGTGTTCTCCCACTGAGCTATGTCCTCATCCCTTCCCTGTTTGTTCTCAGACATTTATGCAGCTGCTCACAACATCTCCCTCTTTATGTCATAAAAGTAAACTAGTTCAGAAGCTTTCACAGAGCTCTGCTTATGTGAACCTCTACAGTAGTCCTGTGATGAGCATGTGTGGGTGGGGGGCATGGTTTATCCTATTTTATTAGTGAGAAAATTGAGGCACAGAGAAGGTTTTGGAGCTTCCTAGGGTCCCCAAAGCCAGCAAGCACTAGAATTGGTAGCAGAATTAAGCCTGAGGTCAATGATAAGAAGATTCATGAGTCCCTGTCACCCATAATTCCTGTTACCCGATAGCCATCCAGAGTGACACAATAGCTTATTTCCCTCATCTTAGAAAGATGAGACCAAATTTACCAAATTCAGCAACTTGTTTTTTTAACTTTTTTTGAGATAAGTTCTTGATATATAATAGACTACTTGCTAGGTAGTCCAAGTTGGCTTCAAACTCACTATGTAGCACAGGTTAGCCTCAAACTCACTACATAATCCAGGCTAACCTTAAATGTGCATGATCTTCTCATCTCAGTCTCCCAGTTACTGGAATTGTTGACATTTACCACTACACCCACTACCCAAATAATTGGAGAACATTTTGTCTCTAGAGATGGGATTTGAACCCAGATCTACTTAGCTCCGCAGGCTATGCCTTCATTATATTACATTACTACCCACCCAGTGGTTCGATCTGTGATGGGAAACTGTCTCTCAGGTGGAAACTGACACTCCTAAACCTAACACTTCCTATGATGGGACCTTGCAGGTTGCCTGGGATGGAGAAATCCCTGAGGATGATGAATGTGTAGAGGGAGCACCCAAGTCCCAAAGGCTAGAGAGCAACAGAGCCAGTCCCTCCGTCATCTGTGAGCTGAAACACAGTTCAGTGGCCCTTGCACTCAAGTCTGGCTGAGTTGTGGCTGGAAAAAAATAGGACCCTATGATGAAGAAGAAGAAGGAGAAAGACAAAAGAGAAAGACTTCATCTTCAAATGCTCATCTGTGATAACAGGGATCAAAGCAAGATGTGAGGGAAAAAATGAAATACCATGCATTCGTTCATGCACATGTATGTGTTGCACACCTACTGTGTACAAAGCACTCCTGACTGTCATCAAAGAACCCACTGATAACACTGTTCTCTGGTGTGTATGTCATCCCTGTGTTCTAATGCAAGGACACACCCGACCCTTACTCTACAACCACAGCACAGACAGAGGGTTGCATGAGGTGGTGCGCACCTGTGGTCCCAGCCCTCAGGAAGCAGAGGCAGGACTGTGGGCTGAGAACTGGCTGGCAGTGTCAGTACTATCTTTAAAAACCAGGGTTGAAAATAATGGCAAGAAGAACCGTGATCAAAAGGTGTCAGCTGGGAGCCATCCACCTGCCAAGAAGAGTCATAGCTTTAAGGAGAAAAGCTAGTAGGAAGGGAAAATGTTCATTCTGTATTCATACGCATGTCCTTCACTCTTCTCAGGATGGTTGAAATACCCAGAGTCCCAGGATACTTTGTCAGTCAGAATGTGCTTGGTTACAAGTAAGAAATGGTTACAGAACGTGGCTAAAATATGAGCAAGTCCATTGTTTACCTCAGGTGACTTTTCAATTTTTTGCTCCAGAAGCCTCCTTTCAAAAGATGCTGCATTACATGGGCAGTACTGAGAACTGAGTTTCAAGGTCTCTGCTAGCTGTAATAGTTGAGAAGATGCTAATCTGTCTATTCAAGTAGTTAACCTGGGAGAAAGGCATTGCTATATGTAGCACTCAAACGACTCAGAGAAGTCCTGCCTGGAGCCACATTCTCTTTCTGGACTTCTGGGATGAAGCCCGTACCAACTAGTTGGAGCCCAGGATTGTGATTAAAAGGGAGCAGGGTTGAAGGAAGCAAATCTAGTGTGAACTAGCTAATCTTAAATTCTGCATTGCTACTTCTCAGACCCTTTTCTCTTGAGAGAAAATGGGCAGAGCGAACACCCTAGAGTCCCTTGCTTTGTAGCCATCCTCCATGCTGGGCTGTCTCATGAGAGATGCACAGGCTGGCCCAGGGTGAGCTCCCTCTCTAGATGATGCACAATGTCTCAGCAGAAACTTCACCCCACATGTCTCCTCCCCACCTTCCTCACTGTGTCCTCAGGACACAGTGCATATACAGCTGACTGTGAGTAGCAGCCATGCAGATACCAGTACGGATGAATCTAAATTCTAAGAGGAGCTAAAGGCTCT
Organism: Rattus norvegicus; assembly: GCF_021556685.1. NCBI lineage: Eukaryota > Metazoa > Chordata > Mammalia > Rodentia > Muridae > Rattus > Rattus norvegicus. The sequence continues at coordinate 105,708,945 of NC_141540.1, read as the reverse complement.
TGAGGTCCTGTGTCCTCAGAGATGCTCATGCCCAGGGTATCTCTCATCCCATCAGGAGGAAGCTTGAAGGTCCCAGCATTTTTGTCATGGGTGCAGATGGATGTGAATGGTCATGGGTGACTCTTTGTATTTGTTCTGGGACAGCATTTGAAGTGTGCATTTCTCACTGGCTATGCTTCCTAGAGACAAAGAACACCATAGTCATCCACAGGTTACCTCAACCCAGGCCCAGGATGCCCCCACAGTCAAGTCCTAAATGTGACTTTCTCAAGTCCTAAGTGTGACCACACTTTTCTCTCTTTCTGCAATGAGCCTCTTCTGGTTTTGTCTTCACAGGGCTAACCTACTCATCCCTTGGATTCAACACGCTCAGCAGTTTATCTTGGGCTTACAGTCAATGCCAATTCGTTCAACACTCTAAGGGCCTTGCCCACTTTCTAGCCTCACCTGCGTCAGCCTGGTCTGCTTCCACTCTGTCTTCCCTGCACTGCATCAAGGGCATCCAACACTCACTTCTGTCTTAGGACCTTTGCACATATGGCTGCCTGTCACAATCCCCTATTTCTCTAAATCCTTCAAGCGTGACTGTTATCCTTCAGGCCTGTCCTGAACACTCAATAAGAGGCAGCACCATCATCCTGCATCAACCTGTTTGATTTCCTTCATTACGTTTATCCAAATTTTTCCTGATTATTGGTTCTCTTACATTTCAATCTTCCCCCCTTCCTCATGGCTAGGACATAAACTCCACTAGAGCATGTATCTTGTCATCTTTGCTATTACCAACATATTTCTCATACAGAAGAATTGTCCCCCCTAAACTAGTACACATTTGCTGGGTAAACTATTGGCCACTCCGTTTTGGTAGAACTATCCAAAAGTCATTGCTAACTCCCTGGCCTGGACCACTGCATTTCAAAGTCACAAAGTCTGGAGGTCCTCAGCAAGGACCTCCAAGTCCTTCCAAGTCTTAATTCAAGACCTTCAAGGCCTGTCCATCTCATAATTATTTACATTTCTTTCTCTCCCCTGCCAGGTCACCTTCCATTGGCTGCTTCCACCACCCTGTTCATCCGTGTGCCTCATTTCTGTACCTCCAACCAGCCCTCCACAAAAAATAAAGCCATGGACCATGGGGCTGCTTCATCAATGCCAAATGAGTGCTGTTGACAGTCAGTACAGATACCTGGGAATAATTTGAAATTCCAAGTCCATGTTAACCAGTACTATGCTTGCCACTCTGTTCAAAGTGACTGGGAATCTATGCCAATGTCATTTCCAAAGGTGAGCATTGCCAAAGCTACCAAACTGAGTGTACATGGGTGTTGCTGGCAAGTTGCTGTCTGATGTCACCTCCTTGGATTCACCATAATTGGATGGCCACAGCTGGGTGTGCTGCACTACCCCTTCTCATTGCAGGATGCCTTAATGCTGAAAAGGTGGAGATAACGGGTAAGGGTCTTATTAGGTGAATGGAGAAATGACAACTGTCATAGAATCTCTATGTTTTGTAATGCTGATTGGACTTGAGTTCTAGTGGCTTCCAGGGATTGACTTTGTCTATTTTTTGTCCTGGGTGTGTACAAGAGTGAAGTCTGCATTAGCAGGACTGCTGCTGGCTCAGGCTTGCTCAGCGTGTGAATGGGCACCTTACCAGTTGTCACCAGACAGTGGATGGACTTAGGGATGGGAATGGTCTTATGGATATTTCAAACACAGTGCCCTCTGATGTCTCTATTCTGTCTTCCTGCCAGACTCTATGACAATTTACCTGCCATATTCTTGTTTACCAGTGGCTTGTTCCAACTGATCCTGCTCTCCCAACTTCTGCATACACACATACATCTAATTACTCCCCATTAAGGCAAATTTCAGCCATTCTTCCTGAGGGAGTTCCTGCCAAACTCATTAGCCCTTCCCCACTTTATGCCTCCCATGATGGTTTGTATGTGCTTAGCCCAGGGAGTGGTAATATTAAGAGGTGTGGCCTTGTTGGACTAGGTATGTCACTGTGGTTGTGGACCTTAATATCCTCATCCTCGCTGCCTGAAAGTCAGTCTTCTCTTAGAGGTTGATTGATAAAGATATAGACCTCTCGACTCCTCCTGCACCATGCCTGCCTAGATGTTGCCATGTTCCTGCCTTGATGATACTGAACTGAATCTGAATCTGTATGCCAGCCACAATTAAATGTTGTCATTCTAAGAGTTGCCTTGGTCATGGTGTCTGTTCACAGCAGTAAAATCCTAACTAAGACATCTCCCCTAACCATTGCCTGTACCATGACCATGGAGATTGTTACATGGGTTGAATATGTCTATTCTCTTTGCTCATCAGACTCTGCCGTTCCAGAGGCCAGGAACCCTGCCTGTTTTTTAATCTTTGTTGCTTCTGTATCTAGGCACATACCTAGATCATAATAGGTACTCAGTTAATGCTCCAAACTTGCAGGGCACATATCAGAGGCCTAGGAGGGCATAGGTGCTGATTTTATAGATTCTGATGTCAGATAGCTTGAGTGCAAATCCTAGACCTCTGTTTGCCAAATGTGTGATGGCCTAGTTACAGCAAGTCAGAGTCCTACCTCCTGGAGATATAGCAAAGACAACCTAAAAGTATAGTATGCAGGTGGTTCTTAGCCAGTGCCTAACTCACGGGGCAAGCTGCCATTACCAGTGCTAATGAGGTGGGCACATGTAAGTCTTTCACATCTCTATTAGCAACTTTTCTAATAACTGACCAAATACACAATAGACATAAATGAAAGGATTATTTATTTTGGCTCAATTTCATGGGACACAGAAAATCATATCCCAAGGGAGCCATGCAGAGTGCCTCCATAGTGGTGGAAGCATGTGGCTGAGGCTGGTTTATATCACAGTGGCCCGGAAGCAGAGCTCAGGCTGGATCCCAGCTGAGCTACAACCCTCTTAAATTACTACCCTGCTAGCCAGTGTTCACCTCTATAAGGTGACACAGCCTCTCAAAGCAGCACCACCACAGGCCTTTAATCTCAGCACTCAGGAGGCAGAGGCAGAGGCAGATGGATCTCTGAGTTCTGGGCCAGCCTGGTGTACAGATCGAGCTCCAAGACTGCCAGGGTTAAATAAAGAAACCCTGCCTCGAAAAACAAAACAAAACAAAAACCCAGCATACCAACTAGGAACCAAGTACTCAAAACATGAGCCTCTGAAGGATAGTTTTGATTCAGACTCAAACCATAACGAACTTGCCCTCAGCCATCTCTAGTTTTCTCCTCCATAATGACTCATAACCGCTTAGTCAAGACTCTAGTGAAATGGTACAGTATACAAACAAATCCCTCTACAGTAAGTTGTAAACCCCCTCTTCCTTTCCCACCTCTGCAATTTCCCTTCTTCCCCTCCTCCTCCCTCCCCCACCTCTTTCTCTCTGTTTAGAAATTCTTATGGCTATATTAGCCTCTCCTAATACATTAGAGAATGTGAAAACATCAACCTGTTTGAGTGAAAATTAAATTATTATTTATAATTAGGCCAAGAACACTAGAATAAGCCACTCACCTGACCCTACCACCTTTAGTGTCTAACAGTGAGATCTGCAGTGTGTTCCCATCTGTATTTGCTGTTTCCTTGGTTGTACTGTCAATTTAACTAAAGCCTTAAAAACGTGAAATACTGAGCTCTATCTCCAGTCTCCCTCTTCAAGTAAATGTAGTCTGGGGATGCACTTTGGGTAGTAGAACACTCGAAGTCCTGAACTCAATCCCTAGCACTATCTAAATTGAACATGATAACACCCACCCATAATCCCAGCGCTTACAAGGTAGAGCCAATATGATCAAAGGTTAAAGGTCATTCTCAGTTACATACTGAGTTTCAGGATAGCTTGCCAGGGGTGGTAGGGGACTATCAATAACTAAATCTGTTTTACAAAAAGAACTTGACTTTTTAAAAAGGGATTATTTATTTTGGCACAGCTTCAGGGGACACAGAAAACAATGCTGGAGAAGGCCTGCAGAGCACCCTCACAGTGGTAGGCGCATGGGGCTGGTATAAAAAACTGATATATATATTTTTTAAATGTGGCATTTAGGGTATTTGTTTTGTTCAAAACAAAGATCAGAAGTCAGAAAGGTGCCATGCTCATGAAATACAAACTGAAATGCCTTCCATGTTATCACAAGAAAGAATAAAGAAACAAAGAAACATCGCTATCTTCCTCCTGTGTGTGCTAAGTAATCCCATATCTGCACACCAATTTACTTGTCTACATCCCCAGAAGACCCAGAAGCACTAAGAAGTCACCCAGGTGGCTCCATAAAAACACAGGTCCACTTACAGAAAAAAAAAAGTCATCAGGGATCCAATGGCACCACAGCTGAGCCGGGGACACAGTCTAGACTCCTTCCCTCTCCCTACGCAAATCTGTTCTCAGATCCTTCAAACTCTGTGCCCCTCCTTCTTCCCCATAATCAGTGCCAGCTAGGTTTAGGTCTTCACCAGTTCCCCTTGGATTAGCACGATGACATTCTCCTCTCTGTCCCCCTTAGAACTCCTCCTAATCTCCAACCATATGCCTGTAAAAACCAAAAACCCAATAAAAGTTTGCCAGAGGAATGAGCACAAGTCTCCATTTGAAGGCCTGGTTGACATATCTTGGAGGCAAGCTAGAGTGCAAATGAGGTCTGACATTTGGAGAAATAAAAAAAAAAGCACTAATTGATAGCATAAATTATCGAGAGCTCTGAAAAACTATGACAGAAGTAGAAACGTTCCTTCCCAGTCAGGGAGGTATGGCCTTGTCGAGCAGGCACTCCTCCATGCTCCTGTTTAGACTTTGGCTTCAATGACCTGTATGTGTCTATATGTGCTCTCTTACGCAGGACTCTCTCTCTCTCTCTCTCTCTCTCTCTCTCTCTCTCTCTCTCTCTCTCTCTCTCTCACACACACACACACACACACACACACACACACACACACCACATGGACATACATGACTGGTTTCCTGGATTGTAGGCACTACTTCTTGATCACACTGTGTAACTCTAATGCCCAACACATCTCGGGGAAGTTGATTGATGTTGGCCGTGTTGCTTGAATACAGTTGGTGGAGTTGATGCCTGTCTCACCTGTCCTCTGCCAAATCCCTCTCTGCCGGAACAAGCAGGATTCTTGTCAGACACCCACCTTGAACATATCCCTGAGTGGTTTGTAAGCAGGGTAATTTGTCTCTTTGGGGGAGATTGTGTCAGTCCATTCTCTCTGAAAATAGAGTTATTTTTAGAAATCTTGGCAGAAAACAAGTCCAATTGGAAAATGACTTGGAGTGAGGTGAAGAAAGAAGCCAGAAGTTGTCTCTTCAAACATCCTCTCACCGACATCTCTGAGAATGTAGCATAATAGTACATGTCACAAACGCCTCCCCTGCCAACAGGATAATTAAGTCATCCTCATGCGTGATGGCAGATACTCTAGAAACCTGGCCGAAGATGGTGCCATTCATCCAGTAGGTGGTTGAGAGTAGAATCAATTGTACACTGCCATCACAGCCATTGAATTATCCTGTGCCTCGACCATCCCCATTCTGAAGCTGTAAGGTTGAGGCTTGGAGAAGCCAAATAGCACACTCAAAGTCACAAAGCATCATACATCCATAGCCAAAGACCCTAACAACTGCTTATATATTTCCCTTCTCTCAATATCTCTCTTCCTGGGAAAAAGTTACCACAGCAATTCTCAGGTCATGCTCTTCAGGGAAGGGAGTGAGAAAGCATTTTTGAAATCCAGGAATAGAGAAGCAATGTAAACGTCGCCTGTTACATTGCCTTGTCACCCTAGCTTCCTGGAAGCCATTCTTCTCCAGGCTGACTTCAGATGGACCCCTGAATCACTGCCAAAGGAGGAGAAACACAGACCAGGCATTAGTGATGATTCTCAAATAATTTCATTAGGCCAGTGTCATCATGTCCCCTTTATTCAGGTGAAGGGACATGGGGAGGTTAAGTGGTTTCTCCAAAGCAGCAAACAGAGGAAGGAAGAACCCATCTGTCTTAGTTAGGGCTTTACTGCTGTGAACAGACACCATGACAAAGGCAGCTCTTATAAGCATCATTTAATTGGGGCTGGCTTACAGGTTCAGAAGTTCAGTCCATTATCATCAAGGTGGGAGCATGGCAGCATTCAGGCAGACATGGGGCTGGAGGAGCTGAGAGTTCTATATCTTCATCTGAAGGCAGCTAGGAGAAGACTGGCTTCCAGGCAGCTAGGATGAGGGTATTAAAGCTCACGCCCACAGTGACACACCTCCAAATAGTGCCACACCCTGGGCCAAGCATAAACAAACCATCACACCATCCTCAGAGCAAACCTCCTCCAAAGATCTCGATGGGTCAATACTGCTGTCAAGTACTGGGGAACGAGCAGTCAGAAACCACCCACCTGCCTGTGTCCCTTTCACATAAGTGCAAAGGACTGGGATGCCGAGGGTGATGATGATGGCTACTGATGCTGCTGCTAACGTCTCCATGTCCTGAGCACTTACCATGTGCCAGGTCTCAGAGTTCTCAACTGCAGAACAGAGCCAATTCCTGGTTCATGGTACAGCAGGAGAATATGCTCCCACTTAATCCCCAGCTCCCTAAAGTCAGAGAATTCCCCTTGTACAGTTGGCTAGAGAAGGGTTCTTTGTCATCCCCATTTGCATATCAAGTGCTCCCCAGGCTCAGGACCCAGCTCAATCTTATCTCACCTAACAGTTCCTACCTGCTTCCTCTACATGCTCTTCATGATAACTAGCCCAATGACCAGAAGCTAGAACTCAGAACCAAACACAGCACAAATGTGTACGGCTTTCAAGGCCTGCTTCAAGAAGCTTCCACTGAGCTCAGGAACTGCTTCCTATAAGAGAGCACAGAGCCTTCATCCAGGTATCAATGCAGAGCCAATCCCATTCAGTTTCTGAGTTCACTTCACCTTGTGCCATATTTCCTCCTCACGAAGTAAGTAGGTGCCCTGCCACTGAGTCACACTCTGGGACACTCCTGACCACCACGGAAACGTAAAGAGAACATCACTCAGACATGGACAGGGCAGGGTCAGGCTTGAAGAATTGCAATCGACCCACAGGACCAAGGGACTAGAGCCTCCCCATTGCTACACACACTGTTCCCTCTATCTGGAATCTGTTGTTCCTTTCACAGTCTTCACCTGATAAACCGTACACAGTCACAGATGATGGATCATGTCACCTGGGAGTCTCAGAAACAGATTCAGTCCCTCCTTCCTCTCTGTTAACCGTGCATCTTATCTGCATGCTCATTAGATAAACCCCATTAGTATGCATAAGGACACATATTCATCTTGTGTTACTATCAATTTGCATATGGACACATATTTATATTTTATTTTAGGTTACGAACTCCTCAAAGACTCTTCTCCTTATGGCCCAGCTCAGATGGGCTTCTTCTGGGAAGCCCCGCTGAATGCCATCAGTAGCAATTCTGCATGTGTCTACATTACTTATGTCTGTCTCTGCTCCCGCACCCAGCTCCTATCATGTGGCGAATGCTCATTAGCTGTAACTCATTAGCTTGTAAATTTGGGGTCCTATGGGGCTTGTTTCTGGGCACAAATAAATAGAAAGACGCATGGACCAGTAGCTAACATAATGAAAGGCAATCCCTTTCCCAATCCTTGTTTCTCCAGGAAAAAGATGAGATGCAGAACTCACTGGAATTCCCCCCAAGCTCCTCCCCATCCCTCCCAAATACCCTCATGCTCTGGTATTATCCTGGCATGCTGCTCACCAACACTACATTCCTGCCCCAGAGACAGGTGCACACGTACACCTTGCCTTTCCTCCTGGCATCCTCTCCTCTCCTGACCCCATTCCTCCCCATCCCTATTGTGGAGACCAGCCTAGCTTCTCCCATGACCTTTGAGGGGAAGGTCTTTCCTCTTACCCTCCTGACATTCTACCTTCTAGAACCCAGTCTCCTTTTTGTACCCTTCGTACATGTTAAGGGACCATTGCTTGAAAAACCAAATCCTCTCCAGGGAGATAAAGGACTCTATATGAGCAGGCTGGGAGTATCCTCTGGCTAAGAAATCTTGACTGGGTCAAGTGTGTCTATGAAATGGATGCATAAACAATAGCAGTATTTTCTCTGTTCACTTATCCATTGATGCTGACTTAGACAGTACCTACCATGCATCCATCATGGGCACTGGAATGGACCTTGACAGGAACAGTAAGGAAATCCTAGCTGAGTATGCTTGGAGAACATTCTGTTTCCTGGGGATATGGATTTAGTGTTTATCCCTGATCCTCTAGGTTGCGAGTTATTTTGTTGATGGCAAGAGAATCTGCTTTGAGAACCTTCACTTCTATTCATTGGTTGAGAAATCAACCCAGAGAGATCAACACCAGAGTCTGGCTGGACCTTTGCACTTGCCCTTCAATTTCAATGGGAGACCCATTTTACTTGTAAATTCATGATGGGGTCTTTTGGTCTGCTGACTGTTCATTGCTGTTATTTTAAAAGATTTGTTTTGAGACAATGGTCTAAAAATGAGTGCTAATATAAATATGCTAGTGTAATTATCACAATGATACACAACAAATTACTTCTCACTAAGAGTTTGCTATATAATGTTACATGCTCTGAAATAGGTACTAGGGGTGGGCCTAGTGTCTAACATAATGAAATTAAATTAAGATCCTATCTTGCTTAGTTCAAAAGATAGGATATGATGGTTTGTATATGCTCAGCCCAGGGAGTAGCACTATTAGAAGGTGTGTCCCTGGGGTTGGGGATTTAGCTCAGTGGTAGAGTGCTTGCCTAGGAAGCGCAAGGCCCTGGGTTCAGTCCCCAGCTCCGAAAAAAAGAACCAAAAAAAAAAAAAAAAAAGAAGGTGTGTCCCTGTTGGAGTAGGTGTATCACTGTGGGTGTGGGCTTAAGACCCACACCCTAGCTACCTGGAAATCAGTCTTCTCCTAGAAGCCTTCAGATGAAGATGTAGAACTCTCAGCTCCTCCTGCACCATGCCTGTCTGGATGCTGCCATGTTCCTGCCTTGATGATACTGGACTGAGCCTCTGAACCTGTAAACCAGCCCCAATTAAATGTTGTCTTTTATAAGACTTGCCTTGGTCATGGTGTCTGTTCACAGCAGTAAAACACTAAGACATAGGTGATACAGACCAGGGGACTTTGAGTCTATAAAAGGTCACATGATCAATGGTAAACTTCCCCAAGGTCACTTGTGCCATTTTGCCAGTGCTGAAATGTAGACCCAACTCAAAGCCTGTGTGATTTCTCAGTGCCATGGCCATCTCCTCTTTATCCAAAGGTCTCATTTTACGAAATATAGCTTCCAGGAAGCTATGAACCAAGATGACCTTTGGGCCCATATGTTGCTCCTTCTCTATCTTTTCTCCCTAATTCCTTCAGCTTCAAATACACACACACACACACACACACACACACACACACACACACACACACACACAAATGTACAGCAGTACATATATGGGGATGGTCCTGTACTCTTGATTAGCTCTGCTCCACCCCAGGGCAGGAGGTCACCTGTGCTTGCAATGCCCTCACAAGAGGATCCCTCAGTTGCTACTTACCTTTCTGTTTTGACTTTGCCCCATCTGCTCTGGAGACCCAGGCGGCTCTGAATTTGCAGCCTCTCTCATTCTCTGAGCCTGCAACTGTTAGATGCTAATGGCTTTGTCTGTTTTATTCTGAATGCTGCCCTTCAACCAGGGCTGGTAAGAAAATTTTGGTGTTCCAGACAGGTAAACAACCTCAGACTCTTCAAATGGATACCCTTTAAATATCCATTCTGAAGTTATTGAAAGGCAAGAGGCTAGACAGGGAAAGAACCTGCTGATGACCAACTGTCCTCCATTATCACAGCACTCTGGCCTGTGCTCGCATATTTCCATTTTGCAAAACCACAACTGGTCCCCACACAAGTTAGCAGCCTCTCTTAGTAGTCACTGTTCCATTGTTGTGAAGAGACACCATGACTAAGGCAAGTCTTATGAAAGAAAGCATTTAATTGGGGCTTGCTTGGAGTTTCAGCAGGTTAGTCCATTTTCATCATAGAGGAGAGTATGAGAGTTTACAGGGAAGCATGGTGCTGGAGAAATGGCTGAGTTACGTCCTGAACCACAAGCAGAGCGGGGGGGGGGGGGGGGAGGGAGAGAGAGAGAAAAAGAGAGAGAGACAGAGGCACCCACCTTCAGTGGCATACCTCTTCCATCAAAGATGTACCTACTCTAACGAGTTCACCTGACCTAATCCTTTCAAGCAGTTCAACAACTGGTCACTTAAGTATGAAACATATGAACTTATGGGGGCCACTGTCATCCAAACCACAATACGGCCTGAGAATGTTCTTAAGAGGTCTTTCCCATCCATACCTCCACCTAATGGAGATATTTCTTATAAGCTTCTTGCAACTGTGGCTATATTCTCATAGAGGGCATCATGGGGTACCTCCCTTCTCTAATGTGGGTTGCCTGTCTTACTGCCTACCTAGGAGGCCCTTTCTCTTCACAGATATCTGTTAAGTTCTAAATGGGATCCTTAAGACAGTAGCACCCATTACTGAGGCTGATCCAGAGTTTCCCAGCATCCTTCACCCCAAGTATAGGAATCCCCACACAGCAGAAAGGCAGTTCTAAGCATGTGTGGTTGTGTTCTGTGGTTGGAATGCATTTCACAACTGCTATGACCGTTTAACATGGCTGTACCTTCTTCTATTTATTCAAAAGCTAATTATGCTAAGTATTTGTTTCTCTGTTGCCATTTTAAAACACAGACCAAAACTGACTTAGAGAAGACAGAATTTATTTTGGTTCACAATTCCAAAGGACTGAGAGTCCATCATGGTGGGGAGACACGGCAGCAGGTAGTCATAGAGGCTGATGCAGAAACAGAGAGCTCGTATCCTTTACTACAGACATGAAGTAGAGAAAGCAAACTAACTAGGGTGCAGTTATATAACCTCAAAGCCTTCCCCAAGTGATGGACTGCTTCCATCAAAGCTGCATCAGGTAAAGCACCCAAAATATCGCCACCATCCGGGAACCAAGCATTCAAATACACAAGCCTATAGGGGACATTTCTTATTCAAATCACAACATTCTAATTGGTTTCTGTGTTCTTGGGATAAAACCATAACCAAAAGCAACTTGGGAAGCAAAGGGTTTATTTGGCTTATAAGTTATATATAGTCCATCATGAGAGGGAAGCCAAGGCAAAAGTTGAAGCAAAGACACAAAGGAACACAGCTTTCTGGCTTGTTTTCTCTGACTTGCTTCCTTATACAACCCAGGTGCCTTGTCCAAGGATGGCACTGCCCATAGTGGGCTCAGCCCTCCTACACCAGTCACCAATTAAGAAAATGTCCTGAAAACACATCTATAGGCCAATATGATAAAGACACTCCTCAATTAAGGTTCTCTCTCTCCAGGTGTATCAAGCTGACGACGGATACAATGACACTGATATTGAGTCAGAGTGCAGCTCACAATCCGTGGTATCTTGCAACATTAGCACTCCTTACTAATTCACAGATGATATTTCACAGCACACGCAGAGGGGATGATCCCATTTTAGCTGAATCCCCATACCACTTCACTCCTGCCTCTTTCGTAACACTTGTCAGGGAGCATCATTGTCATTTGGATGGATGTCTCACCTAGCAGACAGCAAGTTCCTCAAGGGCAAGGACTCTTTCCATTGTAACTTTACATTCCAATGACTAGCTCTACATCAAATGCTTCATGGAAACTGTTTAATTTGGTTGAGATAGAAGGAAACTGAGTTCAGATATTTCTCAGAAAGAGACATGACACTCCTGCGATCTCAAAGCCTTCTTTGAGTGTTTTGTTTTTGTTTTCTCCTAATCATCTTCCAAGGGGCATTGTTTCTGGATTAGATGACCTAAACACAGGTAATGAATTTGATGGTTCAGGGAAACTTCACTCCCCAGGATTAGGTTATCATGAAGGGACATTTCTTTCTTTCTTTCTTTCTTTCTTTCTTTCTTTCTTTCTTTCTTTCTTTCTTTCTTTCTTTCTTTCTATTCCAAATGCTTCTCCTCATCCCAGTCCCTTCCTCACAGAGTCCTTCCCATCTACCTCCCTCTCCTTCCCCTCTGAGAGGGTGCACCACCCCTGGTATCCCCCCATTATGGCACATCAGGTCTCTCCCAGATTAGGCACATCCTCTCCTACTGAGGCCAGACAAGGCAGCCATGAAGACTGAGCTGCATAGCTGCTACATATGTGCTAGGGGCCTTGTTCCAACCCATGTATATTCTTTATTTGGTGGCTCCTATTCTGGAAGCTCCCAAGAGTCCAGGTTAGTTGACTATGTTGGTCTTCCTGTGGGGTTCCCACCCCCCTTTGGAGCCTTCAGTCCTTCCCCCAAGTCTTACATAAGAGTTCCCAATCTTCATCCAATGTTCAACTCTAGATATCTGCATATGTTTTAGATGAAGGAAACGTCTCTAATGACTTTAAGCTTCCTCTCTGGCTCCTGACGTCAACTCAGAGTAAGAAAATTTAGTGGGCAATACAGTGAGAATTAGTGGGATTCATGTCTTTTATCTTTGTACTCTTACTGGCCACTGTGCTGTTGATTGTTCAGCTTCAGGTTTTCTTCACGCTATTCAGGGACTTCATTCTAGCCAAATAACCTCATATCAACTGAACACTATAGACTCTGATGGCATGTAAAGCTATGAGGTGACAGACAAAAGAGTGATCTGTAATAACTCATGAACTGGTAGCAGTTCCATGGGCCCTCAGTGAATCAGGCCCAGGTTCTAACAGTTTCTATGATGGGGGGAGCACTAAAATATGATATACTACCTGCCAATCTCCTTCTTTGTCCCTGTCTATTTTCATGATCCTTCATGATTCTGCTTCAGTCTCCTGAGTGTTAGAATTACATATGCAAACTTTTTAGAATTTAATGAAAATGAAGATACAACATACCCAAACTTATGGGACACAATGAAAGCTGTGCTAAGAGGAAAACTCATAGCGCTGAGTGCCTGCAGAAAGAAACAGGAAAGAGCATATGTCAGCAGCTTGACAGCACACCTAAAAGCTCTAGAACAAAAAGAAGCAAATACACCCAGGAGGAGTAGAAGGCAGGAAATAATCAAACTCAGAGCTGAAATCAACCAAGTAGAAACAAAAAGGACCATAGAAAGAATCAATAGAACCAAAAGTTGGTTCTTTGAGAAAATCAACAAGATAGATAAACCCTTAGCCAGACTAACGAGAGGACACAGAGAGTGCGTCCAAATTAACAAAATTAGAAATGAAAAGGGAGACATAACTACAGATTCAGAGGAAATTCAAAAAATCATCAGATCTTACTATAAAAACCTATATTCAACAAAATTTGAAAATCTTCAGGAAATGGACAATTTCCTAGACAGATACCAGGTATCCAAGTTAAATCAGGAACAGATAAACCAGTTAAACAACCCCATAACTCCTAAGGAAATAGAAGCAGTCATTAAAGGTCTCCCAACCAAAAAGAGCCCAGGTCCAGACAGGTTTAGTGCAGAATTCTATCAAACCTTCATAGAAGACCTCATACCAATATTATCCAAACTATTCCACAAAATTGAAACAGATGGAGCACTACCGAATTCCTTCTACGAAGCCACAATTACTCTTATACCTAAATCACACAAAGACACAACAAAGAAAGAGAACTTCAGACCAATTTCCCTTATGAATATCGACGCAAAAATACTCAATAAAATTCTGGCAAACCGAATTCAAGAGCACATCAAAACAATCATCCACCATGATCAAGTAGGCTTCATCCCAGGCATGCAGGGATGGTTTAATATACGGAAAACCATCAACGTGATCCATCATATAAACAAACTGAAAGAACAAAACCACATGATCATTTCATTAGATGCTGAGAAAGCATTTGACAAAATTCAACACCCCTTCATGATAAAAGTCCTGGAAAGAATAGTAATTCAAGGCCCATACCTAAACATAGTAAAAGCCATATACAGCAAACCAGTTGCTAACATTAAACTAAATGGAGAGAAACTTGAAGCAATCCCACTAAAATCAGGGACTAGACAAGGCTGCCCACTCTCTCCCTACTTATTCAATATAGTTCTTGAAGTTCTAGCCAGAGCAATCAGACAACAAAAGGAGATCAAGGGGATACAGATCGGAAAAGAAGAGGTCAAAATATCACTATTTGCAGATGACATGATAGTATATTTAAGTGATCCCAAAAGTTCCACCAGAGAACTACTAAAGCTGATAAACAACTTCAGCAAAGTGGCTGGGTATAAAATTAACTCAAATAAATCAGTTGCCTTCCTCTATACAAAGGAGAAACAAGCCGAGAAAGAAATTAGGGAAACGACACCCTTCATAATAGACCCAAATAATATAAAGTACCTCGGTGTGACTTTAACCAAGCAAGTAAAAGATCTGTACAATAAGAACTTCAAGACACTGAGAAAAGAAATTGAAGAAGACCTCAGAAGATGGAAAGATCTCCCATGCTCATGGATTGGCAGGATTAATTTAGTAAAAATGGCCATTTTACCAAAAGCAATCTACAGATTCAATGCAATCCCCATCAAAATACCAATCCAATTCTTCAAAGAGTTAGACAGAACAATTTGCAAATTCATCTGGAATAACAAAAAACCCAGGATAGCTAAAGCTATCCTCAACAATAAAAGGACTTCAGGGGGAATCACTACCCCTGAACTCAAGCAGTATTACAGAGCAATAGTGATAAAAACTGCATGGTATTGGTACAGAGACAGACAGATAGACCAATGGAATAGAATTGAAGACCCAGAAATGAACCCACACACCTATGGTCACTTGATTTTTGACAAAGGAGCCAAAACCATCCAATGGAAAAAAGATAGCATTTTCAGCAAATGGTGCTGGTTCAACTGGAGGGCAACATGTAGAAGAATGCAGATCGATCCATGCTTATCACCCTGTACAAAGCTTAAGTCCAAGTGGATCAAGGACCTCCACATCAAACCAGACACACTCAAACTAATAGAAGAAAAACTAGGGAAGCATCTGGAACACATGGGCACTGGAAAAAATTTCCTGAACAAAACACCAATGGCTTATGCTCTAAGATCAAGAATCGACAAATGGGATCTCATAAAACTGCAAAGCTTCTGTAAGGCAAAGGACACTGTGGTTAGGACAAAACGGCAACCAACAGATTGGGAAAAGATCTTTACCAATCCTACTACAGATAGAGGCCTTATATCCAAAATATACAAAGAACTCAAGAAGTTAGACCGCAGGGAAACAAATAACCCTATTAAAAAATGGGGTTCAGAGCTAAACAAAGAATTCACAGCTGAGGAATGCCGAATGGCTGAGAAACACCTAAAGAAATGTTCAACATCTTTAGTCATAAGGGAAATGCAAATCAAAACAACCCTGAGATTTCACCTCACACCAGTGATAATGGCTAAGATCAAAAACTCAGGTGACAGCAGATGCTGGCGAGGATGTGGAGAAAGAGGAACACTCCTCCATTGTTGGTGGGATTGCAGACTGGTAAAACCATTCTGGAAATCAGTCTGGAGGTTCCTCAGAAAATTGGACATTGAACTGCCTGAGGATCCAGCTATACCTCTCTTGGGCATATACCCAAAAGATGCCTCAACATATAAAAGAGACACGTGCTCCACTATGTTCATCGCAGCCTTATTTATAATAGCCAGAAGCTGGAAAGAACCCAGATGCCCTTCAACAGAGGAATGGATACAGAAAATGTGGTACATCTACACAATGGAATATTACTCAGCTATCAAAAACAACGAGTTTATGAAATTCGTAGGCAAATGGTTGGAACTGGAAAATATCATCCTGAGTGAGCTAACCCAATCACAGAAAGACATACATGGTATGCACTCATTGATAAGTGGCTATTAGCCCAAATGCTTGAATTACCCTAGATCCCTAGAACAAACGAAACTCAAGACGGATGATCAAAATGTGAATGCTTCACTCCTTCTTTAAATGAGGAAAAAGAATACCCTTGGCAGGGAAGGGAGAGGCAAAGATTAAAACAGAGACTTAAGGAACACCCATTCAGAGCCTGCCCCACATGTGGCCCATACATATACAGCCACCCAATTAGACAAGATGGATGAAGCAAAGAAGTGCAGACCGACAGGAGCCGGATGTAGATCGCTCCTGAGAGACACAGCCAGAATACAGCAAATACAGAGGCGAATGCCAGCAGCAAACCACTGAACTGAGAATAGGTCCCCCGTTGAAGGAATCAGAGAAAGAACTGGAAGAGCTTGAAGGGGCTCGAGACCCCAAAAGTACAACAATGTCAAGCAACCAGAGCTTCCAGGGACTAAGCCACTACCTAAAGACTATACATGGACTGACCCTGGACTCTGACCCCATAGGTAGCAATGAATATCCTAGTAAGAGCACCAGTGGAAGGGGAAGCCCTGGGTCCTGCTAAGATTGAACCCCCAGTGAACTAGACTATGGGGGGAGGGCGGCAATGGGGGGAGGGTTGGGAGGGGAACACCCATAAGGAAGGGGAGGGGGGAGGGGGATTTTGCCCGGAAACCGGGAAAGGGAATAACACTTGAAATGTATATAAGAAATACTCAAGTTAATTAAAAATAAATAAATAAATAAATAAAAAAGAGAAAAAAAAAGAATTACATATGCAATGGTTAATGGTAACTGTCAATTTGATAGAATCTAAAATCACCTGGAAGATGGACCCCTGGACCTGTGGGGAATTATCTTGATTGTGTTGAGATGGGATGATCAGCCCAAAGTAGGTGATATAACTCCTTAGCCAGAATCCTGAACTTCTTAAAACGGAGAAAATGAACTAAATAGAAATACCCCTTGCCTTCTGCTTTCCGATTATGGATGCAATGTGGCCTTGGCTTCCCTATGTAGGTAGACTGCACTCTTGAATTGTGAGGCAAAATTAACTCTTTTTGCCTTAAACTGCTTTGTCAGAGCATTTCTAACCGACAGGCAAAGAAACTAAGATGATGTACACCAATACTCTCTGTTCGATTTGCCTCCTTTAAATATTTATAATATTGGCAGCTGTGTGCATGTCTATGTGCTACATAAATTGATGGTATATAGCAGGCACAGGAAGAATAAATGGATCAGGATCAGGATTCTCATTACCCTCATGATTTCTTCTAAAGTATACAATTGTTTGAGGTGGGTACCATTATAATTCAGAGGAGGAAACTGAAGTACAGGGGTGAGTGACTTGCCCAAATTACGTGTCTCCATTCAATAATCAGCATATAAGAGATTTCTGATGGTCTATAAGGCCCCACCATGGCCTGGCCTCTTTTAGAAACCCTCACAGAAGCAATTGATCTTAAATTGCAACAATTCTCAACATTTTCCAGATTAATTATTTTCAGAGCACGTATTCAATACCCAAGGCAACACACATTTTTTTTCCTTTTTGTTATTTGGTTATGGTCTGCTTCTCCTGAGGAGAGTCCTTAAATATCATTTAGTTCAATTCCTTGTCCTCCTAGAAAAATGTCCAGTTGGTATTTTTGGAATGATTGACTGCATGGGCCACTGTTGCTATAAGCTTTTTTTATATACCTGATATTTTTAAACCCTGTGCATTGGTCTCTTCTTTAATCAGCAACTTCCTCTCCTTCACATGTAGGTCAGAATTGGCCATGTTGGTTTGGACTCAACTGAGAAGTGCATTGGATGTGGACGTTGGAAGATCTAGTGTTCACCTAAATGATGGAGGTGTCTCGATAGCTTTGGGGAAGGTCAGGGCAATTTTTTATTAGAAAAATAGATGGGAAGAGAGAACATAGAATTAGGCAATCAGTTAATCAGAAAGATCAATAATGAGACTGTTGGTTCTATTCTAGTGGATTCCAGTTGTGTTATAAAGAGCTGAAATACACCAGAAAGGTTTCCAGGCATCACAAAGGCCAACAGAAATAGTGCATAAAAGAGAAAAAGGAGACTTGAGTTTTAAAGACTGGCTGAGCCCATAGTTTATTTTGAAACAATATAATAATGTACCTTCATTTTAAATAAATTTTGGCAAATTTGTGATATATGCAACTCACAGTGGAGGGAGATGGGAGGAAGAGAAGGCACCTTCACACAGAGGCTCTGATGGCTAGTCTCCACTGTCACCTTGACATGACCAGTAAGGGTTTCAAGGTACAAGGTAAGGGCCCTTCCAA
The DNA here is from genome assembly GCF_021556685.1 of Rattus norvegicus. Taxonomy (NCBI): domain Eukaryota; kingdom Metazoa; phylum Chordata; class Mammalia; order Rodentia; family Muridae; genus Rattus; species Rattus norvegicus. The sequence goes on along the minus strand of NC_141540.1, from coordinate 105,690,677 downwards.
TTCCCATTGTATTGCAGTATGGGTTACTTTATCCTGATCTAGAGTCTGGAGCCAGAGAAGAAGCTTCAAGTCATTAGAAAAGAATCCCTAAATGTGTTGACTAGTCTGAGGTCATCTTGACACACAAATTAGAATTCTCTGAAAAGAGGGAACATCAGTTGAGAAAATATTTCTGCAATAAGGCATTTTATTAATTAGTGACTGGCTGGAGGGCCCAACCCAGTGTGGGCACTATTTATCCCTGGGCTGGTGATCCATGGTTCTATAAAAAAAGCAGGCTGAGCAAGCCATGAGAAGCAATCCAGTAAGCAGCATCTCTCTGTGACCTCTACATCAGCTCCTGCCTCCAGATTTCTGCCCTGTTTTAGTTCCTGTCCTGTCTTTGTTCAATGATAAGAACTGTTAGCCAAATAAACCTTTTCCTCCCCCAACTTTCTTTTTGGTCCTGGTGTTTCATTGCAGCCATAGAAACCCTCATTAAGCCACTTCATAACCAAGCATAACCCCGGAGACTGACGTGTCATTTGACCATGAAATCCAACGTGTGTTTGTCCATCTAATTCCAAAGCAATCACTTTTGGTGTGTCTGTATCTTCAAGGGTGTTTCCAGAGAGGTTTAATTGAGAAAGGAAAACCCACTTTAAATGTGGGTTGAATGCTCAGACTTAATAAAAGGAAGAAAAAGAGCAGGGATCACTGACAAGCACCTGAGGGGCAGAATTCAACTTTCTTTGCTTTCTAATTGCAGGTGCAGTTTGACCAACCACCTTACAGTTGCACAAGCTATGCCTTTCTTCCATGATGAAGTGTATCTCCTCAAACTGTAAGCCAAAAAGACTGTTCCTTCCTTCCTTAAGCTGCTTCTTGTCAAGTATTGTTTCATGACAACAAGAAAATAACTAGTACCGTCAACATGTCCTTGGATGGCACAGTCATTTCAGGGTATTCAGTTGGCTCTGATTCCAGGCTCCTTCAAGTATTTGCTGATAGAATTTGATTCCTTGGAAGTTGTTGGGATGAGTACCTCCTCTCTTCCTGGACATTGCCCAGAGGTGTCCCTCCGTTCCCTGATTCATGAGCCTCTCCATAAAATATCACATAACATTGCAACTGGACTTTATCTGAGTGGTTACAATAGGAGGGGAGGGGGTAAAGAATGAAATCACAACCTGTGATCAACTAATCATAGATTTTACATCACTTCTGTGTTTTACAAACAAACCACTGAATCTACCTGCACCCAAGGTATAAAATTGATAGAAGAACTTGGATAACGGAAGGTGTTTGGACCTGGGAGAGCCATTTTAAGAGTCTCCTGCATGCAGCAGAAACACTCAAAAGGGCATGGCCAGGTGTTCGCTGCCTCTTTAGCATTCCTCCCAAAATATAAGTAATGACTCCAACTAGTGAGCCTTGGTAGCAGGGACTGGTATACAGAAGTTAGCCCTTCTTTCTCTCTTCCTCTGTAGGCATGTCCGTCTCTGAAGGACCAGCTTTGCTTTGCTACTGGCTGTAGCAGAAATATTAACAGGCAAGGCATTGTGCCTCCTAAGAACATCGCTTCTCTCTCTCTCTCTCTCTCTCTCTCTCTCTCTCTCTCTTACTCTCTCTCTCTCTCCTGTCTTACTTTTTAAATTTTGTTCTTTTATTGGATTTTTAAAATTTTTCTTAAAAATTTTTAAATTTTTTTTTTAATTTTTTAAATTTCCTGGTTTCCCCTCCAGAAACCCACTGTCCCATCCTCCCTCCCCTTGCTTCGGTGAGGGTACTACATCACTCCCTCCCTTCAACATCCCTGCCCTGACATTCTCCTACACTGGGGCATCGAGCTGTGACAGGACCAAGGACCTCTCTTCCTACTGATGCTTGAAAAGTCTATCCTCTGCTACTTATGTAGCTGGAGTCATAGGTACTCTTTAGTTGGTGGTTTAATCCCTGGGAGCTCCCGGGTGTCTGGTTGGTTAATATTGTTGTTCTTCCTATGGGGTTTCAGACCCCTTCAGCTACTTCAGGCCTTTCTCTAACTCCTCCATTGGGGACCCAATTCTCAGTTCAGTGGTTGGCTGTGAGGATCCACATCTGTATTTGTCAGGCTCTGGCAGAGCTTCTCAGGAGACAGCTATATCAGGCTCCTGTCAGCATGTACTTCTTGGCATTGCAATATTGTCTGGGTTTGGTGGCTGTATATGGGATAGATCCCCAGGTGTGGCAGTCTCTGTATGGCCTTTCCTTCAGTCTCTGCTCCACATTTTGTCTCCATATTTCCTCCTGTGAGTATTTTTGTTACCCCTTCTAAGAAAGTCTGAAGCATCCACACTTTGTTCTTCCTTCTTCTTGAGCTTCATGTGGTTTGGGAATTGTATCTTGGGTATTCCAAGCTTTGGGGCTAATATCCTCTTATCAGTGAGTGCATACCATGTGTGTTTTTCTGTGATTGGGTTACCTCACTGAGGATGACATTTTCTAGTTCCACGCATTTACCTATGAATTTAATGAAGTCATTGTTTTTGAGAGCGGAGTAGTGTTCCAATGTATAGATGTATCACATTTTCTGTATCCATTCCTCTGTTGAATGGCATCTGGGTTTTTTCCATCTTCTAGCTATTATAAATAAGGCTGCTAAGAACATAGTGGAAAATGTGTCCTTGTTTGTTTGTTTTTTTTAAATGTGTCCTTGTTATATGTTGGAGCATCACTTGATTATATGCCAAGAGTGGTATAGCTGGATCCTCAGGTAGTAAAATATCCATTTTTCTGAGGAATCACCAGAATAATTTCCAGAGTGGTTGTACTTGCTTACAATCCCACCAACAATGGAGGAGTGTTCCTCTTTCTCCACATCCTCACCAGCATCTGCTGTCACCTGAGTTTTTGATCATAGCCATTCTGACTGGTGTGAGGTGGAACCTCAGGGTGTTTTGATTTTGAATGGATCAATTTGCATTCTTCTACAATGCTGATCTCCAGTTGAACCAGCACCATTTGTTGAAAATGCTATCTTTATTCCACTGGATGGTTTAGCTCCTTTGTCAAAGATCAAGTGGCCATAGGTGTGTGAGTCCATTTCTGGGTCTTCAATTCTATTCCATTGATCTACCTGCCTGTCTCTGTACCAATACCATACAGTTTTTATGACTATTGCTTTGTAATACAGCAGAAGGTTAGGGATGGTGTTTCCCCCAGAAGTTCTTTTACTGTTGAGAATGGTTTTCATTATCCTGGAGTTTTTGTTATTCAAATGAATTTGCAAATTGCTCTTTCTAACTCTCTGAAGAGTTCAGTTGGAATTTTGATGAGGAATGCATTGAATCTGTAGTCTGCTTCAGCAAGATGGTCATTTTTACAATATTAATCCTACCAATCCATTAGCATTGGAGAGTCCTCCATCTCCTGAGTTCTTCAATTTCTTTCTTCAGAGACTTGAAGTTCTTGTCTTACAGATCTTTCACTTGCTTGGTCAGAGTCACACAAAGGTATTTTATATTATTTGTGACTATTGTGAAGGGTGTCATTTCCCTAATTTCTTTCTCAGCCTGTTTATCCTTTGAGTAGAGGAAGGCTACTAATTTTTTTGAGTTAATTTTATACCCAGCCACTTTGCTGAAGTTGTTTATCAGCTGTAGGAGCTCTCTGGTAGACTATTTGGGGTCACTTATCATATCATCTACAAATAGTGATATTTTTACTTCCTTTCCAATTTCCAAAAAAATTTCGGATCCTACTACAAAAGCTTATACCTAATGAAACTGGAAAATCTAGATGATAGACAGATATCAGGTACCAAAGTTAAATCAAGATCGAATTCACCATCTAAGCAGTCCCTAACTCCTAAAGAAATAGAAGCACTCATTAAAAGTCTCCCAACCAAAAATAGCCCAGGACCAGATGGGTTTAGTGCTAAATTCTATCAGACCTTCATAGAAGACCTCATACCAATACTCTCCAAACTATTCCACAAAATAGAAATGGAAGGAACACTACTCAATATGTTCTATGAAGCCACAATTGTTCTTATACCTAAACCGCAAAAAATAAAATAAAATAAAAAATAAAAAACAACAAAGAAAGAGAACTTCAGACCAATTTCCCTTATGAATATCAATGCCAAAATACTCAATAATGTTCTCACAGACAGAATACAAGAACACATCAAAACTATCATCCATCATGATCAAGTAGGCTTCATCCCAAGGATGCAGGAATGATTCAATATACAGAAATCCATCAATGTCATCCACTATATAAAGAAACTCAAGGGGAAAATAAAAAAAACACATGATCATCTCAGATGCTGAGAAAGCATTTGACAAAATTCAACATCCCTTCATAATAAAAGTCTTTAAAAGGTCGGAAATGCAAGGCCCATACCTAAACATAGTAAAAGCAATATACAGCAAACCAGTAGCCAACATCAAGCTAAACGGAGAGAAACTTGAAGCAATCTCACTAAAATCAGGGACTAAACAAGGCTCCCCACTCTCTCCTTTCCTATTCAATATAGTACTTGAAGTCATAGCCAGAGCAATTAGACAACAAAAAGAGGTCAAAGGAATGTCCCCTTTTTTGAGCCACTGGTAGCAAATCCCTTCTTCTAGATTCAGAGTCAAGAACACCACTGTCCACTGTGCCTATGCCTATTCCACAATCTTCAGCTCAGCCTTCATCTAAAATTCATCTGGCTTTTAAATCACAATCTACCCAACAAATAGGGTTATCTCTTTGGTTTAGAATACTAACAAGGAAAAGAGATAGTCCTCAACTGCCAAGACCCCCCCTCAGACATGTTCTCAAAGGTTACTCTGAATTCCTGATTCTCCTGCCTCTGCCTCCCAGTGGGTCCCATCATGCTGAGCCCTTGGTTACTTTTAACAGAGTTGGTGAAGCTTTGAAAACATCAAGGCTGGCTTGCTGAATAGGCAGGCTCTGGAGATGGCCTATAAAGGCTCTATGCTTGAGTTCATGCTCCACTGTCATCCTCTTTTTTTAAAAAAAAAAATCACTTCATTTGTTTATTTATTTATTAATTCATTTATTTATCTATCTATCTATTTAGATTGTGTGGAGAACAAGAGGGGAGAAAGAGGGAGAGACAGAGAGACATAGAGAGACAGTGAGAGAGAGAGAGAGAGAGAGAGAGAGAGAGAGAGAGAGAGAGAAAGTGCCATGGAATGCACGTGAAGGTCAGAGAGCAGGAGTCTGTTCTCTCCTTTCACCCTGAGTGGCCAGGGACTGAATACAAATCATCTCACTTGATGGCAAATTCCTGTATCCACTGATCCTAATGTCATCCTCTTGAAGTTCTAAGTCATTTCTGAACGGGTTTCATGTGTTCATTTTGTACTGGGACCGAAGACCTAGCTAATATTGAATCTGCTTTTGCTACTACCCATCGTGCTTAGAGAACATCCCTGCTGTAGTTTCTAATCTTCACAATAAAAAGAACTAGACACTGTATTGAAAACAATATCCTGGAGCTTGGGATGTAGCTCAGTTGTAGAATGTGCTTACCAAGCATGTGTGAAGTTCTAGGAATTCAATCCTCCATATGACAAAATAGGGCACAAAACCAAGGGTGACGGAAGGCCCCCATTGATGAATTGTAAGGTAGATGAGATGTGCCATTTGTAGAATTGTACCAAATGTATATGTGAATCGGCTATCTCTCGTATGAACAAAGGTGACAGGAGGAAAAGGTGGGGAAGCCATTTGTTCTGATTCTAAAGAGAGAACACTAGCCCAAGATTCTGACACTGAAGCAATGGGTGAGAAAGTGTGAGAGTCTGTTGATAAAAGCCCTCAATGATGTCTCAACCACCCTATGAGTAGCTTCTTCATCCACTGCTAATATGGCCACTAAGAAACTCCAGAATTCCCAGGCTAAGATGTATCAGGAGTGCTTTAGAACACTAGACTTAGGGAAATGGTGAACAAAAGACCAGAAAGACAACCTGTACCATAAATGCTCATGTTTCAACATAAAAAGAAATGTTTGCCAACATCAGCTTATCAACTGATCAAAACTAGGTGTCTGGAGATAAAAAAAAAATCAAAGTCTCATTAATAGATTTCTTTGAAAATGCCAAGGAGAGGTGCTCTGTTTGATACTTGCGAAATGTATTGCATTCCGTGTTTAAATTGAAGTATCTAATTACACAATTATGAACATTGTGATTCAGAGATTGCTCACCGAAAGCATTTCCTTATGTAATATTATCTTCCTGTCTACCTGCTAACTTCATTTCATTATGTGCTTTTATTTTTGCCAGACTCTAAAGATCTAATTAGAATTTCAAAGTGCCCCATTAAGCCAAAATAATGATTCCGCTACAATAAACACTGTGGTGTGGTTGGTCCTGACTTGTATACATTTTAAAATGTCACATCTTTTTTCTTTTTTTTTTTTTTGATAGTTGTTTCTCAAGACAGTTATTGCTTTCGCAATTAGACAGCATTGGAGAGCATCGTGTTAACTGCTGTTAATGTTTCAAACCAGCTGAGCATTTCACGCACCAATTTTCTTGGCCTTTTAAAAACTAATACTAATGTCTTTTGTGTGTTCTGGTTCTTTCCAATTTACTAAACGCAATTACGTTTGTTGTTTTATTTGGCCCTCCTTTGCAGAGATTGCATGTCGAGCCTGAGATGGCCAACAAAACAGGCCCTGGTGAGAAGAGCAGCAGTGGAAGAATCTGGTGATTTTAAAAGTACTGAAGTGGACTTCAAGAATTCACAGATCCTGGCACAATCGTCTCACAATACTATATTTGAGAGGGCAGGTAAATATGATGACTCTGACACCTTCTGAAATGAAAACACCTTGAAGTTGGCCAGCTCTTTAGAGAGTTGCTGGGGAACCACAGAGCTGGGTGGTTCTAGCCATCACCCAGCCCTCCGTTCTTCCTTAATGTGGCATTTAGGGGACCTGACTGCAAACGGCACAGGCTGGCTTGGGCCAATATGAGCATACAAAGAATCCATTGGCAGCAGTGCAGGCAGGCTGTTCAGGAATCAGCAGCCAGGCTGGGAAAACTGGCTCCTACTGCAGCTAAGGGCCAAGAAAGGCTGGACTGCTGGAAACACAGCCAGGAACATGTCACAGCAATAGCCTAATTAGAGTGTAGACGGCAGGGCTGCCAACCTGGACCAGGCAATGATCCTAGGCTTAGTTCTCTCTTTAATTAAGGTGCAACTTATGATATTTGTATATGTACAAGGGCTAGGGGTGAAATTCAGTTGTTGGGGTGCCAGTCTAGCATGCATGAGACCCTAGGCCCCATCCTTTATATAAATGTAGGCATGGTGGCATATGCTTCCAATCCTAGTACTGGGAGGGGAGAACAGAAGAGTTAGCAGTTCAAGGTTATCCTTGACTACATAGCAAGTTTGAGTCCGGCCTTGGCTACATGAGACCAGCTCTCAAATTTTAGAAAGAAAAGAAAAGTAGAAAGGAAGAAAAGTAAAGAGTTCATGTGCAAGTTTTACACATGTAGGTCGTCTATAAGTAACCACCTGTTCAAAACTATAGAATACTTTTCACATCCTCAGGCTTCCTCAGGCTTCTGTAGGTCAACACCTCGTCACTTTTCTGGCTTCTCTCATCATAGATTAGTTTGCCTCCTACTGAGTTTCACAAAGGTAAAAAGAAACAATATCTACCCTTTATGTTCTTCGTACCTGAGGGATTTTTTTCTCATTACATTTTTAATATCTATATGCATGGTTGCTTATCATAGTAGTAATTTATACTTCAGTTCCCCTTCTTTCCTCCCTTTGTGCTTCCCTTCCCTCCTTGTAGTAAAGTTCTCTGTTTATGCTAATAGAAAAATGTATTGCCCAGTCTATTTTTTATGACATTTGGGTTATTTCTCTTTTGGGGCTAAGATAAATGACACCACTATGGTTATGCTGGTTCACGCCTTTTAGAAAATGATTTCTCTGCGTGTTCTTAAGTACAGTAAATTCAGATCACTAGTAGATATTTACTGGGGACTTTTAACTCTCATGAAACCACTGTGAATCATCTCTCCTACCCTGGGATCTCTGTATCACTTCAAATACGTGTGAGACCCCGTGAGCACTTAGCGAATTAGCCCAGGTCTCCTCCTCCAGTGTCCACATGGGACAGGCCACGTTGGCTTCCACAGAATGAGAGGGCTGTTGCTTTTGGCAACATGTGCTTACATGTTCTGATATTTTCTTTCAAAGAGGGGATTCAGATATTCTGGCAAATTTTTACCAGACTCTAAATGGCATAGACCATCTTCCAGTGTGTGAGTGGGTGTGTGTGTGAGTGGGTGTGTGTGTGAGTGTGTGAGTGTGAGTGTGTGTGTGAGTGTGTATGTGTGTGAGTGTGTATGTGGGTGTGGGTGTGTGAGCGTATGTGTGTGTATGTATGTGTGAGTGTGTGTGTGAGTGTGTGAGTGTGTGTGTGTGTGTGTGTGTGTGTGTGTGTGTGTGTGTGTTGCTGAAGGTGAGCCATGAAGCCCTGAAGATGCTAAGGCAAATACTCTACAGTGTACACACTGAATAGCATCCCAAGATCCATTTTCATTCTCATTGTATATCACATGCATCATCACTGACTATTGACTACTTGGCTTGGGCTTATTTTTTAAAACTGTAAGTAAACTTATTTTTCAAGAGAATTGTTACATTAGTATTACAAATAATATCACCAGTCATGAATGAAAAGGTGATTATGGGAACAGAGCGCAATGAACATGAAACAATGATGTTAAATTGTAACTATTCAATATGAGGTACTGAAGCTCAGACCTATTGTTACAAATGAAACATTAAAGACAAGGCGAGATTAGGCAGTGTTGAAGAGGCCTTAACAGTTTTCTAATAGAAAACATACTCCCTATGAAATAAATAGAATAACTTGGAAATTAAAAGGAGGGGGCTGGGCATGTAGATCAGTTGGTAGGGTACTTGCCTAGTGTTCACCAAGTTCTGGGTTTGATACCTAGCACAGCATATGTCAAATGTGCTGGGGCACACCTGGAGTTCCAGCACTTGGCAGGTGTGGTTCAAAGGATCAGAAGTTCAAGGCCATCCTCAACTGCTTCGTAAGTTCAAGGCCAGTCTGAGTTACTTTAGACTTTATCTGGAAAAAAAAAGGAATTAAAAATTGGATGGTTTTCTCATTGTATGATTCCTTTTGACTTCTTATCTCTGTATGAGAGGGATGTGAGCAATGTCACACAAGCGAGAGGAACAGTTCAAGATGAAGTGGTTTACTCCAAGTCAGCCAGCAGCATAGTGAGGAACACAGAACGTTCTATAAGCTGCGTATCTTGGATTGATCATTCATTCACTCAGCACACACACACACACACACACACACACACACACACACACACACACACAATGACAGTTTAATGAATGTCAGGCAAGGGAGACAAGTTGCTTGCAAAGTGGCTACTGTCACACTTTGAAAGGTGCATAGAATCTACTCTTTTCTGCTCTGGGGTTGTCTCTGTTCCAGGAGCAGGTATGGAACCCAGAAACCGCACCAGAGAAGCATTAGGAAACAAGGCCTCTTGGTTTCTGTCAAACCTATGAGGTCACTGTCACCTGCTCAGGGCTGCTCCTGACTCCTAGATGGGCAGCTGCAGCTGCCCTTCAGTGCTGAAGTACCCATGGCTCTCATGTCTCTGGGCTTTGGCATCACCAGCAGCTATGAATCTGCAGATGATTCCTGGAAAATATTTCATATTTATGCTTCTCTAAATTATTACTGTGTTTTTGCTGTGCTTTCTAGTACCAGACAGCAGTCTAAATGTCTAGTAACAGACAGCTCTGCTTTCTAGTAATAGCAGTGAGGCTAGAGAGGAGCTTAAAACACTGTGAGTGGCCACTATTCACAACCTGAAAATTGTGAATTGAATTAAGCACACATGCTTGGTCACACTCTAAATACATTAATAGCTATACTAGATATGGCTTCTGCAATACTCAGATGAAAAGATAATGATAAGAGCTTTAAAATAAGATAGACTACATGCTGATTATAAAAGATACCCCTAAGAAATGCAGAAATGTAAAAACAAAATAGGAAAAATATGTACCATAAATTCTGGCCAAAAGAAAAAGTGAACAATATAAGAGGGGAAAATTCATATTGAAAAGTTAAACCCCTCAGAAAGCTATCATAAAATCATAAGCATCATATATACCACCTCTTGTATGTATGTATATGGCAAAACTTAACAAAATTAAAGATAAATAGGCCAAGTTATAATTATTATTATGGAATAGTTTTTGTACAATATGTACATATATCTATATGCATTCCTCATTTTCTGAATTGATTTCTCAAATTTTTGCATTTATCTAGAAATGGCACTTAGGGCTGAAGAAATGGCTCAGAGGTTAAGAGCACTTGACACTCTTCCAGGGGACCTGGGTTCAATTCCTAGCACCTACATGGCAGCCCACCACTGTCTGTAAATCATGTTCTGGGGGATCTGATACCCCAATACAGATGATACATGCAGGCAAAACACCAAAGCACATAAAATAATAAATAAATATATATATATATAAATAAATAAGAGTAGTACTTATCATATATCCTAAAGAATTGATTAAAAATGAAGGCAAATTATAATCCACTATAACCTAATGACTGGCAGTGGTTAGTCTCTTTTGGCTGGAAATAAAATTGGCCTAAATGGAAAATGGTGCCAAATAAAGCAGGTGAAAGAATCATTCTATCCATTCCTTCTTTAGCAAGGATTCCTAGCAACCGATGGTTCATTCCCTCAACACACGTTTCCCATGCACCACCCGTGTAACAGGTACTATTCTTGGTGCTTAGTAAATGCCAGGAAAAGCAGAAGAAAAAAATCCAAATGAAAGAGGGTCAAGAATCCCGGCCTTTGTGGAGCTTGTATTCCATGTGAATAGTATAGCATAAAAGAAATTGTCAAATACAAAATATTAGCAAAAATAAGGGCCACAGAGAGGGGAAAAGCAGAGATTAGGACCCAGATGAGGCAGATGCAGGTCTGTAATGCAGAGTTCAGTGACATTAAGTACATTTATATCAATTCTTATCACTACCTACCACCCAGACTATTACATCATGACGAATAGAAACAGGCAGGCAACTAAAGGTAGTTAGCTCCAGTCTGCCAACTCAAGCTTTATTCCTGGGACTCATATGGTAGAAGGGTGAATTGATTCCCACAAGATAACTTCTGGTTTCCATATGTGTGCTGTAGGAACCAGGAAGACCTGTATAGAACTCACAGGAGACCACCCTTAGGGTCCCAAAATAACTGGGTCCGATTGAGAGGGGCTGCAGGGAGGTGAGCTCCTGTTGAGGCAAACAAGCAGAAGCAGGCTGAGTCCTGACTGTGAATGAGTGAAGGCCAGAGGAGCACTGGCTGCATATGCGAATTATCAACTTCCCAAACTATTACTGAAAAGATATTATAGCAACAGAAATGGCTCCATGAACACAGAAGGTGTGATGCAGAGGTCACAGACAACCTAGGCTGTAGGGACACAGGTTTGTGCTTACTTAGAGCTGTGCAAAACGTGTACTTAAAGAGACTGAAGGAAAGGCCATCCAGAGACTGCCCCACCTGGGGATCCACCCCATATTCAGCCACCAAACCCAGTCACTTTTGCTGAAGCCAAGAAGTGCTTGTTGACAGGAGCCTGATATGGATGTCTCCTGAGAGGCTCTGCCAGAGCCCTACTGATACAGATGAGGATGGTTGCAGATCACCATCAGACTGAACATGGGAATCCCAAAGGAGGACTTAAAGAAAGGATTGAAGGAGCTGAAGGGGTTTGCAACCCTGTGGGAAGAACAACAATGTTAACCAACCAGACCCCCCAGAGCTCCCAGGGACTAAACCACCAACCAAAGAGTATACATGGGGGAGGGACCCATGGCTCCAGGTGCATATGTAGCAGAGGATGGCATTGTCTGGCATCAATAGGAGGAGAAGCCCTGGGTCCTGTGAAAGCTCAATACTCCAGTGCAGGGGAATGCCAGGGCAGTGAGGTGGGAGTGGATGGGTGGGTGGGAGGAGGAGTATAGAACTAAACAAAAGGAAGAGGAGGAGGAGGAGGGGGAGGAGGAGGAGGAGGTACTGGGTTCAGTTATGTTTCAAACCTGGATGTACAACACAGAAAAAACAACCCCACACTTACCTATTTATACCCCTCTGGAGAATTAATTTAGTTCTGAGAGCCATGTCTTAAGAGGATGTGATTTCAGAGCTAAGAGGTCTAGCCAGGGCAACTGGGTAGATATGGCCCCTGGTAGTGTAGGTGTGAGAGAGCAGACCCAGCGAGTGTGAAAGAGCAGGAGAGCTGTTCTCCTGGGTTGGAATCCAGCAGTCCAGGCAACACTAAGGGAGGACCAATCAGAGCCTGTTGAAGTGTCTGAGAAGGGGCTATGTGGCTGTATTCACATTGAGTCATTCCAGAAGATGGGATGCAAACCATAAAATGTTGTAAGAACAGAGACTGGCTGAATTTTCTATTTTCTTTGCCCAAGGAAGAAGTCTGGGCTGAGGACTGAGTCCTCCATGTCTATGTGTGGCAGGGATCATCATCCGTGGCATCTGAGGCTGAGACAAGCATAAGGGAAGAGACCAGTTAGGTAATAGAGCAAGAACAGTGTGCAATGGCTTGTTGAAAAGTGGCCTAGGGCAGTCAAGCTGCAGGAGCCCTGCAGTCCAGACTGTGTCCGAATCTGAACAGACCCAGTCAAACAGCACCCTACACCCAAATCCCGTAGGAGGAAGAGCTAGACCTTCAGAGGGGCAGACACGCCAAAGGAGACTACTCTCTGTCCACATTTATGACTCTAGAGGAAAACACCTAGCACCATTTGGGTCCCCTGCACACAGGGACCCAGGAGAAGTACGGGCAGGCCCTCTGGCTGCCACCCACAGGGACAGCTAAAAGCCAGCAGACAGGAAGGACTACACACCTGAAAGCAGAACACTCTGTTCCCATGACTGGCTGAAAGAAAGCAGGAAAACAGGTCTACAGCACTCCTGACACAGACCTATAGGATGGTCTAGCCACTGTCAGAAATAGCAGAACAAGGTAACACCAGAGACAACCTGAAGGTGAGAGGCAAGCGCAGGAACCCAAGCAACAGAAACCAAGACTACATGGCATCATCAGAGCCCAATTTTCCCACCAAAGCAAACACTGAATATCCAAACACACCAAAAAAGCAAAATTTAGATTTAAAATCACATTTGATCATGATGATGGAGGACTTTAAGAAAGACATGAAGAACTCCCTTAGAGAAATGCAGGAAAACACAAGTAAACAAGAAGAAATCCTTGGAGAGGTAACATAAAAATCCCTGAAAGAATTACAGGAAAACACAATCAAACAGGTGAAGGAATTGAAAATGGAAATAGAAACAAGAAAGAAAGCATAAAGGGAGACATCCCTGGATATAGAAAACCAAAAGAAGAGACAAGGAGCCATAAATAAAAACATCACCAACAAAATACAAGAGATAGAAAAGAGAATCTCAGGAGCAGAAGATTCCACAGAAATCATTGACACAACTGTCAAAGATAATGTAAAACAGAAAAAGCTACTGGCCCAAAACATACAGGGAATCTAGGACACAGTGAGAAGATCAAACCTAAGGATAATAGATATAGAAGAGAGTGAAGACTCCCAACTGAAAGGACCAGTAAATATCTTCAATAAAATTATAGAAGAAAACTTCCCTAACCTAAAGAAAGAAGTGCCCATAAACATACAAGAAGCCTACAGAACTCCAAATAGATTGGACCAGAAAAGAAACTCCTCCCATCACATAATAGTCAAAACACCAAATGCACAAAACAAAGAAAGAAGATTAAAAGCAGTAAGGGAAAAACGTCAAGTAACATATAAAGGCAGACCTATCAGAATTACACTAGATTTCTCACCAGAGACTATGAAAGCCAGGATATCCTAGAAAGATGTCATACAGACCCTAAGAGAACACAAATGTCAGCCCAGGTTACTGTATCCAGCAAAACTCTCAATTAACGTAGATGGAGAAACTGAGATATCCCATGACAAAACCAAATTTATACAATATCTTTCTACAAATCCAGCCGTACAAAGGATAATAAATGGTGAAGCTCAACACAAGGAGGCAAGCTACACCCTAGAAAAAGCAAGAAACTAACTGTTTTGCAACAAAACAAAGAGAAGAAAAGCACACAAACATAATCTCACCTCCAAATACGAAGATAAGGGGAAGCAACAATCACTATTCCTTAATATCTCTCAACATCAAAATGGACTCGATTTCCCAATAAAAAGACACAGATTAAAAAAACTAGATATGTAATGAGGACCCAGCATTTTGCTGCCTACAGGAAACACACCTCAGAGACAAAGACAGACACTACCTCAGAGTAAAAGGCTGGAAAACAACTTTCCAAGCAAATGGTCTGAAGAAGCAAGCTGAAGTGGCCATTCTAATATCGAATAAAATTGATTTTCAACCAAAAGTCATCAAAAAAGATAAGGAAGGACATTTCATATTCATCAAAGGAAAAGTCCACCAAAATGAACTCTCAATTCTAAATATCTACGCTCCAAATACAAGGTCACCTTCAGACATAAAAGAAACCTTACTAAAGCTCAAAGCACACATTGCACCTCACACAATAATAGTAGGAGACTTCAACACCCAACTCTCATCAATGGACAGATGATGGAAACAGAAATTAAACAAAGACATAGACTAAGGGAAGTTATGAACCAAATGGACTTAACAGATATTTATAGAACATTCTATTCTAAAACAAGAGGATGTACCTTCTTCTCACCATCTCATGGTAGTTTTGCCAAAATAGACCATTTAATCTGGAACAAAACATGCCTCAACGGATACAGAAAGATAGAAATAATCCCATGCATCCTATCACACCACCATGGGCTAAAGTGGTCTTCAATAACAATAAGGGAAGAATGCCCACATATACATGTAAGTTGAACAATGCTCTACTCAATGATAACCTGGTCAAGGAAGAAATAAAGAAAGAAATTAAAGACTTTTTAGAATTTAATGAAAATGAAGGTACAACATACCCAAACTTATGGGACACAATGAAAGCTATGCTAAGAGGAAATCTCACAGCTCTGAGTGTCTGAAGAAAGAAACAGGAGAAAGCATATCTCAGCAGCTTGACAGCACACCTAAAAGCTCTAGAACAAAAAGAAGCAAATACACCCAGGAGGGGAGAAGGCAGGAGATAATCAAACTCAGAGCTGAAATCAACCAAGTAGAAACAAAAAGGACTATACAAAGAATCAATAGAACCAAAAGCTGGTTCTTTGAGAAAATCAACAAGATAAATAAACCCTTAACCAGACTAACCAGAGGACACAGAGAGTGTGTCCAAATTAACAAAATCAAAATTTTCCTTGAAAAGGGAGACACAACAACAGAATCAGAGGAAATTCAAAAAATCATCAGCTCCTACTATAAAAGCCTATATCCAACAAAACTTGAAAATCTGCAGGAAATGGACAATTTCCTAGACAGATACCAGGTACCGAAGTTAAATCAGGAACAGATAAACCACTTAAACAACCCCAAAACTCATAGCGAAATAGAAGCAGTCATTAAAGGTCTCCCAACCAAAAAGAGCCCTGGTCCAGACGGGTTTAGTGCAGAATTCTATCAAACCTTCATAGAAGACCTCATACCAATATTATCCAAACTATTCCACAAAATTGAAACAGATGGAGCACTACCGAATTCCTTCTATGAAGCCACAATTACTCTTATACCTAAACCACACAAAGACCCAACAAAGAAAGAGAACTTCAGACCAATTTCCCTTATGAATATCGACGCAAAAATACTCAATAAAATTCTTGCAATCTGAATCCAAGAGCACATCAAAACAATCATCCACCATGATCAAGTAGGCTTCATTCCAGCTACGCAGGGATGGTTTAATATACAGAAAACCATCAATGTAATCCACTATATAAACAAACTGAAAGATAAAAACCACATGATCATTTCACTAGATGCTGAGAAAGCATTTGACAAAATTCATCACCCCTTCATGATAAAAGTCCTGGAAAGAACAGGAATTCAAGGCCCATACCTAGACATAGTAAAAGCCATATACAGCAAACCAGTAGCTAACATTAAACTAAATGGAGAGAAACTTGAAGCAATCCCACTAAAATCAGGGACTAGACAAGGCTGCCCACTCTCTCCCTACTTATTCAATATAGTTCTTGAAGTTCTAGCCAGAGCAATCAGACAACAAAAGGAGGTCAAAGTGATACAGATTGGAAAAGAAGAAGTCAAAGTATCACTATTGGCATATGATATCATAGCATATTTAAATGATCCCGAATGTTCCACCAGAGAACTACTAAACCTGATAAATACCTTCAGCAAAGTGGCTGGGTATAAAATTAATTCAAATAAATCAGTAGCCTTCTTCTACACAAAAGAGAATCAAGCTGACACAGACATTAGGGAAACAACACCCTTCATAACAGTCCCAAATAATATAAAATACCTCGGTGTGAATTTAATCAAGCCAGTGAAAGATCTGTATGATAAGAACTTCAAGCCTCTGAAGAAAGAAAATGAAGAAGATCTCAGAAGATGGAAAGATCTCCGATGCTCATGGATTGGCAAGATTAATATAGTAAAAATGGCCATTTTACCAAAAGCAATACACAGATTTAGTGCAATCCCCATCAAAATTCCAATCCAATTCTTCATAGAATTAGACAGAACAATTTGCAAATTCATCTGG
The DNA here is from genome assembly GCF_021556685.1 of Rattus norvegicus. Classification (NCBI taxonomy): domain Eukaryota; kingdom Metazoa; phylum Chordata; class Mammalia; order Rodentia; family Muridae; genus Rattus; species Rattus norvegicus. The sequence continues at coordinate 105,673,889 of NC_141540.1, read as the reverse complement.
AATAACAAAAAACCCAGGATACCTAAAACTATCCTCAACAATAAAAGGACTTCTGGGGGAGTCACTATCCCTGAACTCAAGCAGTATTACAGAGCAATAGTGATAAAAACTGTATGATATTGGTACAGAGACAGGCAGATAAACCAGTAGAATAGAATTGAAGACCCAGAAATGAACCCACACACCTATGGTCACTTGATTTTTGACAAAGGAGCCGAAAACGTCCAATGGAAGAAAGATAGCATTTTCGGCAAATGGTGCTGGTTCAACTGGAGATCAGCATGTAGAAGAATGCAGATCAATCTATTCTTATCACCCTGTGCAAAGCTTAAGTCCAAATGGATCAAGAACCTCCACATCAAACCAGATACACTCAAGCTAATAGAAGAAAAAGTGGGGAAGACTCTCGAACGCACGGGCACTGGAGAAAATTTGCTGAACAAAACACCAGTGGCTTATGCTCTAAGATCAAGACTGGACAAATGGGATCCCATAAAACTGCAAAGCTTCTGTAAGGCAAAGGACACTGTTGTTAGGACAAAATGACAACCAATAGATTGGGAAAAGATCTTTACCAATCCTACAACTGATAGAGGGCATATATCCAAAATATACAAAGAACTCAAGAAGTTAGACTGCAGGGAGACAAATAACCTTATTAAAAAATGGGGTTCAGATCTAAACAAAGAATTCACAGCTGAGGAATGCTGAATGGCTGAGAAACACCTAAGGAAATATTCAACGTCTTTAGCCATAAGGGAAATGCAAATCAAAACAACCCTGAGATTTCACCTCACACCAGTCAGAATGGCTAAGATCAAAAACTCTGGCAACAGCAAATGCTGGCGAGGATGTGGAGAAAGAGGAACACTCCTCCATTGTTGGTGGGATTGCAGACTGGTACAACCATTCTGGAAATCAGTCTGGAGGTTCTTCAGAAAATTGGACATTGATCTACCTGAGGACCCAGCTATACTTCTCTTGGGCATATACCCAAAAGATGCCCCAAGATATAACAAAGACACGTGCTCCACTATGTTCATAGCAGCCTTATTTATAATAGCCAGAAGCTGGAAAGAAACCAGGTGCCCTTCAACAGAGGAATGGATACAGAAAATGTGATACATCTACACAGCTATCAAAAACAATTATTTATGGATTCATAGGCAAACGGATGGAACTAGAAAATATCATCCTGAGTGAGGTAACCCAATCACAGAAAAACACACTCATTGATAAATGGATATTAGCCCAAATGCTCGAATTACCCTAAATGCAAAGAACACATGAAACTCAAGAAGGATGACCAAAATGTGGATGCTTCACTCCTTTAAAAGGGGAACAAGAATACCCTTGGGAGAGGATAGGAAGGCAAAGTGTAGAACAGAGACTGAAGGAACACCCATTCAGAGCCTGCCCCACATGTGGCCCATACATATACAGAGCACCGAACTAGATAAGATGGATGAAGCAAAGAAGTGCGGACCGACAGGAGCCGGATGTAGATCGCTCCTGAGAGACACAGCCAGAATACAGCAAATACAGAGGCAAATGCCAGCAGCAAACCACTGAACTGAGAACAGGATCCCCGTCGAAGGAATCAGAGAAAGAACTGGAAGAGCTTGAAAGGGCTCGAGACACCATATGAACAACAATGCCAAGCAACCAGAGCTTCCAGGGACTAAGCCACTACCTAAAGACTATACATGGACTGGCCCTGGGCTCCAACCTCATAGGTAGCAATGAATAGCCTAGTGAGGGGACCAGCGGAAGGGGAAGCCCTGGGTCCTGCCAAGGCTGGACCCCCAGTTACGGAATTGTTGGGGGGAGGGCGGAAATGGGGGAAGGATGGGGAGGGGAACACCCATAGAGAAGGGGAGTGGGAGGGGTTACAGGAATGTTGGCCTGGAAACCTGGAAAGGGAATAACATTTGAAATGTAAATAAGAAATACACAATTTAATAAAGACGGGAAAACGGGGGAAAGAAAAGAAAAGTGGCCTAGAATGGAAGAGGGTCATATCTAGAGAGTCAGGCAGAGGGCTAATCACGTCCCAGCTTCATCTGGCTGATCCCTGTCAGGGTCTCTACGCATGTGTGCAGAACTGTTATGCAAGTAAAGTTTCCCAAGCTCAGAGCTACTTGGTGAGTGTTCAATCTTTCATGGGCTCAAGTTTTATTTTAGTTTTAATATAGTTACAGCAAAATGCATAAAATTTAAATTGATCATCATAAAGGATATTTCTTGATTCTTGTTAGTTCTGTTTCCTTTGTTTTTAAATTAATTTATTCTCTCACATATTACATCTGACTGCAGTTTCCTCTCCCTCCTCTCCTCACAGCCACCCCGACACATCACATATACTTTTTAAAAAAAGGTATTATGTGCAATTGCACTGCTGTGTGACTTTCAGTACCATTCCACCACCGAATCTTTCATTCTGCAAAACTGAAACCCTGTGCCCATTAACAATTCTTTATTTCCTAGTCCCCACTCCACTATTCTACCTGCTGTATCAGAAACTAACCATGGTGGATTCTTCTTATAAATCTTATTTCTATTAGGATAAAGCTTCAGGTTCCACTCACAGTGTAGTGCATCATGTTTTCTTCCCTTTCTCAGACTGAATAATCCTGCATTTGGTATGTCCTGTGTTTCTCATATTCATTTATCTGTGGACACATATTATTTGCCTTAACTCTGTAAAGGTTCTCCAATAGACAGCAATATTAATATGTGAGTATCTCCCTCCAGGACCTCATAACTGACCTGGAGTAGAAGAAAGAAGTAGGGAGAGTGGGTTTAGGAATATGACAAAGAAGTAGAATATTTTAGTACTATATTTAATATAAAGTGTCCAGGGCAGTGACTGGGTGTAGTGGTGTATGTCTATAGTGCCAGATACTTAGGAATTAATTAATTTATTAATTAATTAATTTATTTGTATTTTGGTGTTTCGTTTTGTTTGAGTTAGAGTTTCTCTGTGTACCCTTGGCTGTCCTGGAGCTCACAATGTGGACCAGGCTGGCCTCAAACTCATTGAGAGGCCAGGTTCTACAAAAACAGCAACATGGTTAGATCCTGGACAAAAAAAAAAAAAAAGAAGAGAACAATTCAGTCCCAGAATACAGTACAGAGTGGGTTCACAGTGAAGGGTACACATTCATTCTGAGGACAAAGTGGAAGGAAGAGAGGGAGGGAGGGAAGAAGAGGAATATTTCTCAGAGACAGCCAAGTCTGAGCTGGTGAGATCAACAATAAAAAATTTGCATCTGGGTTCCCCTGCAGCCAGTGGTTACAGAGCTGATTTGAATTACCTCTAACTCCCTGGGATTGCTTTTATACATATCTTCCCCCCAGCTCTCCAAGCTGAAATGTTGGATTCAGTGGTTCCAGGGTGAAGGGAAGAGTCTAGCTCTGGAAAAGGCTTGCCTGGTGATTCTAAAGAGCAAGTGGGTTTGACAGCATCGGGAAGTATTACACATTCAGGTTTATGTTTTTATTTTTTTTTTCTGTGAGCTTCTGTGCATCGCATACAGTAAGTGCTCTTAACTGCTCAGCCATATCTCTAGTTGCTGGGTTTGCATTTTATACAAACCTCCCTGGCCTCACTATGTAGGGGGAAGTGTCCAAAGAGCTACCAAACGCTCTAGGCAGAAGAGCTGGTTCCAATCTCATCTGATAAGCCTTCCCTGGAATGCACATGCTAAGAGCATCCTGGATGCTCTGTTTCCCTTTCTGTTTACACCTACTGTTTGTACCTGGATTTGTGTACTGGGGAAGTCCTTTCCGTGGTGCTGGAGATCAAATCCACATCCTCCAACATACTAGGCAAGCACTCTATCATTGTGGTCTATCTCTAGTCTCAGTCTTTCTCATTTCCAGGGTTCTCTCTCTCTCTCTCTCTCTCTCTCTCTCTCTCTCTCTCTCTCTCTCTCTCTCCCTCCCTCCCTCCCTCCCTCCCTCCCCCCTCATTTGATTGTTTGGGAAAAGACACCGACAAATAGAGCATGGCAGAAATGAATGTGAGTTCTAACCTCAGGCTGTGAACATCCTGGCAGCTGCCTCTTGTGGTTCTCTCAGAATCCTGTTGATTTTATCAACAATCTAGACTCCCCTACTAGAGGAAAAGCAGTCTATAACAGCTATGTGCCACCTCGCTGGCCTGGAAGAGGACCACAAGTGTACGAATGTATAAATTACTTTTCCACTGCAGTGATAAAACACCGTGACCAAAGACAACTTAAGAGAGAGAACATTTATTTTGACTTATGGTTCCAGAGGGGCAAGAATGCATGATGGCAGAGCAGAGACATGGCAGCAAGCAGCAGGCATGGTGGCATGAACAAGAAGCCGAGAGCTTACACACTCACCTGCAAGCATGAAGCAGAAAAAGCCAACTGAGTATGATGTGAATCCTTTAACTCTCAAAGCCTACCTCCAGGGACAGAAGTCTCTCCCACAAGACAATACCTCTTAGATCTCCTCCAACATCACCACAGACTGGGAGCCAAGCATGCAAATACCTGAGCCTGTGAAGAATATTCTCATTCAAGCCACCAAGATGAGTAAGCCCAGCAGAAGTCAGATGAGGACCACTCACCTGATTCTGCCCAAATTACCAATCAACAAAAACAAGGGCTAGGCAGTGTTCACATCACTGAGATTGGAGATAGTTTGTTACTTAGGAAAAACTAACCGATACACTCCCCTTGAGTGCCAAGCTCTTTGCAAGCACTGTTCTGAAACACTCCTCTCTCTTTCTGTATTTAGTTAATTCTTAGTTATCACAGCTCAGAAACGTTTTCCCTGGTTTTGATTCACTCCCTGCATTTACTGTTCCTGGTAACATTGCAGTCATTATGATTTTTTATTCATTCATTTTCATTATTTTCCACTATAGTCTCTTTTCCCCCAAGTTGACTTTGAGTTCCCAGAGTCCATGGACAGTTCCTAGCACATTGTAGGTGCTCGCTGAACACGTGTTAAATAAAACCTTCTATTTTAGTCCTGAAGACAGAGGTCTTGGGGTTCTTTTGTCTTTTTTTTTCCGGAGCTGGGGACCAAACCCAGGGCCTTGTGCTTGCTAGGCAAGCGCTCTACCACTGAGGTAAATCCCCAACCCCCTTGGGGTCTTTTAAAATGGAATCCTTCATACCTGTCTTCTCCTCCCAACTTGCATGGGAATTTTTAAAAAAAAATCTAATTATTGTTAATTCTAGAATGGCAACAGTTAGCTTTGAGGGGAACTCTTCATCTCTCACTCCCTGAAATGGCCCCAGGCATTTTCCTAGCAGCTACAATTACAGTGGAATACGTAATCTAAAGACCGAAAGTCCTGTCTGGAGTTAAATCACAGAATTGTAAACATCTCTGCAACAGTAACCTCGCAGCCATCTCCAGCCTGGCTAGATGTAAGGACAGCAGCACTGAGTTCAGTTAAGGGCTATTTACACACGCACTAGGGAGCTGCTTCCTGCTTTTTCTCAGACAGTACGTCCAGACTCCAGGGGCTCTGTCATTTCACATTATATGTCTAAAACTCTGATATATCTCTCTTTTTTTTTATTTTTCCTCTCCTCTCCTCCTCTTATGCTTTTAGTTTTAAGACAAGGTTTCACTGTATAGCTCATGCTGACCTGATTGACTCAGAGCCATCCTTAGCTTCCCAAGAGCTAGAATTACACTGAGACCTGATCTACCTCTCTTTTCTTCTCCTTCCTTCCTTTCTCCTTTCCTGCCTTCATTCCCTTCCTCTTCCTCTTCCTCTTCTTCCTCCTTCTTCCTCTCTCCCTGCTCCCCTCTCCCTCTCTCAAAAATAACTTGAGAGAGAGGGACAGCTGCCAGAGAGACAGCTCAGTGGTTAAAAGTAGTTACTGCTCTTGCAGAGGACCTGGGTTCAGTTCCCATCGACCACATGACAGCTCACAACTCTATTCCTCCAGTTCCAGGGGAGAGGGATGGATCCTGCATACACATTCGCACATAAATTCATACAGGCACACATATGCACATGATCAATCAATAACCTTTTAAAGGTAAATCTCAGGATCAGATACTTCTAACGTCCCCTTAAATTTGGAATCTCTAAGTTCCATGCCCAGTTTTTGTCCCTGGAGCTCAATCTGCTGGAAGAGAGTCTGTTAAGAATAGTAAACAGAAACACAGATGGGTTCCATTGACTGATAAATGTATTAAGATTCTAGTTTCATAAACATTAAGATTAAATGAGATAATCATTGGGAAAGACCATTTGTCATTAGGATGCTACAAGGCATAGGGGGTAAGCATTCATAAGTCTCAGATGTTCATATCATGTCATCATCACTGTCATCATTGTCACTGCCAATCATCATCATCTTTACCAGCAGCACAGTCCCCTCCACTCTAATGACCAGGCAGAGAAGCCTGCTCCCAGGTCCCTTCCATTCTCTGCTGACTCAGGATGCTTTGCAAGACACCTTAGTGTTTATTCCTGAGCCACAGGCTGAGAGCACCCTATGGGCCAGGCACTCTAACAGACTCTGGGACACAGAGTCTCCGCCCTAGGAGGCTACAGGAGAGAGGTGATCTATGCCATGGTATAGATTGACCAGCATTGATTTCAGGGAACAACAGGAATGCCTAAGAAGGGAAGTTGTCACTATAAAAACTGTCAGAGATGGTTTCCTCTGAGCCACCAGGGGTTCCCAGGTGAAGCCTTTGTTAATTTCACAGAGAACCGAAAGAGCTACACTTGTTTAAGTGATTGTTCCCATGACCTGTTTGTGTAATCCTTTTGTCACAAGGACCCATTATAGCTGGAAAGGAAACCTTTAAAATTAACAACCTAAGAAGAGAAAGCATTTTTCCAATGCTCAGCAGCTCCAGAGGAAATGTCACTGAGAGTTCATTTCCAGGGTCCTTCCAGGGAGGGCTTCAGCAGAAGGCGTTGCAGTAATGGAATGATGGGGAAGACATTCTCATGATGTAGGGTCTGTTTGGGCTGTGCCAGTTAAGCCTATGTATGGCATGGCTCCAGTCATTAGCATTTATTGACTTCATAAACCCTGCTTGAGGATGGGTGCCCATTACCTTAGTTTTTACTGTTTGTTGTTTTGGTTTGTTGTTTTGGTTTTTCAGAGCTGAGGACTGAACCCATGGCCTTGTGCTTGCTAGGCAAGCACTCTACCACTGAGCCAAATCCCCAACCCCCAGCTGGAGGATGTTTAGCAAATATTTCCAGTTTAGGTGACTCATTGTTCTCTACATGGTTCTCATTGTCCCCTCCCTGCTGGACACTATTCCTTGCTCTCCCAACAAGGAGAAATAGAAATAAAACCAAACTTGCTCTGCGTTCTCCTCTGAGGTATTAATAATCCTATCTCCCATCTTTATTACTCGGTAGCCTGAAAAACAATTAGTAACTGTTTTTAAATGATGATATTATTATCTTGGTGTGTTCTGTGTTGCTGTAACAAAATGGTTGACACTGGAGCCTGGATAATTTATGAAGCATAGTTAGGGATGGGATATAACTCAGTTGATAGAGTGCTAGCCTAGCATATGTGAAGTCCTGGGATCATTTGACAGCAACGCAGGAAACCAGGCAAAACAGCACATACCTACAATTCCAGAACTTTGGAGGTAGAGGCAGGAGAATCAAAAGTTCAAAGTCATACTACATATAAAATCAGAGGCCAGACATGGAGCTGGAGGAGAAAGAGGGGGTGAAAGGTGGGGAGGGAAAGGAGTAGGGAGAGAAGAAAATGAGAGCTGCTCTCATCAGGAATTCATTCTTGTAATAATGACTGACATTTCATCTAGTTACAAAGCCCCAGTCCTCATGGCCCCATCACCTCTTCATGGGGCCTGCCTCTTGACTCTGTTTCATTGGCAATACACTTCCAACCCATAAACTTTGGTAGACATAGTAAAACCGTCAGAACTGAATCTTTAACTGTCACTCAACAATAGAGAGGCTGGAAGTTGAGAGTCAAAGTCAGCCTCTGGTCCATAGCAAGTTGGAAGGCAGTCTGGGCTACATGAGTCCTTTTTATCTTCCTGGCAGCCATATCAAAGGGATGCTTCTGTTGATCTCATTTTTTCATTCAGGAACTTTAAGATGTGATGTGAAATTCTACTGCTTGTAGGTAACTGAGCCAGAATTTAAGCTGAAGCTACTAATGTCAGTGCAGGTTCTTAACCATTCACTTCTGTTGGTTGGTGTGGGCTAACCCACTTCCTTCCCTCAGATCCCCCAAAGTGTTGGCTCTTCACCAAGCATTACCATTTGGCCTAATGTAAAACTTGAAGAGGACACTTGATAGGGTTTGTATATCCATCAGTCAAGGGGTTCCTGGAAACCTTTGGGTTCTCATGGAATTAATGTTCCCCATTGCAGGATCACTGCATTCGCCTTGGCTAAGAGACAAGGGAATGACCCCAGGCTAGAAATTAAGTCATAAGCAGCAAAGTCAAAGAAGCTGAAAGAATTTGGCATTTTTGTCTGATACCCCAAAGGGTGCTAACAAAGGAAATGACTGTATTAGTTACATTTCTTATTGCTGTGATACAACACCCCCAACGAAAGCAACTTAAGGAAGGAAGGAAGGAAGGAAGGGAGGGAGGGAGGGAGGGAGGGAGGGAGAGAGGAAGGAAGGAAGGAAGGAAGGAAGGAAGGAAGGAAGGAAGGAAGGAAGGAAGAGGTCATTTTGTCTGAGTTTGAGGTCCATCACGATAGAGAAATCACGATGGTGGAAGCATTAGGGAATAGCTTGTTAAATTGAATCAGCAGTAAAGAATCAGTAAACAGAGAGGAACCATAGTGGTTAGATCACTTTCTCATTCTTTATGTGGTCCAGTGTTTTAGTTAGGGTTTTACTACTGTGAACAGACACCATGACCAAGCAACTCTCATAAGGACAACATTTAATTGGGGTTGGCTTACAGGTTCAGAGGTTCAGTCCAGTATCATTAAGGCAGGAAATATGGCACCTTCCAGGCAGGCTTGGTGCTAGAGGAGCTGAGAGATCTACATCTTCATCTGAAGGCTGCTAGAACATTGACTTGCAGGCATCTAGGAGGAGGGTCTTAGAGCCCACTCCCACAGTGACACACATATTCCAACAAGGCCACACCTCCAATTAGTGCCACTCCCTGGATGAAACAAATTCAAACCATGACATCCGGGATCCCAGCCCATGGAATAGTGTTGCCCAAAATTAAAGTAGATCTTTCTGACCTCAGCTAACCTAGCCTAGACAATCTCTCACAAGCATGCCTACGGCCAGTCTCTTAGTGATTCTAGAGCCTGCCAAGTTGACTATATTAACCATTGAAGTGGAAACTTAAATGTTCTTTGAAAAGTCGTTTGGATGGTGTTTTGCTGGGTCAAACACGTGAGGCAACGTTTAGTCAAAGTGAACACAGGTAAAAGACTAAGGCAGACTTATGAAGGAACGTTTAGCTGAGGCAGACACAGGAGAAAGAATGTTCTGCTAACGCAAGCACATGAAAGGACATGTGATGCAGGATTCTTTGCTAAGAGCATGCATATATTGGTCTGCCTCACACTGTGTAATTGAGCTCAATTTGTTGGGACTCTGTAGAGAGAAACACACCAAAAAACTTCTGCCCGTATGTCAAGGCTTTTTCTGTTGCTTCCACAGACCTGGGCGATTGGCAGAGTGCTGTCAACTGAGACAGGTGCATGTGCCGAGGCAAGACACATGGAGGACAAGTGATTTTTGGAGGTTATAAATAGGACTAGATAGGCAGTGATAGGGAGAGAGAGCTTGGCTTGCTGGTACAGCTAGCTGTGGAACACTTGTGGGTCTTCCCTGAGAGAGGCACAGCTGAAAACTTCTTCTGGTGTCCCTCCCTCAAACTTGAGCAGAGGCTGAGGCCTGGCTGTCTCTGCTAGGTCGTGACACTGCTGCTGATTCACCTTTGCTATCCTGACTCTACCTAAGTGGACTGCTGGTGTACCCGTGAAGTGTTTGAGAGTGGATTGAGCTGCTGCTGCTAACTGGTGAACCGAACTGCTGGTTTCCAGACAACACAGATGGGAGTTGCTCCAAAGAACCTTTCTAAACAGGTCCACTTGTTCTATATCCTTTCTTTCCTACTACCTCTGGTGGGTGGTGGACTAAAAGGGAGGTTAAACATCATTAAGAATAGGTTTTAAAAAATTAAAGTTACAAACCATCTCAATCATCAAGATGTTTTTAAAGTCAGTGGAATTTTTTTAAATGAAAATTCTAAGACAAACAAAATACTGACCCTAAGTCTGTAAGACTGGCTTATCTTTTGTCTAAGGCTCTACTGCAGCAATGCTGGGTCTCCCTCTTCCCCAAAGGGATGTCCACCATATTTTACCTCCCAACACTTTGTGTCACCCTCATGTTTTGTCTTTTGGAGACAGTCTTGATACAAGCTCAGATTGGCTTCAAATTCACCTCATAGCCCAGGTAGGCCTCCCCAGGGCTGGGATTACAGGCATGTGCTGCCAACCAGACTCTACATCACACTCTTGAGCCAAAGATTCCTTTGGGCCTCTTCCTTTCCTCATATTGATCTCTTTTTGTGAGAGGCCATTTATGATGGTCAGGGATAGCTGTCAACTCAAGAGAATCTGGAATTTCCTGATAGTTCTCTTGGTTGCATGATAGATGGGGATCACTACCCACTCTGGTTGACACCAAAGCCCTGGCTGAGATCCTTGACCCTACATGTGGGGATAAGGTGCTGCAGCCTGCGTTCATGGTTCTCTGATTTCAGTGGAGTATGAATGTGCTGTGAGCATTTGCTTTAAGATCCCACTGCCTCGACTCCCCCACTATAATAGATGGACCCTGAACTCTGAGCTAAATGACCTTCCCCTCTGGTTATCACGGAACAAGAAATTAAGGCTCAGACTCTCCTCCAGTCCTACCTGATAAACTCACCCTCCCTTTGTATAATACTTCAGTTTCTTCATATAAATGGGGGTGGCAAGTAGTCCCTCCCTTATAGCTTTGTTACAGGGTTGTGAGCATTAAATGGTTGTTAATATCATAAATGTAGGTTCCAACTATAGTGGGCACTCAATGACAGCTCATTCCTTTATCAATGGGGACGTGATTCCAGAAGGTGACAATCGTTTGACATGCTTCACACATATTTTCCAAAGGTCAGGGGTACTTTTTATCTTGTCTTGAAGAAAAACTCACACTTAGTTCCTCATTCACATTTCTAATCACTCAAGCTACACTACAAACTTTAGCTCCACCTGCTTGGTAAATGGAGTTGTTCCTTGGGGTTCTGGCTCCAATCTCTCTCTCTCTCTCTCTCTCTCTCTCTCTCTCTCTCTCTCTCTCTCTCTCTCTCTCTCTCTTTCTCTCTCTGCAGCTTATATGCAAATGTCCACCACCTCCAGGATGTCCTCTTACCTTCAATATGTCTGTGATGTCAGTATCTATAGGCTGCAATTTCAAAATGTTTACTGGATGTAACATCAAAAGCCTAAATACTGCTCAGAGGAGCAATTGCTGACTGAGACCAGCTCGCCGCCTGAACCCAGTACTTACATGAATTGTTAATTTCATTCTCAGAAACTTCATTTTACAGATAAAAGCAAACTGCAAAATATTTAAGTCCAGAGAAGGGAACAAAGTCTTGAAAGGCCATGCATGCATAAGTCCAGAAGACAATAAAGGCAGGTTTTGAACTGGAAACACAATGCTTCTATCCAAAGTTTCCTCCTTCCTTCCTTCCTTCTTTCCTTCCTTCCTTCCTCTCTCTCTCTCTCTCTCTCTCTCTCTCTCTCTCTCTCTCTCTCTCCCCCTCTCTTTCTTTCTTTCTTTCTCTCTCTCTGAGTTATTGGGAGAGGGGTTCCTTTTGGGGAAGGGCTCAAGTAGCCCAGGCTGGAACTCCATGTGTAGCCAGGATGATGTTAACTGGGATTATAGGCATGTGCTACCACATTTGTTTTGTGTTGTTGTTTTGTCTAAGACAAGGTCTCCCTATGCAGCTCAGGTTGGCTTCAAACCTATACTCTTCCTGCTTCGACCTGTAGAGTAACAGGAGTACAGGCACGCATTACCATGCCCAGCTCAAGTGTTCTCTCCCTCTCCCTCTCTCTCTTCCTCTCTCCCTTTCTTCCTCCCTCCCTCCCTTTCCTCTCTCTGTAAGCCAGAGGTTGACATCAAATGTCTTTCTCAATCTCACTCCATTATTATTAATGATATTAATAATAACTATAATTATTAACATAATTCTCTCATTGAACCTGGAGGTCACCAGTTATGCCAGCCTGCTGGCTAGCAGACGCAAAGATTTTCCTGTCTCTGTATCCCTAGTTCTTGGATGTCAAGAAAGGTTTTTTACATGGGTGCTAGAAATCAAACTCAAGCCCTTAGGATTGAGTAGCTAGTACTTTGCTGACTGAGTCATCTCCCCAGTCCCCAGAGTGTTCACTTTCTAACAATTCTATGATTATCTGAGAATGAGAAAAAGTTGATAGAATAAAGCTTCCGACTGGGAGGCAGTTTTGCTGCCAGGAGACATTGGACAATGTCTAGTGACGGCTTTGATCCTTCCGACGAGGCTTTGTAGCTGACATCCAGTGGATTGCAGCCAGGAATATTGTTCGTCGTCCTTCAATGTTTATGAAGCCCCTTATAATAAGGTGTGAACTGGTCCAATGGCTCCAAGAATGAAACCTGAGCAAAACAAGACAGTGAGGAGCTGGCATGGGGCGTTGCCTTTTTAGGTGCCAACTCACCCTCTTACCAACTATGCAGGCTCCTTTACCTTCCCCTCCCTCCACCCTCAAGCCTGGCCCCTACCCCAGCCCTGCAAAGCCTGAGTCTCTTACCCACACTCACACCGCCTTCTCTGCACTAAGCACAAACAGGAACTCATTATCTTCCTCCTCAGAACCTTCTCCTTCTTGCTCTTTATGATGGTTAAAAATACCCCCTCCTCCTCCTCACAGGTGAGCAACATTGTCCCTCCTAGTGTGCCCTGCACGCCCAGCAGCCAGCATACAGTGCCAGCTGTCTCCTAACTCTTTGCTTAGCCTCACTGCTCCTGATTCACTAACATACTTGGAGCTAAAATAGCTTCTTATTCTGTTTTCGTCATGAGGTTGGAGGCGTTTTATATCAACCTCATTTAATTGTCCAGATCACGAATTTCGTAAGGAATTCAACTAGGAGAGCTTTAAAGACCCACCTACTTCCCAGTCTGTGAATCTAGGATAGATTCATGATGGTCTGAATACCACCAACTGGCCTTCGCCTCCAGTAGACAAAGTGGTTTTCCAATAGTTCAGAGACTGCCCCATCCCACTCTCCTCCGTGCGGCCCCCCAGTTCTGCCTCTGTAACTGCAACTGCTCCAACAGAACCTTCCCGTCACCCACAGATCCTGGCATGCCTGGCCATCTTTAAGAAGCCTCCACCTTTGCCTCCCACGTGCTAGACAGCCACATTTCTCAAAAGAGTTGTCTACACTTGCAGTCTCCCACTCATCCCTCAACCCACTGCAATCTGGCTTCTAATCCCTTTCCTCCATCCACACAGCCCTGGTAAAAGTCAGTAGCTGTGTAACTGTCCAACGCAATACATACTCACCTTTTGGTCCTCACTACACTGAATTTTCTGGGATATTTATGAATGTTGGCCATCTCTTCTCTTTGGGAGTAATTTCTTCCCTTGACCCCCCTGGTCTTTTCCTGCTTCCTTCTTCCTGCTATTTAAGGATATATTCAGCTACAGCTGGTACCCATGGCTTCAAACGCCAGGAAAGGCAGTATGGGTAGCAAAGAGTGTGGCGTCTACAGCTCCTCCACTCACTAACTGGCCTCAGTCAAGTCTCTCAACATTCAGATGCCTCAGTTTCCTTAACTATAAAGTAGTGCAAAAATGTTTTTGTCTTTTTGTTTTCTGGTACTGAACATGCACCCTTCTTCTAATGATGCAGAACCTTCCAGTATTACCCAACTATGAGGCCTGTTTTGCTGTCTTGGCTCACTCACATAGGGAGTGCCCAGACAGTCAGTAACCATGGATGTGTAGATAATTGCTGTTTTGAATTGAGTTGTCCCAGAAGCAAACCTGAAGACCAGGAGTTAGGTGCGGTTACTTCATCTGGGGAAGTGAACCCAGGAAGAACAAAGGAGGGGGGGGAGAATAGTGAGAGGATGGGTTAAGGCAGTTACTGCTGGAGGCCACTGGACTCAATCCCATGATGATCCTCTGAGAACAATCTAGAGATCATTTAGACCTGCCCCTCCGCCCCCATTAGAGAACAGAGGACTTTATCCCCTTGTGGGCTGGGGAATTGTCCTAGGGGTATAGGGTACTAGGTGAGGCAGATCCTACTACCTTGAAGAAACTCCAAGCAAAGAGATGTGTGCCGGAGGGGGACAGAGGGTAGCTGCAGATGTTACTAGAAGTGAGTCCAGGTTATTAGAGCCAGCTGTCACCTAGACACACACTCATTGTTCCGAATACTTTAAGCCCTGCCCCCCGGCCACTTCCAGAAAGTGTCACTCAACTTCTTGGTACCCCGTACCCAAACCCATACAGTCCCATGGCCTGATCCTGATGACACCTTATCTCTTATTAACTTCTCAATGGCAATTTCTTCCTTGTCTTTTTGGAGAACAAATGCATGCCCAGAAACTATTGTGTCCCCTGATCAATGTTAAACGGATTAAATTCACCTTGGTCCCAAGGCCTTGCTTAGAGAAAGTGGTCATTAATGTGGAGTCTTCCCTTCATTTCACTGCAGAAAGGCTTACCACTTAATACAGCATCGAATACAAGAAGTAATCTTTTTGGTCTTTGAGGCTGGGTCTCAAGTATCTTAGATTAGGTTCAAATTCCCTGTGTATCTAAACAGGACCTTGAATTCCTCATCCTTCCAAGTAAGCTGGAATTACAGGCATGTGCCACCATGCCCTGGCCAAATAGGTAGGACTTTTAATGAACAGAGATGCTAGGGGGGAAGCACGGAGGAGGGAATAATTAACTGCTGATGTGCCAATGAGACTACATTCCATCAACTGACAGTCCTAATTATTCACAGCGTTAAATTCTCAGGGCCATTAGTAAAGCCCATTGGCGCTTCTTCTGTTACACTGAACAATCCACGTCAAGTCTCTGAGTGAAGGATTCAGGGAGCTGAGAGAGAGAGAGTGTATTGCCATGCTTGGATGACAGATAGATCTGGATCTCTAGTCTATGCCCCTCACATCCAACGTGTACTAATTGAGGGGCTCCCATGTGCTAATTCGGCACTGTGAGTCAGAACAAAAGAGACAGTCAAGAATTCTGGGATGGGATGCTGGGGGAGGTGATGGCGGTGACGGTGTGGGGGCCAGACCCAAGTGGATCAAAGGGTTAGGGGAACTGTGAGGGCCCAACTTCTGCTCTGTGATTTATCTGTCAACTTCAGACCGGTAGAGGTTCTTTCCCAAATGTAGATAGGATGGTAGGTGAAGGACAGGAATCCCTGGTTGGGTTCCTGGAGCCCAGCTTGGAGTTTTTCCTGTGACCTGTAACCAGTGAAAGTGTTGGAGAAAGACATGCATTTGGCTGCCAAGCACAGGTCTGTTCTTCCTTGGGAGACAAGCTGGTACCCAAGTTTCAGTTCCCAGCATGTTCACTTCAGTTCTCGCTTGTACGCACGTGGTCCTTCCTCTAAATCTCGGAGTCAGAGGAATCTGAAACACTCAAGCAAAACCACCAAACTGCAGCCTACAGGTAAAATGTGGCATTTCCTGGGGAAACCACAATGAATCACTCCCAATGGCTGCCCAGACTCCCCTGCTGGTTCTCTTAAACCTCCAGGGGCATCTCAAGGCTTATTAACATGCCCTCCCCGAAGTCTCCCACCCTCAGGTTAAAAACAAAATCTCAAATCTTGTGAGTCCTGGTGAATTTCTAATTTCACCAGAAAAGGGTCTATGCAGTGGCTGACCTTTTCTTCTACAGACAAGACTCAAAGAAAAACAATCACCTGTAATTAAGGAGAAACTGACACCCTTAGGCCAGACCTGCCCCTGAGCTGTGTAGGTCCACACAGACATGCAGAATACACACCCTACAAGTTAGAAGCCTCCTTTCTCTGAAGTCTCTAGATTGCAGCAATACCCAAGCATGGGTATCACCGATGTTGCCAACATCCCTGTCTAAGCATCTTGTTTTCAAATGAAGACTATGACACTCCTTTCTTATTTGAGAAACTGAGGCTTAAGGAAGAATCATTTGCAGGAAAGAGGAAAAGGTCATTCTCCAACCAGGCTTCAGAGACCGGAATGTGCGATATGCCAGATCATCAGTGTGGTGTGCTGACCCAAACGGTTTTCCCTCCAGGCACTGGGTAAAAAGATAGAAATCGACGGGAAGGAACAGGCGAAAGTAGCCTAGGAGAAGTCATGGCGGGATGGGAGAGGCCACAGTCTTCTGGTGTCCTAGCTTTAGCAAGCCCCACTTCAAGGCCAAGGTTCTCTGTTGATAAGCCCCACCTCTGCTCTCTGTGGCCAAGGAGGCCCACCCCATGCATCTCCTCCTGCACGGTCCTACTCCTGAGCCCTGAAGTGTGCCGGCTGGCCAAGGGTTAAGCGCGGCGGGAGCCCCCGGCGCGGGGCAGCGGCGGGCCGGGAGTGCTTAGTCAGGATTCCGATTTCCTGCTGAAGTGTTTGGATTTCCTGCAGCCCGCGCCCGCGGTCGCCGCCGAGCGGGCTCGAGAGAGCGGCTCCGCGTCGCCGGCCTCCTCCTCCTCCCCCTCGGCACATGGTCACCCGCCCCTTCCTGCGCCGCGCTCGGCTCCCGCGCCTCGCCCGGCCTCGCCGCGCCCGTGATGGAATAATGCCCAGCGGCCCGCCCGGTCCCGGTGAGTGGCGAGGCGGCGGGGTGGCGGGAACAGGCGCGGCGGGGCGTTGCACGGCCACCCGGACACCCCTGTGGGCTCCGGGTGTCCCCGTCTGCCCGCAGAGCACCAGCCGGGGGCGTGCGGGGCGCGCGGCCGGCTCTGCAGGGGTTGGCGGGGCGGACCGGGAACTCCGCTGCCGCAGCGCCGGAGCGCGCGTTCTCCTGTTCCGCGGAGGCGACTCCGGTTGGGGGCGTGCGCCCAGGGCGCAAGGCTCCCAGCTCAGGGAGGAGGCCCGGGCAGCCGCTGGGGCGCTCTCGGAGTCCGCTGGGGCGCTTTCTCTGTCCTCCCGGGCACTCTCCCCTCCCATCGGGGCTCTCTCCTTCCCTCGGGCGCTCTCCCGGCCCTCTGGGGCGCTTTCCTTCTCCTCCCCGGCACTTTTCCCGGTTATCCCCGGGCGCTCTCTGAGCCGCGCGGCGGGGAGGCGCGGGCATTGGCCGCCGCATTGTCTCTGGCGCAGCGGAGGAAAGTTCCCCTCGGCGTGGGTCCCGGCCTGGACATGGCGCTGCCAGGCAGGCCCCAGACCACTAAAAGCAAAAGAAGCCGGGAATGGGGGTGGTAATCCCCCTTGGGAACCGAGAAGTGCCTTGTGTCTTCCGCTTGTACAATTTTGGAACCTGATGCTTTTTATGAGAGCAACAGTAAGTTTAAACGAAACGGGGGGAAAAAGAGAAACTCGCTGGTATCTGGTTTTCTACTGTTTAATTCATCCAGATACATCATCTCGCGCCCTCGTAGGGCGGGTTCATTTTATCAAGGAGAGGCTTAGCTAAGTCTAGACCAAGTTAACTTGACCTTACCCTTAGCATACTGATGCAAAAGACCATTTTCCTCCTTGTATCGACTCCATCAGGTTGTTTTAGCAGAATTGATTCTAGGATAGCAGTGATACAGGATTGCTGAGTAATGTTTTGAGACTGTAAAACACAGAATTTAGTTTTTAGGCCAGTTTCATGTCTGTTCTAGCCTGAGTGGCCAGGTCTTCTTGCTCGGCCACTAGAAGGCCTTTGGGAATGGGGCTGAGGGGGCCATAGAAGAAAAGAATCTCGGAAAACAACTGTTTTCTCTTTTAATGTGGAAGAATTTCAGAAAGAGACCTGTTTTGTCTAAGGACACAACTACTTGGTGGCCTGGCTGGGAATAGCTAACTTCCAACTCCCAACTTGGGGCCTGGCCTCTGTGACTATGCCAGATTGTGATCTGCCAGCCACAAGTGTTACTGTGTCTCTCAACGGTCTCCACTTTAGCACCTTCTCCTGTTCTCTTATCTGTTATTGCCGCCGTTTTAGAGACATGCAGTTATCTCAAAGAACATATTTTGAGATTAGGAGTTTAAAAATTACTGTTTAGAATGCATAATGATTTTAAGTACTCGAAGGATGATTTTAAGAGTTAGCAAAAGAGGAAAAGAAAGAAAAAGAAAAGACATTGTCCAATTTCTGTTCACTGATGCAAGTGGATTTGGGATTCAGCTACCAAATGGATTTGAAATGTATAGTGGTAGTTGTTATATGGGGAATTGCTTTTCTCTAGTCTTCCATTTTTTTTTTTTTGTTTCAAACAGACAAAGTCCAAACCGGCACTGTCTTGACATAGAATGTGCTGTTGAGATTTTCAGAAGTCTCGATTCTGAGTCCTCCTCTCTCTCTGAGCCAGGCAGCCCACCTAGTTTCCTCTTCTTGAAAGCTGAGTGGCTGGCTTTTCATTTTTAGTATGTGATAATGTTGGAGAGAAAGGACTTTTTCACAAGCTTGCCATTTGGTGAAGGAAATTGAAATTCCTTACACCTCTCCAGTCCTCCCCAACCACAGCCAGATAGATTTTCAATACCAATGCAGGCCTTGCAGGCTAGAGATGAATGTGTGCATTCAAGCCTAGCCTTCCTAGTCTGGGCCCTCCTCCCAGCTGGCTGCTCCAGCTGGCTGCTCCATGTTGTTTCCAGGTGGCTGCGGTCTAGGGGAAACGAGAGCCCCTTGCACCTGTGCTTTTCGTGGGTTTTCCCTACCAAGGTCTCATTGTGTCTGATGGGATCTTCCTGGTCCCTTTACATTTTCTCCTCCCCTCTTCTTTTTCTCTCACTGGTGTATCTGATATGGGCTCCAAGGGCTTTTCTAGAAATCTGCACAAATGATCCTTACATAAGCGATGATGACAGTGACACTAAGCACTTGTTGCGTGCTCTCGACTTGTTGCCTCCTAAGAAGGACCAAGAGAGTGTTAGGGAGATGGCTCAGTGGGGAAGAGTGTTTGCTGTACAAGCATAAAGACCTGAGTTCAAATCTCTAGCATGCATGTAAAAAGCTAGATGCCCTGGTAAATCCACACCCACTGAGTGAGTGGGTGAAGACAGCATGGTTGCCTTGGCCTAGCTTTAGGTACAGTGAGAGACCCCATTTGATCCTGTGTTCACTCCTTGGTATGTGTACTCAGGCAGATGTGCACATGTTCTCTCTCTCTCTTTCTCTCTCTCTCTCTCTCTCTCTCTCTCTCACACACACACACACACACACACACACACACACACACACACACACGGGTCCCCCAAAGAGGGAACTCCTTGGAAGTCTTTCTCAGAAAGGACAGCCTTTCTCAAATTCATGTGGATTGAGTCATTCTTGTATGCAGTAAACATTTGCTAAGTGGCTCCTCTGTGGGAGGTACTAGTCATACAAAGATGAATAGCACCCTGTTCTCAAGGCCTCTTCTTTTCAGCCTCATCTTTCATTGTCAGGATTATGCTCTTTCATTTAATTAATCAATTCCACAAACATACATGGAACACCTGCTCTACGGCTAAGCCTTGCATGGAGTCCCCTTGAGATGGTGATGAACAGGATAGATGAGGCCCCGCCCCCCTGGGGCTGGCATTCCATAGAGGACCTGGACATCTGGGAAGAAGCTGGGAACTTCTAAAGAATGAACACTTGTAGGATGTAAGTTACCCAGGAAATCAGAGAGCGAAGAAGAGGATGTGAGTGCAGTGTCGCTTCTTGGTTTACCAGGGAAAGCCACGTCTGAGGCTGGAAGTTAGAGGAGTAGCTAGGCCGAGCTGTAGGGGAAGGACATTCGGAGGAAATGGATGGGAATATACAAAGTCTTCTGTGCACAGGAGGGCTCCAGGGAGTGAGCAGAGTCAGGAGCCCCAAGGTGAATACCGCAAGGTGAGGATGAGAAGTATTTTAGAGCCCAGTTCACACAGTTTGGCTTCTCCCACCATTCCTGAGTTTTGTCTCAGGAGTAGACTCTGACATTTTTAAGAGTCTGCTTCATGAAGAGTGGGTCACAGAAACAAAGAGAAGATCCAGCCAAGCTGCCTTAGGTTGCTGCTTTGCTCTTCCGGGAAAGGGTGATAGAGTAGACCCAAGTGGTGTCTAGAGAGATGATGTGGCATGGTTGGGGATAGGGAGAGGGAGGACTCAGACATGAGTCCTCTGACTCTGTCTCGAGCAGCTTTGGGCACAGTGGCTTCATATTGGGGACAGGAAAAAAATACAGTTATGTTTGTAGGAAAAGGCTTGGTACTGACTGCACTAATGCTGGTCTCCATAGGAAGGTCTCAGGCCTATAGGACGGCAAAGGACCTTAAACGAAGAGAAGACAAGATGGCAAGGCTGGAGATATTGTTCCCGGCCTGAAGCGGAGCCACTGAAGCGCTTCCTAACCGTGGACCTGCTGTGTCATTTCCCTGAGCATCTGTTCCCTTATCCCTGCCTGGCATGTTCTTCCTCTCTCATAGGCTGACTCCCACTTATCTTCTTCACTGCATCCATGTCTTTATCTCCCGGAAGATGCTTTTAACTTCCTGGCCCACTCTCGCATCCTTGAGAACCCTCATTATCCCATTGAACTGAAGTTACCTTTTTTTCATATTTTATGCCTATGAAACATTCAGGCTGGCCCTAAATACTAAATGCTAAACGCAAATATAGGCTCAAGCAATGTCAGCTGTTCTTACTGACTTGGGCAACAGGCATGTGAATAAATAAGTGGGATTTTTTTAAAGGTAAGTGTAGTGATAGTGTATTAGTTTATCGGTTGCTGCAGTAAAAAAAGAAACATCATGGTTTAGCCAATAGTTCTCACAGTTCTGGAGGTCTGAGAGAGACCTCAATGTTATAAAGCCTAGGTGTCCTTCTGAAGTCTGAATAGGGCTGGGTTTTTCCCCAGCCTTGGAAGCCTGCTATGTGCTTGGCTCATGTCTTCCAAATCAACAATGCCCAGATCAGGTTTCCTACGGCCATCTTGATCCCTACCTTGAATTCTCTCTCCTACTTAAACCCTCTAAGTGTTTGCTTTGGGCTGCTGTGTAATCTCAGCTGGTTTCTCTAGATTGTCTTGTTTTTCTCCTAGCTACTCTTGAAGGCTGACCTTGGACTTCTGATGTTTCTGCTTCTACCTTCTAAATCTGAGGATTACAATTGGGATCCCTGGTGGACAGCGCCACAAATCGGGATCACTGGTAGACATTGCCAGATCTGGTTTATGGAGTTCTGTGGATAGAACCCAAGCCTTCATGCCTGATAGACAAGCACTAACATCCCCAGCTCCACTGTCTTTATTTAAAGATGGGCTACCTGGTAGCATTGCTTCTGTCTGCAGCCTTCAGTCCCTTTTCCCACATAACGGATCATGTCCTTAGGATGCCTCTGGGATTTGTAGGGGAGGTGCTGTGGTTAGTCAGGGGAGAGACTGCTAACCCAGCAAGGAAGACAGGTCAAGGACATTTCCTGTGACATTAGTGATGAGTGTTTAGTCCTTCCTTTGTACTTTGTTGTGGGGAGTTAGGCCTGATGGTTTCCTTTCAGCCCAGAGATGCCAACTCTTCTTATCCCTCCTCAGCTGTGAATGAAGTTATCGGTTATAAAAGTCCTCCCAGCTCACCTGTCATCACATCCTCTCTCTAAAATGGGAGGCGGGAGGCGGGAGGCGGGAGGCAAGGAACTGAATCTCATATTGAAAGTTGGCTTAGAGTTCATTTCTTAGCACTTCATGAAGCCTCTTTTGTACAGCTAAAATCTTGGTTCCAAAGTCATATCGAGCGTTCCCAGTATGAGCCAGACTTGTTCACAAAGGCACAAGAGAGGTCAGAAGAGATCCTGTGTTGGCTCATGACGAATCTGTTTGTGCCTTGGGGAAAACACTAACAGTGGGCCCAGCTTGCTAGTGGTGCATGGGTAGGTGGCCTCATTGTCTGAGAGCAAGGGACTCAGCCATGATGTGCTGTGCAGCCACATTTCTGTTAGGGGGTAATTAAGACCAGATTTCAGCAGGCTTTCAGTTAGAGAAAATGGGCTCCTGTCCCACATACTCCTGGAAACCAGATGCTTTCCTGAGGCCATGAGCACTTTGGAGATCCACATTCGCTCTGTTGGCCACCAGTACGCAGGGCTTCAGAGCCGAGGGCGTTGGCTACCTGAAGTTCTCTGTCATCCCCTCCCACCGCCCCGGAACCACCAGGAGCCTTGTGGTGTTTCTGGTGTTTCCTCTTCTTCTTTTGCCTCCAGCCAGGAAGTGTGAAGGTGCACACAGACTTGGAAAAACAGGAGTAAGCAGGTTCAGCCTTGCCCGGGGCCCAATTGGAGTCTAGTTTGGGATGAAAAAGAGCACACCCAATGGTACTTCCTCCAGATGTGACACTAGTTCTGCAGTAGCAGGCTCTTCTGGATCTGTGTGGGCAGGACAGGAAGAGGAACGGCAACCGGACTGGAACGCCTGCACTTCCCTGTTCAAATCTGAGCATGGAGTTTGCTTGCTGTTGTTGTTGGTGGTGGTGGTGGTGGTGTGTGTGTGTGTGTGTGTGTGTGTGTGTGTGTGTGTGTGTGTGTGTGTGTGTAATATCCTGTGTGTGTGTTTTACCGAAGCAGTTTCTCTTTTGGAGTAGAATAAAAAAGGATGCTTAGCCAGGCTGTGTAGTTGTTGTCCCCAGATGCCTGAAACGGCTACTGAAACAGGAGGGCCAGAGGAAATGGTTGCCTGAGGGGAGCATAGTAGACCCTGAGCTCTCTGCTCCGGATCCAGCCGCCCCTTCTATTATGCACTAACTGTACAGAGTCCACTGCAGCAATGTAGGAAGAACATAAGGGTGACCTTTACGGTGGTTTTGTTGCAGCTATCTTGAGAGAAGGTGTTCATTTCACTGTCTTTCCCGGAACATGGATCATTTTGAAGGGGATGGGCGGAAGGAGTGGGACCCCATTATTCTGTGCAGTGCTGAGCGGAGAGAAGGTCGAGATACATCCCGCTCATGCTGGTCAGCCATGTTGTCCTGCTTCTAGAATTTTCCATCCTTAAGGTTGCAATTGTAATGACTCTTTGGGTCACTCATAGAAATTCCTGTTGGCTCTTTGTCAGATCGTGTTTGAAAGGCTAGGGAGATGGCCTAGACTGAAAAGAGCTTACTGTTCAAATTCTTATCCTTGCCACTTATCCTTGGATCCTACTCCTTCCTTTGGGCTTTGCCTCTCTGGTTTACATCATTTCAAACATGCTGATAGCCATTTTCAGACCGACCCGCGATGCTTGTTCTAGATGATTTACTTCTTTTATTTGTTGTGTGTTCTGGAAGCACAGTGGTTTGGGCTCCAGGGGGCCCTCACTAATCCTGTGTACCAGAAGGGTCCGTCTCTACAGGGAGGCTTTATGCTTCTGCAGCAGCCCTCAATGTTTCTTGGGCCCCTGACTTTCTGCCAGAGATTCTGGGCTGAACATTTGGTCACGAGGCTCCTGGTATAAGAGGGTTTGCATACCCAGAGTGTTCAGGGAACCATGCTTACCGTGCTCCAGACCCTAAGGCAGTGGTTCTCAACCTGTAGCTTGAGACCCCTTAGTGGGTGGAGCGACCTTTCACAAGGGTTGCCTAGCAGATATTGGCATCATGATTCCTAACAGAAGCAAAATTACAGTTATGAAGTAGCTACGAAAACAATTTTATGGTTTGACTCACCACAGCATGAGGAACTGTATCCCAGGGTCCCAGCATCAGGAAGGTTGAGAACCACTGACCTATGGCTTTCTCGTCGCTTCTCTGGACAGTTGGAAAGAAACACTCAGGCTGTTTTTCCAGAGAAGACTTTGACCTTTACAGGGCTGTGGCTCTGTAAAGAGATCTCAGCTTTCCTTTCCTTCTGGTAGGTGCCAGGTTGCTTAATTCATTCTGGACCGGAAACAAAGAACATTCATGAAAATGTAAACGTTTCTCTATTAACACATTAGCAATAAAAGGTTGGCTTTAGGGCTGGGGATGTAGCTGGTAGGGTGTTTATGTAGCATGGATAAAGCTCTGGGTTAGATCTGTGGTACCCTAGAAGCTTGGCATGGTGGTGGATACACGTAATCTCATTGGACGGTGGAAGCAGAAAAATTCAAGGTCTCCTTAGCCACTTAGCAAGTTTGAAGATAGCCTGGGCTATGTGCAAACCTGTATTGTTTGTTTGTTTTGCTTTGTTTTAAAGGTTGAACTCAGAGTGCCAGTATTTACTGTGCTTGCTCCTGCGTTCATCTGCCGTAGGTACTTCCTGTTGGTAAAGGAGGAAACCTGGTTCAGGGACCCGGCAAGCTTCAGTGTCTAACACTGACTAGTGGTGAGGAAAACTATTTCATAAGGAAGAAGGGAGGGAGCAGGGAGAAGGAAAACAGCTAGATACAAAGGAGAGAACATAATAAAAATTTACTGAATTGAGATTGGGGATTCTGCATTCTAGTCTAAGGACTGATGCTGACCAAGGACAGGATTACCATAGGGCAGTGGACATGGGGACTGTGTTGGTTAATTTCAGAGCTTTTTCAATCAAATAAAGGCTATGTGCTGGTGTACGTCAGCAGCTGGGCTTTGGGGAGCTGAGCTAGCTCTTGTGACTTCCACTGGGATTCCACAACCGAGTGCTGGGCTGCCATTTAGAGTCACTATGAGATAGGATCTATTTGTTTTTGTGAGCTTTAACCCTTTGGTGTCCTGGTCTGTTCCTCCAAGTTGGGGTCCTCGTGTACTCTAGTGGCCTCTCCTCTGTGCGGGTCCATCTTCCTGCCTAAGGTGATTGGGTGATGGAACACATTCTTCATGGTGGCATGGGAAGCCCCTGGGCATGGAGGCAAGGATAATTGATGATGTTTCTTTCCTGTGAATGTTTGTCTAGCAGTGTCCCAAAGCGCTTTCTCTCTATAAGTCATTTGCCCTCCATCATAACCCTGCAAAGAGAGAAGGTGTTCTAATTACGAGGATAACTGAGATACACTAGCTCCCTCAAGGTCCTGTGACTCATCAGTGACAAGACTTCATTCAAGGACACTGAGCTCAGTACTCCACCCTCTATATGTGTGTAAGGACGTGAGTCCGTCCTGGTTCTTCATATGGCCCTTCAGGGTCTAGCCTTAGCCTTTCTCTTAGCCTTCCTGAACTTTCATTTCCTTTTCTGTAAATTGTGAAAAGTCTCACTGGATATTTGGGGGGCCGTGGGGTGTCCAATAAAACATTATGTAAGGAAAGGGACTGAGCCCCGGCACATGATTGGTGCAAGACAAAAAGCAAGGCAAGAGTTTCCGTTTGCTTAATCAGTTAGGGAAAGGAAGCACAGGGAGGCTTCATCAGTGGGAAGAGTTTTCCTGCCTGTTTTGCTGTGTGCCGAGCAGTGAGGACTGATAATGGAAAGTCAGAAGTTATGTACCCAAGTACTCGGCAGGTGGACAGAAGAGAAAGGTGTAATGTTGGACCCGTGTCCCTCCAGCAGTCACCATAGGGAAGCTGGCAGATATCAGCCCTGAGCTTGCAGGACCAACAGTGTCATTCCAGGGGCATGATCAGAGAGAGCTTGGTAATGGAGGGGTGCCATCTGAGCTCAGGGGAAGATTTCCATAAGTGGCCACTGAGGAAGGGGATGGGTCCAGCCTAAGAAAAGGTTGATCGAATCCTTGTGGTAGGCATGTGCCAGCTATTTTGGGAAAGGTCTAAGTGTTGTATTATTTGCTCAAGGAAAAATGTAAAGCTCTTAGCTGAAATAACACTGCGTTCAGGGCTGCCTCTGGAATTCAGTTGTCCCCGCTGTTTCCTGCCCCCCCCCCCCACTATCACGGAACCCTTCATGTGGAAACTCAAACAGCAACATCTTTATAGACCTTCCTGTAATAGCCTTTAGCAAGCTTCCTCTCACAGGACAGTTACTTCCCCGGGCCTAAAATAGACTGGCAGAGGGGTGGAGGTGTGGGCTCTCTGTAGACTGCACTGTGTGCTGTGGCTTGGATGAGGCTTAATTTGTGCATCAGAGGTTTGATCCTCTCGGTGTGTTTGTGGGAGATGATGGAACATTTTAGGAGTGGGACGTCATGGGGGCAATGGGTAGGGTGGGGAAAGGTAAGGGGTGGGGTGAGCAGTTGCCCAGGAAAGGTGCTTCTTCCTTGCCTCACGAGGGTTGTTATAAAGGGAGCCGGCCAGGCTCCACCCAGTTCTCTCTGTCTCCTAGCAGAAATGAGGCTGCTTGCTCTGACACATGCTATCACTATTGCCAGCCAGCATGTTCTACCCGCCATGATGCCCTCACCAGAAACAGGCTGATACAAATGTTACGTTTTTGAACTTCTCAAAACTGAAGGGCTTTATGTACCCCTTTCTTTCATTATGCTCCAGAGTCAAGCATTCTGTTGTAGTAATGAAACGTCTATTAATTAAGTCTTCTTGTTTCTGTAACAAGTATCTGAAGAGGGAAGGGTTTATTTTGGCTATGCTTTGAGGAGACAGTCCGCCAGCACAAAAAGCGCGCTGCCGCAGGAGCCTTGAGGTAGCTGGTCCCATTGCATCCACAGTCACAGAACAGAGGGAGATAAATGCTGGTGCTCAGCTCACTTTCCCCCTTTTAAGTCTAATACGGTAGCCATGGAATGGTACCTTTTAAAGGTAGTGTGTTTTCTAGCCCAAATTAACTTAAAATAAAAACTTCCTCAATGACCATGCTCAGAAGATTACAGATCTTGTTGAGCTGACACTCATTATTAACTATTCTGGAATTCTTAAGACATGCTATATGGATGGAGATGTCTTGTCAGTGAGTGGGTGGGAATCCAGACATCGGCACATGCCCAGTATAATCTTCTCTTTTCTTCCTCCTCCTCCTCCTCCTCCTCCTCCTCCTCCTCCTCCTCCTCTTCCTCCTCCTCTTCCTCCTCTCCCTCCCCCCTTTCTTGTTCACAAAGCACTGATGTCAAAGTCTGCATTCCAGGACTATTCAGGAGGGAAGTGAGGCTCCAGGGATAAATCAGCACCATGGTCTTTGTCCCCTTGGCAGTGATTGGTTTAGGTCTGGGCTCATGACATGATTCTGGCCAGTGTTTCAGGTGTGAGGCTGGTGACAGATCTTGTCCCAGTTTTAGGACATTTACAACTGGGGATACCTAGGTTGCTAGAGTGCTGCTTAGCATGAAACCCAACGGTCATTCTCCAGCCTGGTGTAGAAGAGCTTGCTTGTAATCTCCGCACTGGGAGGTGGAGGCTGGAGGACCAGGAGTTGGAGGCTATCCTTGTCTACACGGTGATCTTAAAGCTAGTCTCCAAACAAGCTAACAAATTTCGTGTTACCATGAATTATTTATCACATGCAACCCTTGGGACAGTGAGATGGGTAGCCAGCTTAGGGAGAACATATTAAAGACATCAAAGCAGAAGGATGGGAGGAACAAAACATGGAATATTTTATTCATTTTACAATAATCCACTTCAATAGCCATGTGCCTTTTCCCTTAACCAACTAGGTATGCTGATGTATGCCTTTATTCCCTGCATCTGAAAAGCAGCGGTATGTGGAGCTCTGTGACATGGAGCTGCTAGGCGGGGGTGGGGGGGGGGGGTGGGTGGTGGGTGGGTGTACATAGTGAGTTGCCGTCTTAAAACAAACACACAGAAAAACAAAAGCTCAAACTTAACTAATGACTTGATGGACGTGAGCCATCTCACATGACATTTGGTCTCCTCCTTCTCTTAACTTACACTTGTTAGTGCGGCTCTGAAGGTCTCCCCTGTGCTGTGTAGGCCTGTGTCTTCACCCTGAGTTTCCACCCTGAGTTTTCCCTTCCCTCCCTTTTACTTCCCCAAATGCTGCTGCCTCTTTAAGGATGACTCGCAGGCACTTTCTCTGTGAGGCCTTCTCTGACTCTTCCAGCTGCGGTTATCTTGCTAAGTACCTTAACAGCTAACACCTCCTCCCTCTTCCTTCTCTCTCTTTTCTTTCAGTATAAGTTGTATGATGCTTCAGCCCCATCTGTGCCCATCTGAGACCCTCTGTGTAAGTGGAGACATATATGCACTGAGAGTAATCCAGTGTGCTTTATGTGGTCATGCAGGTACATGTGGTACCATGGTGTGTTTATTAAAAGGTACCTGACTGCCTCACAGGGAAGGTCAAACGAAGACTTGCTCGGTATTATGTTTTACACTGTGTGTGTGTGAGAGAGAGAAGGGGGAGGTATGATATATGTGGTCTATGTACATATGAGTATATGGTTCCCTTTTCCTTTGCACAGAGCATCAGGCCTCTCTCTCTCTCTCTCTCTCTCTCTCTCTCTCTCTCTCTCTCTCTCTCTTTCTCTCTCTCTCTCTTTCTCTCTCTCCTGCATTCCTTTGAGGCAGGGTCTCTCACTGAACCTGGAGCTTGCTTTTTTTCCCCCCTAGCTAGGCTGGCAGTCAGAAAGGCCCATTGATGCTCCTGCCTGTCCCGATGAGTGCTGGGGTTAGAGCTGTGTGTGTAGGACCATGCCCAGCTTGTTTCATAGGTGCTATGGTCCCAGGAGAGGGTCTCTCCCACGCCCAACAGGAGCCCTGGAAGGTGTGGGTTGGAACAGAGGTGGGGGCGGGCAGATGGATGGACACGCAACAAGGTTGTCATGGAGACTGGATAGAGGTGTGAGTAGGGGACCAGAGCCATGGTGAGCCTTTAAGCTAAGTTGGTGAGTCGGTGTCATGCCTGTGTCTCTTAAGACCATAGCTTCTTTGGCTTCCTGGTCCCCCCAGTATCTATATTTCCAAGAGTGTTTTTTCTGGTCCCAGTGAAAGCAAGCCTGTGTCTTCTTTTTTTTTTTTTTTTTTTTTTTTTTTTTTTTTTTTTTAATATTTTGCCCACACTGGCAGCTGTGAGGGTCTGTAAGGACACAGAACGTGGAGCTGTGACGTGGTTTTCCTGGTATTCTGGCTTCCTAGGTTGAGAAGAAAGACAGCTTGCAGAATGCTCATTACATTGCATTTCTCTGCTGTTCTCCACAACCAATCACTATGATAAGAGGACTTCAGGTGCCGGCCCCGCCCCCAACCCAGCTGCTCTATTGCGCCTTACATTCCCTGCTCCAGGCAACGATGTGGTAACCCCAAACTGTCTACCACTTCCTAATACAGTGTTCACTTCTTCATCCAAACCACTGCTAGTGGAGGTTCGCCTCTTTGTCCAAACTACTGACTGTTAGTGGTGGTTCAAGCTTCACATGGGGCCACCTTCCTGCCAAACGCGCATTGGTCTGCACCCCATGCTTAGGGAGGGGAAGGTCAGGTAAAGAGGAAGCAGTTGGATTCCTGCACCATCAGACCCAGGAGCCTTTCCATGCACTCAGCAACACGCTCACCCTGTGGTGCCTCAGATGTGTAGTCTGTCTTTGATGGCTTCTTCCTCTGTGCCTCTTTGCCTGAGAGTTTGCAACCCCTGTTTTGCTAAAGTTGACAAACTTGTCAGTTGTTGCCAAGGACTCGGACTTGAGCCCTGATACTGAAGGATGTTCACATAAAAATGGAAGGCAAACCTAAGCCCCATGCTCTTCTCATGGCCACCTTGTAACCTGGCAATCATTGCTGCCTCTTAGCGGCAGGTCACCTGGGTCCTGGGACCTGGTGTATCGTGCTGAAGGTGGGCTAGTCCCCAGAGGCAGTCGTCAGAGGAAACAGTAAAAACAGATATTTGTGTCAGCGGAGGTGTATGAATTAGGCAGTGAAAGAGACAGGTGTTGCTCTTCAAAAATTCTTTTCTTCCTAAAGCATCTTAATGGACAAGCCATGAATGTGTGGAATGTTCTCCTCTTGAAACGAGTTTCGAGTTGGCTGGGGTAAGTTGAGTTCAGTGAGGATATTTTAAACTTCCAGTGTGAGGAAAGGAGCTCTGTGGAGCATTTACAAATGGCAGCCATGTCAGTGGAGTGAGCAGCAGAAACACAGCTTCTTGACTGGTTGATGGCCGGGCCACGTGAGTCCCAGCCTGGGCTTTTATTGGCTATTTAATGACCTGAAAAAAAACTCTGAGGCCGGACTGACCCTGGACTCTGACCTCATAGGTAGCAATGAATATCCTAGTAAGAGCACCAGTGGAAGGGGAAGCCCTGGGTCCTGCTAAGACTGAACCCCAGTGAACTAGACTGTTGGGGGGAGGGCGGCAATGGGGGGAGGGTTGGGAGGGGAACACCCATAAGGAAGGGGAGGGGGGAGGGGGATGTTTGCCCGGAAACCGGGAAAGGGAATAACACTCGAAATGTATATAAGAAATACTCAAGTTAATAAAAATAAAAAATAAAAAAAAATAAAAGTAAAAAAAAAGAATGTAAAAAAAAAAAAGAACTCTGGTGTGATCTGGATGGTAGGTGTTCTTAAGTAAAAGCTTGTCTCTAAGTTTTAGCGATATCCTCTAAGTAAGTGCAGAGCAGGAATTTCCAAACCCCAATTTCATACTCTGTCCTTATCCTGATGGAGAGACAGAGGAAAAGGGAAAAGATACAGAGGAAGGAGGGCCGAAACAGGAGATAGGAAAAGAAAGGAGGGAGGGAGGGAGGGAGGGAGGGAGGGAGGGAGGGAACAGGACACATGGCAGCTACCAATAAAGATTAATAGGAAAAAAAGAAAAAAAAAAAACTCTGAGGCCTCTCAGAGCTTCAGGTTTGTTTTCTTTCAAATGGAGAAGAGCAGATCTGTGCTCTCTGGGCTGTGGTCAGAACTCTCTGAAAGTGTATGTGGAGAGCACATGCCTGGTACCTGGGGACCCGGGAACGGGAAATGGTAGCTCCCTTCATGACTGTTGATTGTTACAGGGTGTCATGCCCTTCCGAAAATGTACTTTTAAAGTCCTAATTCCTAGACTCTCAGATTGTAAATTATTGAGAAATAAATTCTCCAATGGAAATCAAGTTAAAATGAATTCATTGAGTGTGTCTGGCTTCTTTCTTTTCCCCTTCCCCACCCTCTCTCTTTCCCACCTCCCTCTTCTTTTTCTTTCTTTCTCTCATCAAGAGACATCTGAGAGGAGGGAACCCACGATTGAGAAAATGCTAATAAGATCAGCCTACAGGTCATCTTAATCAGTATTGATGTGCAGCCCACTGTAGGTGGTGCTGTCACTGGATCTGTGGTCCTGGGTGTCTACGAACACAAACTGAGCAAGCCAAGAGGAGCAGACTAGTCAGCAACATTCATCCATAGCTTCTGCTTCTGCTTCATTTCCTGCCTCCAGGGTCCTGCTCCAGCTTCCCTCAGTGATGGACTATCACCTGGAAGCATCAGATGGAATAAACCCTCCCCCTCCACGTTGCGTTTGGTCGAGGTATTTTATCATGTCAGCAGGAACCCTACTTAAGACATTGCGTTTAATAGGATAGTATGATTGGGAAGTGGAGAAAGAGAGAAAGAAAGAGTTGGAAGAAGACAACAGAGAAGAGGGATCCTCAGACGTTGGCAGCTAGAGGGGTGTATCTCTCAACTAGAACTGCTGGCAGCTGTTACAGATTAGAAAAGACAAGGGAAGACTCCTAAAGGCATCAAAGAGATCATGGATGGCCCTGTTCATCTTGATTTGGGAATTCTAGAACTGTGAAGGAATATATTTCTGTTGTTTTAAAACACCGAGTTTTTGGTGATTTATTATGTCATACTTAGAAAACTAATATGGTGATGATAGTTTTGATGATAGTGATGATGATTTGATGGTGATGGTGGTGGTGGTGGTGGTGGTGATGATGGTGGTAATGGTAGTGGTGGTGGTAGTGGAAGTGGTGATGGTGGTGGTGGTAGTGGTGTTGATGGTGGTGGTGATGGTGGTGATGGTGGTGGTGGTGATGGTGGTGGTGATGGTGATGGTGGTGATGATGGTGATGATGGTGGTAGTGATGGTGATGATGATGGTGATGATGGTGGTGATGGTGGTGGTGATGGTGATGGTGGTGGTGATGGTGATGATGGTGGTGGTAGTGGAGGTGATGGTGGTGGAGGTGATGGTGGTGATGGTTTTGGTGGTGGTGGTGATAACAATGACCCCAGTGGTAATGAGGATGCTGATTCAGGTGTGAAGGACAACTGTAACAATGATGATAACAAACATGGATGACAGTGATGATAATGATGGTGGTGATGAGGACAACCATGGTAGAGGTGACGCTGAAAATGATCATGACAATTGCACATCAGGCCTAAGCACAAGAAGAGTTTGGGTACCTGAAAGAAAAGCTTCTAGAAGGCCAGAATGGCTCTTATTGGAGGAAAACTCTCAAGTTCTCATTGTTTGCTAGTTTCAGAGATCATCATGGAGAAGCTGGTGCAAGGGAGAAGAGAAGAGCTCCTGTGGTCTGGATGGCTTAAAAATGGCCCTTAGGCAGAGCAGCAAAGATGTTTCCCCTTTGACCTGGCCATCTGAAATGTCCCTTTCCTTATGCCTCTGCTGCTACTGTGTCCAGCTGTCCCTTGTCTTACATATCCTTATGTCTGGCTTAGTGCCAGGCATTGGTGACAGCTTTCTTTCTGTTTATTATGTGGCTGATTTGACTACCATTTGCTGATCCTTGAGATAGAATTTAGACCTTATCAACACATCTGCCACGTTGATGGGTCACTGTCTCTCTCTCCTGCTGGGTCTCATGAGGCTGACACACTCTGATCCACTCCTAAGTGTGGTGCCATCTCAGGGCCCACCACCTGCTAGGTCCTTAGAAAGTGACTGAGTGAATCCACCTGGTCCTTTTTATCACCTGCTGACCAGGACATGGTATCACTCCCAGCTAGTGTCAGCACTGATCCCACTAAGTCCCTGGGAAGATTAAATTGTTAAAATCCTCTAGTTCCAAAGTGGGCCCTGGGCCCTTAGAAAGGCAGAACAAATACAGAGATGTGTGTAGCCTGAGTCAGCCTTGTTGAAGGACTCTTAGAGAGTGGAGTGCTCTCCAGGACTTGTCGGTGTGGCTGAGAGAGGCATGTATGTGGCTGACAGAGGGGACACTTGACAGGCAGGCTGCAAAAGGAGACATTTAGGTTTCCTGAGCTGAAGATCCAGATAGTGCCGATAGGCATTGCTTCTTTGGGTGAGCTTATAGATTACAGGATGCTTGACTACAGTGATAGGAGACAATATACAACCCTTCACTTATACCTCAGGTCATACTTACTATTACTTTCACTTACTGTTTGAAGCAGGGTCTTCTGTGTTGCAGGATGGTCTACCAACTCTTCTCCAGTGCTGAGATTACAGGCGTGGGGCTGTCATAGTCAAATACTCTTTATGACGGATGTATAGGCTATTTACTTTTTTTGGCTTGCACACTTGTCCAAATGCTTCCTTTCGATGAGTTCCTGGAGTCGGAGTTCATAGGTAAAAGATAAGGCACATTTTCATGTATAATGAAGTCTTCTAATGTGCTGTTCAGGGAAGCTGACTGGCTCATGTTCTTAGAGCAGGATTTTGAGGATATACACATCCTCATGATCAGTTACACTTCTCTGTGTATAGTTGATCAGCCAAAGATAACGTTTTTTTATATGCATTCTGAAGTTTAATACATAATTTACTAGTAAATGGTGTGTGTGTGTGTGTGTGTGTGTGCGTGCGTGCGCGCGTGTGTGTGTGTACTTCAATCATGCTTGCAAAATGACCCAAACCAGTTGAAGTAGTTTAGTTCTTCTGTCTGTTACTGTAGTGTACCTTGATGTGGTTTCTAGACCCGACTTTGCTGTCAGCTGTGAAAACAAACTGCTTGTTCAACCACTGAGCCCTCAGTATCATTTAGAAAGTGGCTCTTGGGAACTAGAGGCTCTATTCGCCACTGTTGCCATCACCACCACCACCATCACCACTACTACCAGCACCATCACTGGCACCACCACCACCACTACTACCACCATCACCATCACCACCTCCACCACCACTATCACCACTACCACTACCACCACTACCACCACCACCACCATCATTTATCATTTTATTAGGAACAGTAGAAAGAAGCCATTCTGGAGAAACTAGGCTTGAGCCTTGCTACTAAATATTCAAAGTCCCCAACTGGCTTTTATTCAAATCCAAGACATATGCCTCCAGCTCTCTGATTCTGTCTGTGGTTCTGTGTACCTTTGTGTGACTTGTCATCATGACAGTCAGTGACCATGGCCTCTTCAGGGTAGTGTAGATAGGACCTCCCTAAGAAGCGGACTCATGAAAGAGAGAGCTTTGAGAATATGTAGAATGTGGAAGGCAGAGAGACTTTAGGGAGACCAACTAAGGAGTTCTGAGTGCTTCTAAGGACTGTGGAGTGAGTCTAGAAGGAACTGCAGATCAGGGAGGGCCAGGAAAACACCCGTGGGAATCACACGGGCCAAAGAGCAACAGCCGGGAAAGGCTAACAATTGGAATCCTCAGACCAGCCTTCCTTGGAATGTGCTGGCTCAAGCCATTCGGCTTTTCTCTATGACACAGTCACATGTTCCCAAACTGCCACAGGCACCTATTGATGACTCTGCCCCACCCTCCTCCTGAAAGTCATTGTCCTTTGCTCCTAGTTTGTCTTTCCCTTTCTCCACACAGCAGCTGGTGCACCGTCCGTTCATTTTCTTTCCCTTCAGGACTCTTGGTCTCAGATTGATCCTCCCGCTCTAGATGTCTTTTATATTGGTCTACTTGGGGTGCAGGGAAGGATATCCCTTGTCCTGAGCTGGGATACCTACCTTATGGGAACTGTTCCTCACCAGCCTGGCTCCTGTAGAGTGAACCTCATTCTATCTGCTCCTCGGTGTATCTTCCTTGGCCAAGCTTTTCTTTAAATGCCTCACACACTCTCATGACTGTTTTTGTTGTCTATGATGCTCCTGTCTCCCTTAGTATTCTGTGCCTTTTTAGAACGGAGTCTACTACAGTTGTATTTGCATCTACAGGTTCTGATGTAAATAGGCATTCAGATATGGTATTTGTGGGGATAGTCATGAAACCTTGCATAATTCAGTTCAGTTGACTAGCATGGTGTTAGAGTAATAAAGCAACAGTATATGCAACACCCAACAGCCCCTACAGTGTTTTTAAAAAATGTAGTTTTTCTTCTTCAAGATGGATATTTTTGATTCCTTTAGTAGTCATACTCAAACATAGGCCTCTTCTGCTTTTGTGGTCCTACAGCTTCTCCCTCGGTGTACTCCTCGGCTGAGGAGGAAGTGGAGAAGACACACCCATTTCTTGAAAGCCTGTTAACGACTTACCCCATTTCCACCCTCCCTGGCTAGAACTCAGACACATAATCACCCTCAGTTTCAAAGGAGTCTGGGAAATGTAGTCTGGTGGTGTGCCCAGAACACTTGGTGAGAGATGGCTGCAAAACCCAGTCAAGTAAGACCTGGTTCAAAGAGTGGAGGTGTTAGGTGTGGAGAAACAACTCTTTGGAAGTGAGGCTTGTGACCATAGATATCTAACTCCAAGTTTAGAGGGGGCTAAAGTCCTACCTGATCCAATTCACTGTCATGTTTCTCAGTAATAAGGATACGTTGTAAGCAGTTACTGTGGGAGAGGAAGGAGGGAGGCCATGGACTTTGAGAAAACTGAACTCTGCTATGCAAGCAACTAGGCTCTGTATTTATGTTCTTTGACCATGACAATAGCAGCTTATATGTTCCAGATACTGATATGTTCCATCCTCCTAACTATTCCTGTGTCACCCGTGAGTGAATTGAATCTCAGAGCAGCTCTTCTCCCAAGGTCACAGTTGAGTGACACAGCCCAAGTTTGGGTTCCAGCAAGCTGGTGACACAGCTGCCATTCCCAATGTGAGCCCAACCCAGTTCTACCAGATGGATAATACTGCCACCGAGAGAGACAGTCGTGATTTGTGTTACAAGGAATGAATGAAGTCACCCTCGGGACTCCACTTAACAATCTCGTAGGAGCCATCATAATAAGTCTGAACCTAACCCAATGGAGATGGTATCATCAGCCCTGTTTACTGAGCCACGAAGAAGTGAAGACTCAGAGAAGTGAGATATATTTCTGAGGTCACACAGCAGAGAAGCCATCAAGGGTACTGTCCATTCCAAGCTTTAGGTTGCAAGGAACATGACTGGCTTAAAGGAGACAGGAAAGCATTGGACTGACTTGCCGTTTAGTCCATAAGCTAGGCAATAGGCTGTTTTATTACTGTAGGGGGACACACATCTCCCTTGAATTATAATTTCATAAAGTGTTGGCACACACACACACACACACACACACACACACACACACACACACACACACACACAGTGTAGAATTGACATGAAACTAACCATAAATCTTACCGAGGCATTCAGTTCGGTGACACTGAGTCCATTCATAATGTGTAACTATCATTTCTATGTAGTTCCATATGTTTTCATCACCCACAAAGGAAGCCACAATGCCTCATGGTCGACCCCCCCTCCCACCCCCATCCCCTGGCAACCACCAGTTGTTTCTTCTCTATGTATGCACCTCTGCTGGATGCTTCACGTGCATGGAATTGTCCATGTAAGATTTCATGTCTGGCTTTCATTCAGCATGTTTTAGAATTAACATTGAAAGATCTCCCCATGGTATGGTATAGTGCCAGAATTCATTTCATTTGCCTGTTTGTTTGTTTTGGGTTTGTTTCTTTGAGATACATTCCTGCTAGGTAACCTTGGCTGCCTTGAACCGCCATGTCCCGTCATTCCTTTTTATAGTTCAGTAATTCCATTGTGTGGGTAGGTTGCAATGTTTATTCATTTACCAGCTGATGGACATCTAAGCTGTTGCTACTTTTTGGCTGTCATGGCAAGTGCTGCTATGAACATTCATTTACAAGTGTTTATTTGAGTTCATATTTTCAATTCCTTGGGGCATATGCTTGGGGTGGAATCGCTCAGTCATCAGGTAACTATTTTTAACTTTTTGAGGAGCTGTCAGACCTCTGCAAAGTGGCTGAGTGATTTTATATTCCCACCAGCCAGCAGACCTTTGCCAAGACTTGATGTTGGCCCATTTTCTTGTCTGTGGCCAAACTAATGGATGTGAGGTGGTGTGTCACGGTGTTTTACTTGCAGGTCTGTAATGACTCATGCCTTTGAGCTGCTTCTCCCTTGCTTGCTGGCCATGTCAAAGAACTTTAGGAAGGCATGGCCAAGAATGGAGCAGTGCAACCTCCAGAACAGCAGCCTGGGGTTCCTGTGGATACGTGATTTTGAGGGGCAGAGAGTGAATGGCTGGCAGAGTCTGGAAAAGGTGTAGGCTTCATGGAGAAGCCCTGGGCAGAGCTGAGACTTGGGCTGAGTTTGGAAGACGATCTTCAGTCTCTCCACACCCTCCCATCTCTTAGTAGGTCTTCTTGTTGACTATGACCATTAGTAACCAGAGAGTCCCTCTGTAAGTTCTGAGGTCGGCTAATGGCTGGTCTGTGAGTGTTGGCCTCTTGCTGAAGTGTGTTGTGAGATTAGCTATGTGGGACATTCCCCCCTTTATCATGTCCACTAGAGACACTTTCTAAAACAAATGCTACTGAAAGAGGATTCTCTTTCTCATTCTCTCTTCTCCCTCTTCTCCCTCCCTTTCTTTTGGGTACGTTTTCATTCACTTTCTAAGCCTGTACCACGCACTATCTGGGCACACATGGAATGGATAACGTAGTGCTGCTAGATTGCAAAGAAGGTTCCAGACTGGATGTACAGTGAGATGCCGGGTTTTACCAGATCTGTCTGATAAGAGGCCTTTTCTCCTTGGAGCTGTTGTGTTGTATTTGGATATCACCCAAAGGCTAGTAACCCACTTGAAGCAAACTTTCCAGAAAATCCCTGTCTCCCCTAACCAAGAGAGAGGGGTGGGGTAGGGGGTGGGATTCTCCCTGACCGTTTCCCAAGAGCACTGGAATGATGGTGCCTTGGCTGAAGTTTCATTCTCTCCTACTCCCTATGGGTCAGTTGTCAGTCCCTAAGTTCCACTTCTGTTTCCAATAAGGCAATGCTTGTCCATCCTCTCTTCCGAGATGTCTAGGTTTACCTTCTGCAAAGCTGGACTTCCAGGCTCGCTCCTTGCCAGGCCACCCCTTTCCACATCAGTCACAGCATGGAGGCGGGAGGTTCGAGGAAGGGCGGTTCTTCCAACCTGCATCTCCTGCCAGAGCGAGTCAGGAAAACTCTGCAGAGGAAGCAGGCTGACGCTGGAATGTCCTGATCCAGCACATGAAGTCCTCGGCCGCGGCCCCTGAGGGAATCTGGAAAGTGCCCAGCTGCTTTTCTGCAGCTGGCCCTGGGGCAAGGCCCTGCCACAGCTGTGTGCCTTCCTTTGCACTTCATATCGGGGTGCACATGCCTGTCTTGGGAATGGTGACCTCTGTTTTGACATGGGGTCTTTCTCTCCTCTTTTCTTTGAGAGTGGGTTTCAGGCTTGCCTTGTAGCCCAGCACGTTTGTAAACTCCTGGTCCTTTTGCCTTCAGACATCTGATACCACACCCAGAACTTCACGCACGTGCGGCCAAGATCTTTACTAACTGAGTTGCATTCCAGACCTGGCTTCTCCCATTTTGCCATGTAGTGACTCATCTGAGTCCTAGTCATTCAGGATTTTGAGGAGCAGGGTACCCATTGGGTCAGGCTGTCGAGATACTGGAATAGGATAGGGTGTCTCTGCTGCGCTTTCTCCTCTCGAGAAGCCTCATACAGCTCATGAGATAGAGGTGGTGTGACCCTTGCTTCCTCACTGGCACCTGAGGTCCCAAGGAACTAGTAACCCTTTCTTGGCTGGTAGCCACGGCCATAGCTGTCCCCTTGGGGACAAAATACATCTGTCTTGATTAACTGCTTTTAATTCTTTGTCATTTGGGGATAAGATCTTGGGGAAAGTGAGGAGACTGGATTAATGTCTAAGAGAACTTTGGTTTGCAGCAGGTTCTAGAAGATGGGGCCTGTCAGGACACCTCATACCACACATAACTGCCAAGCAAGAGGCTTGTAGGAACCAGTATCCTGATAACGTGTTGCTAATCCTTTGGCGACTAGGAATTGGACTCTGCTGGGAAAGTCTTGGCATGAGATATTTGTTTGGTTTATTAATTCATCAATTCACTGAACACGCACTGGGCCAGGCACAGTCCTGGCTGAGGGTCATCTTTTTCCCTGAAGGCTTCTCTGGAGAGGAAGTGGGAGAGAAGTGACAGATTGCTTTCCCCACAATTCTATCTTGCTTGCCAGAGAGCTTTTCCAACAGCCTTTCATTTTCAGGTGGCACCCTGATATCCACAGCTTGGCCTCCTATGGAGGTGACCCCAAATGGCCCAGGGAGTAGTCCTGGAACTACATTGAATCAGCATAGGAAGATACGCTGGAAGGAAGTATGGCACATACACACAGACACACACACACAGACACACACGCGCGCGCGCACACACACACACATGCATATATGTAATTGTATATATTTTGTCTATATGTACATATTAATAAATAATTAATTACGCATTATTATTAAGGCCTGCAATACAAAAGGTATTTCTGCCGCCTTCCCATTTTAACAGTTCATGCAGAAGTGTCTCTGTCCCGCCCCCTCTTTCATTGACTCGGGGAATGTAATCTGGCAATAATAGGTGCTACTGACCGCCATCCTTGGAGCTATGGAAATGGACGTAGTCCTAGCTGCAGCAGCAGAACATTCCCATGTGCCATGATGAAACTTTAAAACAGCATGCGAAACAGATAGAGATCTTGGCTTATCCCTGGAAGACCAAGTTTGTACCATTTTGAGGCTAGAAGGGCAAAAGATACCAAGAGAAGCATCAGTTACCCATGTTGTTTCCAGAAGGTCTGGTTCACAGCAAGCGCTTGAAGGTGCTTTTTGTAAATTGACCTGTTTGTTTATTTAATTTTGAAACAAGGACTTTTGCATTCAGTCTGGCTTCAAACTGGCTACATAGCAGAGGACTGTGATGTTCAACTTCTGGTCCTCATACTCCTCCTTCCCAAGTGCAAGGTGCAGAGGTCCTATGCTTACCTTGAGGCTACTCTTATGCGAGCTTTAAAAATTAAAACACCCAGTTCAGCAAGGTGAGATGCTTACCTGAGGCTGGTAAGGGAAGAGGCAGGACTCTGGTATATCA
Source organism: Rattus norvegicus (assembly GCF_021556685.1). Taxonomy (NCBI): domain Eukaryota; kingdom Metazoa; phylum Chordata; class Mammalia; order Rodentia; family Muridae; genus Rattus; species Rattus norvegicus. The sequence continues at coordinate 105,633,668 of NC_141540.1, read as the reverse complement.
GTCCCCAGAGTCCAAAGCTTCTTCCTTCAACTTTCACTTTCTGTTGAGAACTTCCTAATTGCAAACCTTCTCGTTTGCCTATGGTCATAGCTTTAGATGGGAGCAGACTTGAAATTACAAACCTCTACTGCTATACACTTCTGGATGGAGCAGCACTGTGCCAGGCAGAACATCACACACTCCCACAATGTACAGTTTCTTTAGGCTGTGGCCTTGCCCTTAACATGGGTCCACTTAGATCCTCTTCCTCTCTGTCTGTCTGAGAGTCTCCTATTCCACCTCAGATCCTGATGCTACTCTCCTCCAGCTCCATGGAGCTACTCCATCCAGTCGCGTGCATCGTTTTTCTGCTTTAGAGTAGCTTCTGCTTTTGTAGGCAGGCACAACTGTAGGTAGACCTGTGTGGCTTCTATGAGAAGACAGCGCCCAGCTTCAGATGGTACCTTGCTAGCATCTGCCACCTAGTGTAGAAATGAATGGATCTGGCAAAACGGTAATCGGATGTCTAGCCTGTCCATGTTCTTCCGTGCGAAGGGTACTCTTTAGACATGTTCTGTGTGAACAAGCAGGGTGAGGGATTGGGATTCGTTTCTCATTAGCCCTGCAGATATACAAGAATGCCATGGCTAGGATTTATGACCTGAAGCTAGATGAGGAAGGTGGGAGAGGTGGGAGCATATGGGTGAGTCTTCATGTGGGACCAGGTTGCTTTGCATGATTCTTTGGAGGAGCTGAAGGAAGCATTTGCCTTTGCTTCTCACCATGCCTGTCCTCTAACGTCTGTGCTTGGCTTTAAGTAAATGGTATTGCATGCTGCATAGACATACTTCATTTCTTTTGATTCTGGGATTCCTTTGATTACAGAATGCATTATTGATGCCCTAACAGTGCTGGCAGAGAAAGCACAAGTTAAAATGTGTTGGCAGGAACGCACTTTCTATTTCAGACGTGCTAACCTGTGAAAATATTGCCATCAGAGAATGGAGGGAAAAGGCAGGTACGAAGAATACAGCCAAGTTGGGTGGCTGGGTGGTGGCTGCTGTCAGGATGAGGCATGAGCTTTCGCGAGGCTGGTCTGGTTAGCTTCTTAAAATTCCTGTTTCTGCTTCTAACATTCCTAGTGGGAGACATATGCCATGGAGTTATCTCTCCTGAGGCCATTCCTGCTCTGAAAGGCTGTTGAAATTTCAGGAAAGAAAGGCTTTAGACATATTTAGGTGTTCTCGTTTTATTTCTGTTGCTGTGATAAGAACAGTCTGACCAAAATCAACTTATGAGAGTAAAGGGTTTATTTCATCTTACGATTTTAGATCTTCATTGAGAGAAATTGAGGCAGGAACATGAAGGCAGGCGGGCCTGCTTGCTCTTCCACACAGCGTTACCTCTGACGAAATCACTTGATAGCTAAGGAAGTACAATAGGAACCATGCAACCAGTTTATAGGATGGGCTCTACTCAGCTACATTTCTTAATTAGTTTAGGATCAACTTCCTAGGGAATGGTTCTGCCCACAGTGGGCTGGGCTCTACTACATCAGTTAACAAACACGATAATCCCTCACAGACTGCCCACAAACCAGTCTGATCTGGGAGTTCCTCAATGGAGACTCTCCTGTTGGATGACACAAGGCTTTGTCAGTTTGTCAGCTGACTGGGACACTTAAGCTTCATTTGTTACTCATAAAAACTCTAGCAAGATGCTTATCCTGTTTTAGCCCATTCCTTCCCGGTGAGATGGAGCAACAATGACGCCTGCTCTCAGGTTGTTATGAAACTAAATAAGTAAATTTTTGGCGTGTGGTACACATACTTGTCACGCAGCACATGCTGGCTTTTTTATTTTAAAAAATGGTTATTTAAGATGTGAGGGTTGTTGTTGCCTCCTCAAGATGGAACTGGAGTGGTACTTCTCACTGCCCTGGGCTTTGTGAGGAACAGTGATTGCAGGTGACAGCGTGGTTGACACCTAGGCCTGAATGCTGCTAGAGATCACTCAGCCACAAGGCTTCCAAGGGAACTAGAACCTCCCATGTAAGTTCTTCCCCCATTTTTCCTGTCCTTGGACTAAGTGAAGGATTAGGGACACTAAGGTGTTGTTCCTGGAAAGTGACTCGCACGTCTTGGAAACAGCATCCTCTCTGATTGTCACTGGGGCAAGGGTCACTGGACACCAACAGGATGAGCAGACACATGAAATGTGTCCATGCTGCTGATCTTGGTGATAAGCTGCTAAGTCAGGACTCTTGGCTGCAGGTGTCATTCCTAGTTTGGGTTGTCACGATAGTGACAGTTATGTGTCCTATCACCTATTTGGCTGTGGGTCTTTTGCTTCATTTAGATAGAAGCTCCCTTGGTGCCAGCATCTCTCAGCCTAACTTGGCAGGTTCCCCTGCATTCAGTGTTCCAGTGCTGAGCTCCAAGTACAGTAACTAGGTAGCATTCAGAGGGTCATGATAGAGCTCTGCGTGTTGGAACCCTCTGCTCCTAGTGTAGGTGGAAGCACTAAGTTTGGATGGCTCTCTGGAACTCTTCCTCAGGCTCAGTTCTTTACAGTCCCTGCTCCCAGCTTCTGGAACTATTCAATACTGGTGCTGAATACTGGGCACTCGTGGGGCTGGCAACCCTGGGATTTGTCTGTGATTTGTGTTATCAGCTCACTTTCGTGTGGTAAAGCTAAAGACCACAAGTAGGCAACAGAACCCTCAGTGAGGCTTTAATAGACTTTGGGCTGCAATACCACGAGTGGTGACAACACAGGAAGGTGGACAGAAGGACACTCTGTTGGACAGATGCCAGCACTGTTGCTTTTGTAGACAGTTGTATGTAAGCCCTCGATGCCCTGGCTAGGGAAGCCCCCACCAGATTGAGGATTGTTGTGAGACTGTTGGATGGCTGTGGTGGAGCCGTAAAGAGTCATTTGAAGTTGTCCTGACAAAGCTAGGTCTCAAGTCACAGCGGATGGTTCTGTGACAGGCAAAGTCTCCCAGAACATAGCCAGGGAATAGCCACCATGACAGTTGTGATAGTTCCTGTGACTGCCACAAAATGTCTCAGGGGCATCTGGGACTGGTTCAGGGTCTTATCTGGGCATCAGTCACTATGTCAGTGTCCCTGAACATTCATTCCCAAGGCATTTAAAACAACCCCAGCTGTCAGGATGAACACTCCAGGGACTATTAAGGGATTGTCTGTTTGGACAGCTTTAGTGGTTCCTGTAAAAACAGTGGGGCTGAACTTTAGTTGCCACGGCCCCCGACAGGCCTCTAGGAGTGGCATCGATGTCATTCACAGCCTTGCAGGACTTGGGAAGCAGGAGGAGAACACCAGTGGTTCTGATGTGCCAACATCCCTGCTCAGCCTGGGGTGCTCATCTGTTTCTGCCCTAGGTAGCTGACACTGCAGCCAGGCATGAGGGAAAACTGACAGCTATCGATCAAGCAAGGGAACTGCTTGCAACTCACAGTCATTTAAACAAACAAGCAAGCAAACAAACAAACAAACCTTGACAAGGGCCCGTGTAAAAGATTAGACATGAAATTCGCATTCTTCTTTGGCAGACCTTATCCAGCCATTCCTAAGCCTCAGCCAAGCACCCTTAGGGAAGGATGGGGGCCTCCCTCTCCTCAACCACACACCTGCCCTGCACTGGCAATTCTCATACTTTATGACCATTTCCTTCCTAGCGACACTGCACTGTAACTGTCATCTTACCATCTCTGGGCAGGCTCTGCCTGAAGCCAAAAGCTGTGGAAATGTGGGGCCATAAATGTGAGAGACGAAGGCATGAAGCAGACAGAGATGACATGGTCCCCATAGATGGAATCTTGCCCTGCTGTGCCTCGTTCTCCTAGGGACCTCTTTGTGTTGGGGGAGCTGTGGGTTGGTTCACCCATGTCCTGTCTACCCATGCTGGTCTGAGGGCTGTATTTTGGAGCTACTCCCTGGCTACCTCTAAGCTTGTCTCTTGGTGGTAGATGGGGGGAAGAAGAGGGGCAGGCAGGTGTTGCTTGAATCAGGGTGCACTATCTTTTAATGAGGCAGAGAGGTCTCAGGATCTGCCATCTGCGATCGGGTTAGCCAACAAAGTCACTGATGTGGTTCAGTTTGAGTCTGGAAGCCTGAGGACCAGGAGGCCAAGGATGTTAGTCCTAACTGGAATCAGAAGGCCCAAGAACAAGGAATACCAATATCCCAGGACAGAAGAACATGGATTTCAGCTCATGTGGAGAAAAATTCGCCCCTGGTCTTTTCTTCATTCAGGCCTTTGGACAGGCTGGATGGGGCCCATTCGCCCCAGACACACCCTCAGCAGACACATCCAAATTTAACGTGATTGCCACTGCCTGGGCAGCTCTAAGCCAAGTCAAGCTGCACATGAGATTGACCATCACTCTACCCATGGAGGGATTGTTTCCGTCATAATAGATGCCACAGAGTTCAGAAAGGATAAACTATTGCACTAGGAGATTCTGGGAATGCTTCCTAGAAGGATTGGAGCTTCACACTGAAGAAACAAGTTGAGCTGCTAAGAGACGGAAAGAAATAATAGCACAACAATATGTTTGACTTGTTTTTCTTTAGGCTCTTGGTTTTGTCTAAGTACAGCTCCCACACTGCACAGGGAAAAAAAATCACATTGGTAAATGGAAAAAGTGTTTGACATGATTTTATGAGAGGAAGCAATTGTCTGAGCTTGTAGCCAGCTGCAGATGACTCCAGAGTTTCACAACATCCTTTCTGAAAGGATGTGAGTCCAGTGTCTGTGAGGATCCTGTGGGATAAAACTCAGCCACTCTTCGAGGACTGGCATTGGAGAGGGGTGTTAGTTTCCTGCTATGAACAGCTTCAGGGCGGAGAGTTTATTTTGGTTGATGGTTTCAGAGGGTGTAGTTCCTCGTTCTTGGTCCTGTGTTCTCAGGCAGAGCATTGTGACAGAGAAGTTTCTGCATCTCATGAGATACAGGAAACAGAAGACAAAGGGGATCCTGGGATTAGGCGTGTACTTCAAAAGCATGCCTGAAGCAACCAGCGTTCTCCAATTAGGTCCCATCTTTGAGAGTTTCTACCAGCTTCCCAAACATTGTCAATAGCCCGGGCTCAAATACTCAACACATGAGTGTGCATGTGCGTGCGTGCGTGCGTGTGTGTGTGTGTGTGTGTGTGTGTGTGTGTGTGTGTGTGTGTTGGTGGGAGGTATATTTCACATTCCAACCACAATAGAAAGGTTTATGTGCCATATGGTTCATACCCATTACTCCTATGTGACCTCAGGGGTAGCTATCCCGACTGACAGACTGTACGTTGCAGGACAGACTTTCAGTGGAAAAGCATATACCACAGAGTTAACAGGCTAACCTTAAAACCATGCCCATAGCAACCTGCTTACTCACCTTGATGCAGATGAATTCCACTTTACTTCAGCAGGTAGTTGTTTTAAGCCTTTTATCTCTGGGACAGCAAGGTGATAGCTATTGAGAGGAACATGTTATTCAACTCACGCCACACGTTTTATTGAGCACCTATTTATAGACACCCATTGCTTCCCCGCTTACGCCTTTGATTTCTCCCAATGTGTGTTCACTAGATGCTTCCTGCATCATTGAACCATCTCCAGGGACAGATGGAAATTGGTTAAGTAAATGCCTCAGTTCTCTTTCCCTCAGAAGCAAGATCTGAAATGTTTTATCCAGTCTTCAGAAGGCCCTCTGGAGTGAGTTCCAGGCTCTTGTAGGATGACTTGCATTCACTCCTGAGCACATTTCTCTGTAGCACAGTTAGGGCATTGATTTCAGGCGCTGCCAGCACTGCTAGTTCTAAGCACCGAGAAGTTCCCAGGGAGCCAAAGTTTCACTCAGTGTTTTAACCACATTATCTTGTTGATTGCAATTTGGAGTAGGGTTTTTTTTTTTAATAATCTTGATTTTGAGGATGAAAAACATGAGGTGTATATTGATTAAATAGCTCACCAGAGTCCCACTGTGGCTTCTAACTCAGGTGCACTTCTAATTATAAGTCTTATTGTAAGAGTACGGGATCTAGCAAGACAATCTCACTATTGTACAGCATCCAGTGTCTGCTTGCTTATCTGTCTGCCTGCCTGTCTGTCTTATTTTTATTGTTTGAGAATTTTATGCATTTAAGGTATTTGGCTCAAACCTCGAATTCCTTCCCCTCTAATTCCTCTTCTATTCACCAAGTACCTTTCCTTCCCAACTTCATGTCTTCATGTGCTCACTCTTACACACACAGAGACACAGCCACAGCCACAGCCACAGCCACAGCCACACACACACACACACACACACACACACACACACACACACACACTGTGTGTGTGTGTGTGTGTATTGTCTTTATGTGCACTACTATAGGTCCATATCCTGGACCACGAGTAGCCTTTCAGAAGCCATATCCTTGAAGAAAACTTACTTTCCTTCTCCCTGTAGCCATCAGTCGCCAGTAGCTCCTCAGCTAGGGGTGGGACTTCATGAGCCCCTCCTTTGTCCATGCTGGGCTTTCAGCTAACTTGGTTTTGCTTATACTTGGTCATGCTGTCAGAATCAGTGTGAGTTCATGTGTGCAGCTGCCTTTTCATGTCCAGAAAGCAGAAGCCTGTTTTTCTGCAGACATCTGCTACTTCTGGCACTTATGGTAGTCCCAGGTCCGTAGGGTAGGGAATGTGGTATTGATGTCCCATGTAGAACTGAGCACACTTTCTTGGTCTTGTATTTTCTGCTTGTTGACGGTTGTGTGTCTCTGTTAACCAGTATATACTACAAAGAGAAGGCTCTCTGATGATGTTTGAGAGATAAACTAGTATATGGGCATAAGGCAAAGAACGTGGGGTAGGGGCGGCAGAAGTAGTTTAATGCTGTGTCCATATAGAAGAATCATAGTATTGGGTTCTGCCCTGGGACCCGTGATCTAGCTGGAACCTAGATTTTAACTATTCTACAGTACTAGGAGTGAGTTCTGAGTGTCTTGACCCCTCTGAAAAGAAATGATCTCTGAAACAGAATCGATCTCAGAGGGTAACATGGTCTTAATGTGTGTGCTTAGCTCAGAGCACTGTGGGAGCCATCTTGGCCTGTACATAGATGCTGACCCCACCTTAGGAGGTCATCACCAAGGCATCGGAGTGTCACACCTCACACAGCTCTTTCACACTCATCTCTGGAGGTTCATAGTGTGCACGGATGTGGGCCCAGGCTGGAATTACGGCTCTGTTTCACAAACAAGGACCTAAGAGCCTGAGAGGCCAACTTATACACATGGGATTCTGGTGTCAAAGGCTGAGGCAGGTGAATGGACAAAGAGCCATGGGACTCCTGTAGCAGCTTGTGGAAGACTGTTTAGAGGAAGTATGGCTGCAGTTTATTTATGTCTTTATTATATTAACGTTTCTGGCGACTCTCATGTATCCCAGGCTAGCCTCAGAGAGTCTCATGTATCCCAGGCTAGCCTCAGATTCCTCATGCAATCCAGGATGACCTTGAACTTTCTGATCCTCTTGCCTTTATCTCCAGAGTGCCGAGATTAGAGTGCACATCCACACCTCATTTACAGTGCCGAGGATCTAACCCAACATTTCGTGCATATTAGGCAAACACTCTACCAACCAAGCTACCTTCCCAGGGCAAGCCATTGAGCCTGCGTCCAGAACCTGGCTCTCCTATGCCCTGACTCGGGCACATTATTTTTTGTTTCCGAGTCTTGATTTTTCTCTTCTGTAAAGATGGCTCATTAGCTGGCTTGCAGGACTTTCGAAAGGGTGAAGTTGGCACCAGTTGGGAAGAAACACTGCAGGAATCACTGTGACAGTTGTCATCCTGGCTGTGCTGTCTGCGTGCAAGGCTTCATTTCTTCCTCCTGACTTGTAGCCATACTCATCGGTGTCCTAAGCTCATGTTTGCATGCTGCCCAGTTAGTTTTTAAGAATTTCTTACATTTAGTCATGCACTTGTGTACGTGTGTATGTAACATGCCATTGCATGCTGATGGAAGTCAGAGAACATCTTGGGAGAGCTGGTTCTTTTTTCCCACGTAGGCCCCTTGAATTTAAGTTGTCAGGCTTGGTGGCAAGGTGAGGCCAAAGAGGCTAGCAAGTGCCATTTCAGTGATTTCTGTTCTTTTCATGGAGCAGGGCTTTTAAAACTTTGTTCATGCACAACTTTCTTTCATGTGAGAAATTTTAACACAACCTCTTTCTTGTAGGCTTATAAAGTATATATACAGGCAAAAACCATATATTTAGTCTTAAATGACCATTTATTAAAGAGGAATCAATTATGCATACTAATGAGATGGATATACTTGTTTATTTTTTTACATGAATAAGTCTTGCCTGAATACCTGAGACTGAAAGAGATCATCTTTAGTATTTTTCAGAGCTCATCCATGCTTCAGTTTTATAATTATCAACTCAAAGAATAGGAGGGGATGGGGGGCAAAGTTTAGAGCAGAGACTGAAGGAATGGCCATTCAGAGCCTGTCCCATATGTGAATATATACACACACACACACACACACACACACACACACACACACACACACACACACATATACAGCCACCAAAACTAGATAAGATTGATGAAGCTAAGAAGTGCACGCTGACAGGAACCTGATGTAGATCTCTCCTGAGAGACACATCCAGAGCATGTCCAATACAGAGGTCAGTGCTAGCAGCAAACCACCGAACTAAGAATGGGACCCCCGTTGGAGGAATTAGAGAAGGGATTGAAAGAACTGAAGGGGCTTGCGACCCCATAAGAACAACAAGGCCAGCCAACCAGAGCTTCCACGGACTAAACCACTTCGCAAAGACTATACATGGACTGACCCAGGGCTCCAATTGTGTAGGTAGCAGAGGACAGCCTTGTTGGGGCACCAGTGGAAGGGGAAGCCTTGGTTCTGCTAAGACTGAACTCCCATTGCAGGGGAATGGCAGGGGGTGATAAGGGGGGTGGATGGGGGGAAACACCCTTATGGGGGAGGGGGAGGGATAGGGGGTTTATGGACAGGAAACCAGGAAAGGGAATAACATTTGAAATGTAAATAAGGAAATATATCTGATAAAAAAATGGTGTTTCTCATGGGTACATGGTGCAAAATAGAATATTTTGACCATTTCAAATCAATGGACATTCCGTCCTGATCCTCAGTCAAAATTCATGCAACCTGTTCTCTGAAACCCAAATCAGCAACTTGAGCAGTTTTTAAAAGTCAAACATTCTAATTCCAAAGACAGGCTAATTTGATGCCTACATGCTGAGAGACGACTGTCAGGAAATAGCGAAGTCCTTGTTTTCCGTAATAAAAATCATTATAGTTCTGTAAGCCTGCTGTCATTCATAGAGTACAGGAGCCTTGTCCGAGCTGAGGTGTATTAGGAGCCTTCATCAGTGCGAGGGCTTGCACAGTGCAAATCGTGCCCACTGCATGATCAGAGCTGAGGATGAAGAAAAGTCGTACACGGAGACAAGGGTGAGGTCTGCTAGGTTCGTCCTTGTGCACTCGGTTTGTAGTTCACCCTTGATAGTTGGGTGTTCAGAAACTTACTGTTGCTAGCTTTTGCCTTGCCCCCATAGAGACTACCCACATTTAAATAGCTTTTGTTCCAGAGCACCAAGAAGCCACTGGGGGTGGAGAGGTGGGAGATGACACCATCAGATTTCTAAAAATTTTATCCTGCACATCAACTTGATTAGAAGGTGGAATCTTGGGGCTGGAGTGATGCCTCAGCAGTTAAGAGCTCTTACTGCTCTCATAGAGGACCTACGTTCAGTTCCCAGCATCCACACCTGGAGGCTCACAGCCTGTAACTCCTGCTCCAAAGAATTCATTGTCCCCTTCTGTCCTGGACTTTGAAAGCACATGTATTCCTCTGCATATGTCATACAGACATATTCATATACATGTAATTAAGACCCTCTCTAAAAAAGCCAAGATGTAAGTCTTACTTGCATATGGGTTTTTAAAAGACCAACACCATCTGTGACTACTGGGAAACTGAACAGTGTGTGGAAGTTTGATGTTGTCAACAGTGCTTGATGCTGACTGGAGCTGCGTGGAATTCACATGGATTCCATGCCTCCCTCCCCCTGTTTTTGTATGTTAAAATGAGTGGAAGGGAGAGAGTGGTTTCATTGTGGAAGAGTTGATTTAGTACTGAGGTTAGGTCAGTTGCAGTAGCTCAGATGACCACACTTGGGGGCTTGGTCCAGGGCATCAGAGGAGTTAGGGCCACAGCTAAGTGGGCAGTGCCCCTACGTGGGCAGGATGGAGTCTAGAGTTTCTGGCCTTGGATGGGGATCTCTGAGCTAGTGACCCAGGAGAAGCACCAAGCAGGCCCCATGGTTCATGGTAGTTTACAGACCCATCTTTCTTTCCCTTCTATCTTACAAATGTTGAAGCTACTTCCTTGTGCAGTGTCTTCCGTTATAGACTTCCTGCGCTCAGTACGTGCAGTGATTAATTAAGCTTTAGTATGCTTGCATTAATCCCAGTCCTTTCCCAGCTTCACAGGGGCTGTCCTGAGATATGTAGTCTCATTGTCATCTGCCTTCTTCCCGGGACAGGTTCCTCTGCTTTCCAGGAGACACACAGCTGAACGTGTCTGTCTGTCTGTCTGTCTATCATACTTGCCGCACACTGTTAGTTCATGTTTTAGGAGCCTGGGCCTAGGGAAGTTAATGACTTGTAAATTGCTCTCCAAAGCTGAGCCAGAAATAGAAGGCAAGAACGTTCCTGAACAGCCTTGCACGGAGCTGCTCTGATGGAGGTGTCAGCCCCACCGTGGGGAGTGACGCGTGCTAGCTGTCTACCCTCACATGCTGACTGGTCACTCTGGGGAGCCAGAGCCCTGCTAATGAGGACTCCGCCTCCATTGGTTGGATACAGACTTTCTTGCTTACCCCATCCTCCAACCCCGTGCTGACTGTGTCACCTTTTCTCCCTACACTGTTCAGGTCATTTTCGGATGTGAGACATGAGATCTTCAGCCTCCCGGCTCTCCAGTTTTTCCTCAAGAGATTCACTATGGAATCGGTGAGTGGTCCCTGGCCCACTCTGTCTGGGGAACATGCTGATGTTGCAGGGTGGGTTGGAAGCAGCGTCAGTACAAACACCCATGACCACAATTCTTTTGGTATTTGGGGCACGATAGACCTCTAAAATTTCTCTCTCTCTCTTTTTTTTTTACATTTATTAATTTATGCATGTGTTATTTTATGACGTACATGTAGATGTCAGAGGATAAGTTTTGGGGTTGGTCTTCTCCTTCCACCACGTAGATTCTTGGAATCCAGCTTAGATTCTTGGACCCAGGAACAAACACCCTTACCTACCAAGCCATCTCCACCCTCTTTGCTTGTTGAGACAGGATCTCCTGTAGCCCGAGGCTGGTTTTGACTGGAACAAGTAGCTGGGGTTGACTTTGAACTTCTGATCCTTCCTCTTAACTGCACCTCTTCACTGCAGGGGTTCCAGGCGTCACTGCCATGCCTGATTGATGGGGGTGGCACCAGGTCTTCGTGCATGGTAGGCAAGCACTCAACCAACTGTGCTCCATGTCAGCCTTTCCACACCGTTCGGATTCATCACCTGTTGAGTTTAGTCCTAAGGAAGTGCGTGGTGAGGGAGAGGGGGAGGGGCAGGAATTGTATCAGAAAGTGGTCGGGAACGTTCTGTATACTGTATACTGTATTCTGTATACTGCTCTAGTCAGTTGCACTTCTTTGGAGATGGTTACATCCTGTCCACCCATCTGTCCTGCTGGGTAGGAATGATTGCACTGGCAAATAGCTCTCCCAGCTGGATTTTAAGTCATTTTCTCTGGCCCTGTGCCCCCCCCCCCCAGTCTACATCATTCTGTTATGAAAGGTTTACCAATTTGGCAGCTGGGAATACTGAGTCCTAGAATTGGGGCGGATAAGGAGAGGCCAAGAAGTTCAGCTTTAGTGGTCCATTATAAGTCTGACTGCTCAGGAAGTGCATCAAGAAGTGTGTAAAATCATGAGGGTTGACTGGCACGGGTTGGTTTTCTGTGACTGGTGTGGCCTGGAAGTCAGTGCTGTGAGAGGAGTGCATGCTAGTACTGGCGGGAGTGGCTGGTTCCTGGCCCGGGTTCAGGTTTGTATGATCTTAGTTGAGCCATCGACCTTATCTCTTACTTCTGCTCTCTTATCTAGGAAAGGGGCAGGATAAACATTTATGTTTCAGATTTTTTTGGCACAGGCTAGAAAAGTTACGCAATCAAGTGTGTGGATAAGGTAGGTACACAGAATGCAACAATTATTTCCTTTATAGGCTAAAAACAAATCTTAAGGATGGTTGGATAAGCAAAAATATTCTAAATGGAGAGCTAGGAAGATGGCCCAGTTAGTAAAATTGGGTCCCTGTGCAAGCCTGAGGACCCAGATCTCCAGCACCCATAAAAGCTGGGCAGGACCAAAGTAGTATGAGTCTGCAACTCTAGCGCTAGGTGGATGGGGGTTGGCCGGATGAGGATTGGTGGTGGTGGTGGTGGGGTGGTGGTGTTGGGGCGGTGGTGGTGGTGATGGTGGGGGGGTGGGGGGGCGGTGGGGGGGTGGTGGTGGTGGTGGTGATTTTGTTGTTGGTGGTGGTGATGGTTGTGGTGTTGGTGTTGGTGGTGGATATTTATTTGAAGCTTTCTGGCCAGCCAATCTAGACAAATATAAGCCAGATTCATTAAGAGACGTTGGGCATAAAGCTGTGGTATCTGCAGGTACATGCTTCACACACACACACACACACACACACACACACACACACACACACACACACACTCTGAATGGGTGGGAGAAGTGAGCGAGGAATCAAAACTGAGGCTTTGGATGTGACCCAGACATGAGGTGACAAGAGCCTGCTTCCGAGGAAACAAGGCTGTAGGTGCCTGCTTTCATAGTTCATCTATTACAAATAGATTTTTCAAATCCCGTTGTTTTATTATGTTTTGTTTGTGAAGTCAAGAGTACCTTACAAAGTGGTATTAATTTTGTAGGTATCCTCTTAAGGCATTATGAATTGTACTGTAGTTGTAAGAAGTCGTGGCATTGTTGGACTTAGGTTTTGCTATGAATACTCTAAAACCCAAGGGGCCCTGGGCTTTGAAAACATAGGAAATGGGGCTGGAGATGGACTCAGCAGTTAAAGCACTTGCTGTGAGAGCGTCAGGATTGCAGGTCAGATCCTAGAGCCCAGGTGAGTGTTAGGTGGGTGTGGTACTCTGTGGGTGATTCTGGCCTTGGAAAATGGAAACAGGATCCTTGGAACAAGCTGACTACCAAGACTAAGTAAGCACTTGGTGAAAGGACTCCTGACATTAATCACACACACACACACAAACGCACGCACGCACGCACGCACGCACGCACGCACACACATATGAGAAAAAATACAGTGTACACTTTCTTTTCTAAAAGTTTAGACACAGATAGTAGAGCGAACCGCAGTGATCTGTGAGGTCTTTCCTTGTTTCTCTGCTGTGTGACTTCCCATATCCAAGGCTCTTATTGTGCCATGCCAGCTGCTTCTTCCCTGGCCATCAGACCAGAGGCAAATAAACAAACAAACCAAGAAGAAAGGCAGGGTATATGCTGCTTCTGCATGTATCTTGTTGGCCAAAGTTTAATCCTGTGTTTAGAATTAGTTGCAAAAAAAACTTGGTTAAAATATAATCTTTATTCAGTGAGAGTATGCTCACCAGCCTGTGTTGTTAGCATAGAAGGAGGGAAGGAACCCTAGAAGACCCATCTTTGAGTACGCTACTTCTCACTCAGTGACTGCTGCTGAGAAGATATTCTCTTAGCCAGACTGCTGGCGTCCTAATTGCTGGACACAACTCAGGTGACCTTGACAATCTCCTGATCCCTCTGGACTTCAGCATTTTTTATCTGTGAAGCCCATCCATACAGCTCCACTAAGCGTTCTTGTGAACAGTGAATGAGCAGAAGCAAGCCCTAGCCCTGTGCCTGGTGTCTTCAGTCTGTGGTGATGCTTAACGCCCCTCCACCATGCACGCCTGCCTTCTCCTGCCTCTCCTACTATCACCACTGCTGTTGCTGCTGCTGTAGCGTCCACTGCTCCCATTCTCACCGTCCTGACACTTCCATCAGTGCCGTGGCTCCTCCCTCTATGCCTTCCACTTCCTGGTGCAGTGCTACTTCTCATACCCCGTGCGCCCTGACATAGATTTCCTGCCTTTGAGTCTCAGTGTATAGTAAGCCTCCATTCTGAAGACAAGAGGGAGACAGTGGCTGGAACGGAGCAGATGTGACAGGCATGGTGCAAGTGCTGGCTTCTTCATGTGTAAAATTCCACTTAAGACAGACGGTTCTGTGTGTTTAACTTCTACTCTAGGAAAACATGTCCTTAAGGGTACACCGATGTCTTAATTGGTAAAGTGTGTGCTGTGTGAGCCTGAGGGTCTGAGTTTAAGTTCCTGAAACCAGATGAGAAGGCCAGGCGTAGTGGCACATATGTCTGTCACCTCAGTGCTCAGGAGGCAGACACAGCCAATCTATCTCTACTATGAGTTCCGGGTTTAGTGAGAGACCCTGACTCAAAAATTCAGGTGGAGAGCAATTGAGGGAGACTAAATCATGAACCTCTGGCCTACATACAGATGTACACACATGTGTGTCCCTGTGCACACATTACGTGTACCTCAGCTGCCAAGCGATGGGACCTGAGTGGCGTCACACAGGTGCTTGCAAAGCTCGTGCTCTGGACTGTGATCCGAAGACTTGGATATCTATTACTTAGTTCCTTCTCTCAGTGAAGGGACAAAATCTCCTGCATATTCCCGAGGACCTAGGAACTGGGATGCAGGGCACATGCAGATGATGCAGCCTGTCTTGTGGAGCGCTGTCTCCAAGAGATGAGCACCAGAGTCTTCAGATTAGGTTCAGGGATGCCCTGGGGCCACAGGGTGGGGCTGGAAGCCAGCCTAACCAGTCCACTGAGTGACTGACCGGTAGAGAAAATTTCCCACATTTGCGGGTAGTCCGGCCACGTGTGGCCCATGTTCAGCCATATAAAGCAGCCTTCTCTACCCCGGAAGGGGTCAGCTTTTCTTGTCTTGTCTGTCGCTGTCACAGTTAGGAGCTGCCTGGCACTCCAAGCAGGCTGCACCCTAGCTGAGAATTCAGTGTGGAAAAGGCAAGAATAGGAGTGGAGACTTCCTAAATTAGTCAAGACTGTGAATGAAGGAGCGAATGAATAAGATCATCCCCCCGCCCCCACCCCCGGCGGTGCAGGTGTCATGGCTGGAGAAGTGTGATGGGAAAGGAACGAGAGTGTCCCTGTTTGACACTGTGATGACCCCAGGAAGGCAGGAAAGCAGCCCACTGGACCGAGGGGGATTCAGAAACCAGCTGGCATTGCTTCTAGGGTTTTCCTCCGTACATACAAATGACCTAACTTCAGCTTGCAACCGTCCAAAGCCAAGCCCTGGGAAAGTCCTCTGCCTTCCAAATGTCAGAGCAGACTCTGTCGCTGTCCTGCTGCCGGCTGCTAGCCTGAATTGAATTTCCCTGCATCCAGCTGATGTCCCTTTTTGACCACAGGGCAGGGGGTCAGGAATGTGTGCTGCACATGGGCAGGAAACGTGTCCCAGAAGCCAAACACAAGACTGACCTTTCAACTCTGCATTTCTAACATAGCTGAAAGGGTCAGGATGCCTTAGGGGTCTGGGTGGGAAAGAAAAAGAAACGCGTGATAGAAAAACAGTTTGTAAGTTCCATTGTGAAGGGCCTTTCGATCTAATTGAAGTCGTCTAAAATTCCTTAGGCTACTTTTCAGTTTTGGCTGTTCCTCAGTTACAGTATTCTCCCCAAACTGAGAGCAGGCAAAGTATGATCCTGTTCCCCCTCCCTCCCTGCCTCCCTCCCTCCTTCCCTCCCTCTCTCCACCCTCCTTCTCTCTTTCCCTTTTAGAAAGTAGAAAGCTGCAACATGCTGGGCCCTGTGCAGACTCCTGGAAATAAGAGAGAAGCGCCAAGGGCCAAGCCTCTGTGAGCATCACTTATGCTCAGTTGTTGCTTCAAAAGCCTACATTTTCTCTTTTTGTTAACATATGTAATAATGGGTTTCATTCAGGCATTTTCATATACAAAACTCCCTGTATAATGGTCATTTTCAGACTACAAGACTACCCCCCCCTCCATTCTTCCTCACCTCTCTTCACAGTGACTTCTTCCTCCCACAGCAAAGCCCCTTCTGCTTCTGTGTGTGTGTGTGCGTGTGCATGTGAGTATGTACATATTGTGTGAATGCATTATTGTGTGTATGTGTAAATATGTGTATGTGTGTGTGTACATATATGTGTGTGAATGTGTATTTTGTGTGTGAGTGTATGTGTGAATGTGTGTATGTGTGTATATATAAAATATACCAAGTCCTGTTTTCTCAGGGATCTTAGTAGCATAGATTTGGTTCTACCTCCCAGACTCTTGCTTCTGTTTTGATTTTCCTTGTGTGGAAGCAAGTGCTGTGTCACTAAGATTCTTCCGAGCAACCTCTTGAAAGTGCAGGAAAGATGGCTCAGTAGTTAAGAGCACTGCCTGCTCTTCCAGAGGACTGGGTTCAATAGCCAGCACCTATATGGCAGGTCACAAATGCCTGCAACTCCAAATCCAGGACACCCAACACCGTCACACAGACATACATGCAGGAAAAACAGCAAAACGCATAAATGCACATGAAGTAAAAATTAAATTAAAAAGAGATGTTTTCTCAAAAAAAAAAAGAAGAAAGAAAAGAAAAAGAAATACTCCATCCTTCATTTTTTTCTCACCTGCTCACTCCACACGGGACTTTCTGAGACCCACCGTGAAGTGGCAGGAACTGTACCAGCTGCTGGGATACGAAGATGACTGACACACGCTTCCATTTATTGGAACTCAGAGGTAGGACAGCACAGTGAGCTTCCTCGGGCTGTTGAAGTCCCCGCAGGTTGGTTTTAGCCAACAGAGATGGTCCTGTTCTGCATTTCAGAAGGCAGGGGTCAGTAGGTCATAGTCTCTGAGGCCTGCAGAGAGATGCCCTCCTTGCTTTACCCCCAGCTTCTGAATTTGCTGTCTGACCTTGGTGCTTCTGGGCTGGCAGTTATGCTACCTGTTTCTGCAACAGAGTAAGTCTTTTCTCCTTCCTGTAAGAACTGCAGTCATGCTAGACTTAGGGTGCTTTCTGCTTCCCTGTGGCCTCACCTAAATGTATACCTGATTCTACCTGCAAAAATCCTGGCTTTTGTTGTTGTTGTTTGTTTGTTTGTATGTTTATTTGCTTTTTGAGATAGGGTCTTATTAGCCCAGGCTGCCCTGAATTTGTTATGGAGCTAAAGTTTGGCCTTTGGACCCCTGGTCTTTCTGGTTTTACCTCCCAGGTATTAGGATTACAGGTGAATGGCAGCACGCACAGCTTAAAGATCCTGGTTTCAAATGAATGGTCACATTCATGAATGCTGATAGTTGAGACTTAACTTTTATGGGGCAATACAGCATATTACAACATCATTCATGATGTGGTGTGAGGCTCTGACATCTGGGTTACCACCCTACCCTCTTTCAGTGCTGTCTTTATAGGTAAAGGGTACACGTCCATCTGGAGAGAGGCACCATTGATCACTTGGATGGGTGTTTCTGATTTCTAGCTGGGAACTTGACTGGTGAATGTTCCCTCATGCATTAGCAGGAAGTCCCTGTGGGATTCCATGCTGGTAGGAGGGCTCCTCCCTAGCTGCTGTCACCAGTGTGGTTTCCTAGGCTGGTAGATTCCCTACCGACAATGCAGGCTGGTTGTGTGACCTGGGCACATTTCCTTGCCAGTCTGCCCTGGGCATCTTATCTGTCCTTTGATGCTAGGGGTCTTTGTGAGGGAAGCTAGAATCAAGCAATGTTGGAAGGATTACCTGGCCCATAGTAAGCAAGCATTAGCTCCCTGCACTGGGATATGCCAAGATGTACTATGTCCCCACCCCCAGCCCCAAAAGTCATCAGTCTAGCCCTATTCAGTGTAAGTCCCATAGTAAAGGCCCAAAAGGCCCAAGTTCACACTGTTGGGACTTTCATCCTCAAAGCATTTTGCCATCACTTCCCTCAGGAATGTGTATTAGTCACTTTAATTGTTGATGTGACAAAGTCCTTCATAAACGCAGCTTAAGGAGGGAAGGATTTCACAGGTCACACGCACAGGCCCTCATTGTGGGGAAGGCACGGCAGCATTGGGGTGGGGCTGTGGACACATTGCATCTGTGTCAGGAAGCAGAGAGATGAATGCTGGCTCTCGGCTCACCTTCTTTTTGTTCAGTCCAAGTTCTCAGCTCATGGGATGGTTCTGAAGGCCACATTTAGGGGAGGTCTTTCATCCTCCATTAACCCAATCTGGAAGCTCCCCCACAGACATACCCAGAAGTCTGTCTCCTACTGATTTTAAATCATAATCAAGTCAGCAGTCAAGACTGACCAGCACAAATCCCCCTTCATTAACACCGAAAGCTACCTCTCACAAAGATGTCGGGAGGGGCCGGGGGAGCAGCATTTCAAATGGGCTACAGTTACAAACCAGGTAAAAGGCTGTCCCTGCAATGGGTGAAAAACAGATCGAGCAATGAGATTGCATGTATGCCTGCATGACAGAAGAGGGCATCAGATCCCATTAGAGATAGTAGTAAGCCACCAGGTGGGTGCTCGGAATTGAACTCAGATCCTCTGGAAGAGCAGCCAGTGCTCTTAACTACTGAGCCATCCCGGCAACCTCTAAGATTTATTTATTTATTTTATGTAAATGAGTGCTCTGTCTGCATGTATACCTGCAGGCCAAAAGAGGGCATCAGAACTCATTACAGATGGTTGTAAGCCACCATGTGGTTGCTGAGAATTGAAAGGATTCCCTGACCCATACATAGTAAGCAAGCCAGGGCTTTTAACCACTGAGCCATCTCTCCAGCCTCCTGATGATCACTTTTTAAAGTTAGGAGAATAACATGGCATCTGGACTGTTGTGTAAAGGTAAGGAGTTTTATTCTGAGGGATGTGACCTAGTTCCTGTGCATCTCAGGCTCCTCCTCTGAGGGTAGGGACAGGACAGTGGCAATCAGTCATGTCCCTCAGCCATTGGCTTGCTCTGAGAATTAGATGGGAAGCAGCTTATGAAGCTCAGGCCTAGCATCTGACATGTATTAGGAGCTTACTAAATGTTAATGGCTACTGATCCTCTACTTAAGCCACGGCACACTGTTCCTAGGGAAAGATTGGAAACACACACATCTTCTCCCTACTCAGTGTCTTATTTGAAGGGACTAGCTTGCTGTCACTCAGCAAACGTTAGCTGAGAAGCCAAGTGGAACCTGAGATAGGTAGCCACAGGAAGTAGAATGCAAACACTATGCACTGGGGAGGGCAGCTCAGGCTCAGCCTTCATAGCCTTGACCTGGCTCTCAGACATCTATTATCAGAGAGCCCCCCACTATGTAAAGCCTTTGTGAGGAGGAGTTCTTAGTGACCAGCTAAATTGAGTGCCACTGGGGAAGACTGTTAGAGGCAAGTGAGTCAAGAAAAATGACAGGCCAGGCTTATGACAACACCGCCATGTCTCATCTTGCCATTACCTTCCTCCTGTCCCAGTACCTACCCAACGTATGACAGGACAGGGATGGAACCAAAATTCTTTCACATCTCAAAGGTGTGACACTCGACATATTTCCTCGGGCTGGTACCAGTCAATGCTTTTTTTCAAAAAAAAAAAACGATTACAACTTTTAAATTGTGGTAAATTATACATAAGAAAATGGTCACTTGTTTTTAAGGACATACTTCTCTACTAATAAGTGCAGTCACGCTGCTGTAAAACTGTCACCACTCCCCATTTCTAGAATGTCTGAAGCTTGCAAAACTGAATTTCTGGGGCTGGGGTGTGGTTTAGTGGGAAAGCACTTTTCCTGGCACATGCAAGGCCCTGGGTTTGGTGGTGCAACTGTAAAACAGCCAAAGGCAAACAGACACAGCCTTCCAGCCTTTGCCACTCTGTATCCATCGAATGCTAGCTCCACATTCTTTCTCACTCAACCTTTGGCAACCTCCAGTTTGCTTTCTATCCATGAATCTGTGCATCCAAGGTAACTTGTATAAACAGCATTATATGATATTTGCTCTTTTTTGTGATGAATTTCACTTAAAATAGTGTTTTCAAGACTCATTAATGTTCCAGAATGGCCAGAATTCCCCGTGTGTGTGTGTGTGTGTGTGTGTGTGTGTGTGTGTGCGCGCGCGCGCGCGCGCGCGCACGCGTTCCTGTGTTCATGTGCGTGTGGTGATCTTTTCTTCATCCACCATTCATTCATTCACAGACAGTGGGTTATTTGCACCCATTCTGAGTAACTTCGCTGTGAACTGGGATGTACAAATATCTGTTGGAGTCTCTCCTTCTAGTTCTTTTGGGTGTATGCACAGAAGTGGATTGCTGGGTTGGGTGGTAATTCTATGCTAGTTGTCTCGAGAAGCCACTCTGCTGTTTTCCATAGCAGACACACGGATGGCGTTTCCGCCAGCGAAGGGAAGGGCTCCTAGCTTCCCTACTCATTGCCATTCCTTGTAAATTTCTGCTTTCATGATAGTAGCCATTCTCACAGGTATGGAGGCTTTCAGCTGGAACAAAGCAGCCAGCTTCTTACTTCTCTTATGTTGTCTAGACCAATTAAGTAATTCTGGCCATTTATTTAAGCCCTAGGCATGGAGAATAATAGACCTAAGTAATTGTTGTATGCTTCCTGCCTTCAAGACATTCAGGGTGTGTTGGAGAAAATAAATATGCAAATAGGTGATTTCAGACCAGTATAATAGGGTTGATAATATATCCTAGTGGGCTAATAATTTATACATTCTTATGCCTTGAATGGAGGAAGAAAAAAGGCAGCAAATGCTGACTGAGTTTTGTGCCTTGGTGTGAAGCATGTGAAATTCCGAATTTAACTCTGACTTAAGAGTCCCAGAATGCTTAGTCTGGAAGGAATTTCCCGTAATTTCTACGATCATAGACACGTTGGCCTGTTGCATCTGCTAGCCATGTGTTCTTACAGTGCATCTAATGGATGGAGAGAGCGCATTTTTAATATCTGTTTAATTTTAATGAATTTACGTTTACATTTGAATGAGCCATATTTGTGGCTGCTGTGTTGGATCCTACAGCAAACAGACACATCCTCTGCCTTCTTGCAGGCTTGAGTGGGCCTTGCACCACCTGGGGAGCTAGTGACCAAGAGGCTTTCCCGTGCCTCCCTCTGGTATGTCTGGTTCTTTAGGTTTGTAGTAGAGCCAGGAATCTGCACGTAATCACCGCATGTGAGTCAGATACAAGGGCCATCTGAGAAGTGCCTCCTAGCCCTCAACTTCTGTATCTTTTCGTGAAATGCAAGGTAAGATTTGCTTTTCTACTAGCTGGAGTCATATATTGCATTAACAGTTTCTGAGCAACCACATGGGATATGGAACGGTGGTCCTGTAAGAGTAGGGCATGTTACGATTGTCACATCCTGTCACTGTGCTGTGCATGCACGTGTGGGTGCTGATGCTGTAAGCAGACCCCCTGCATAGCCAGTCGTGTTAAAGAACAGCACATACCATGATGTGCTTCCTACTAGACGGAGATAATGAAGCTTGCACTATTTGTTTATATATTTACTACACTCTTTATGACTATTTTAGAGTGACCTACTATTACCAAGAGAAACATTCTGCCATCACAGAATCTTGAGTGTTCGGCCTACAGCAGGCTTGCACATCTCACATTTATTGTGCCTCTTGACTGCTTCTGGAGGCCATGGCCAGTGCCTACTGACATACCATCTGGGTTTGTGTGAGTTTGATGTTTGCACAACAGCAAAATGGCCTTATGACACAGTGTATATGCATCTCTGTCAGACATGCTAGCACTAATGTAAAAGCAAATGATTACCTGTGGGCAGGCAAGATGAAGCACAATTAATGCATTAGTCAGCTAGTTTTCTTACACGGGCCCTTTAACCAGACATCTTGGCATCAAAAAATGGGATTGCCAGCAGTAATTAAGAGCACTCAGTACTGACCTGGTTGTGAATGCTGAGTCCACCTGAGACCTCACTTGGTATTTCTAGGCCCCTTTCTTAATCCATCAAGTGGGTGTAGCACTGTCCCTCGCCTAAGAAAACACATGCCAAGTATGCAGTTGTTACTTGGCATAAATTAGAACAGGAAAAGCACAGCAGCAGGTACTTAACATGTGCACGGCACGAGCCAAGCATTGCTCTCTGTCTTCTAAGCACTCGCTGTTGGTTTACTTTCAGCCAGACAGCAACCTTGTGAGGAGACGGAATAAGTATTTGCATAGGGTCTAGAAAATGGCCTAAGAGCCCAGTGCTGGTAGATGGCAGGAGTTGAACCTAGTTGTGGGTGGTTGACCCTGGAGCCTGTAATTCTCACATATCTCAGACTCTAAGGAAAGCCCTTTGATGGTAAACCTCATGCCTTCTGTGACTCTCACCTTACAGTCAGCTGAGCTTTCAAGAGTCACTTGACCCAGCTGCCCACTCTGAGAACAGTGGTGCTTGAGTTTGCATAGTCCACACCCACCTGGATGTCCTCTGGTTCCTGTATGTTCTTTCTGAGTGTACCTTGTTCCAACCAATCCTGGCATGCCTTTGAAGTTGTCTGTAGCACAGTGACTTCCACATTCTATCTCCAAGTTTTAGACCTCATAGCCCAAGTGCAACATTAACTCTCAGCGGGCCCCTCCAACTCGACGAAGGTTAAGCATCCCATTCAAAACATCTCAGAACTAAAATGCTTCAAAATCAGAAAGCCTTTGAGCCTTGAACGTGATGCCACAAGTGGGAAATTCCACGCCACGATTTTGTGCAGGTATTAAGAACATTTGAAGACCTTCTGGCTGTGTCTATGAAATGTTGATGAAACATAAATGAATTTCATGTTTAGACCTGAGTCTATCCCCAAGGTATTTCCTTCCATATATGCAAATATCAAAATCAAGAAAAATCTGAAAACTCAAACACACCTGGCCCCGAGCATTTCAGATCAGGGATGTTCAGATGTCATGTCCACCATGGCTGGTTCTTCTTGTTTCCACATGACATTAAAGTGTGCTGTGTTGTATCCTGCCCCTTTGCTGCGTAGACCCACACCCCTACCCTGCTTCTAAACATACTCACTGGCCTCCTCTGTGTTTCTCACAAGTGTTGGCCTGTCTAGTTTCTGCTTCATGTTGCTCTTCTGTCTTTCGAGCCCCTTTCTCTGTATCCCCTGACACGGGAATCCTGGTGTTCAGATCCCCATATCTTAGTTGAATTGAAAGCCCCTCGGGCTGGAGAGATGGCTCAGTGGTTAAGAGCACTGACTGCTCTTCCAGAGGTCCTGAGTTCAATTCCCAGCAACCACATGGTGGCTTATGACCATCTGTAATGGCATCTGATGTCCTTTTCTGGTGTGTCTGAAAATAGCTACAGTGTACTCCCATACATAAAATAAAACTTTAAAAAAAAAAAAAAGAAAGCCCCTCAGACAGTGCTTTACCTACTCTATAGCCTGTCTTCTCTGTGGCTGTTCCCTCTGTGTTTTCTTTCCTCTTCTTTTTTCCTCTTTATATGTGCCTATGAGTGGTGTGTGTGTGTGTGTGTGCGTGCGTGTGTGTTCATGTATATGTCCACACACTTGGTTGTGGAGACCAGAGGTCAATGTCTGGTGTCTTCTTCAACCCATTTCCACCTTTTTTAAAAGATAGGATCTATCAGATCTATCACTGAGTCTTGAGCTCACCAATTTAATTAGCCTGGTTTTGCTGGCTTGTTGTCTAGAGAGCCTTTTGTCTCTGCCTCTCTAGCACTAGGAGATACGCACCCAGCTTTGTACGTGCATGTCAAGGACCCGAAGTCATGGCCTCGTGCTTGTACAGGAAGCACCTCACCAGCTGGTCCATCTCCCCAGCTTCCTCCCTGTGGTTTTCTCCTAGTTATCCGAGTTATTATCTTTGTGTATGTCTGACATCCCCACCATAAGACAAACCCACTGGGTGCATATCTACTAGTACTTGACATGTAGGATAGGCACATCTGGTAACCCCTGCTCAGTCAAGCATGAACATAAACGGTCAGATCTTAGGCCTGTTCTTTATGGAGTCTATCACTGGTGAGAAAATATTCATATGTATCTCCAAGTGACTGACAATTAGATAGAACCCGGGCTTTCATCATGGACCTTGGTCCTGGTTCTCCCAGTTGTCCTTGCTGGTCATCTGAAGTATTAGGACTTTCTAAGACACCTCAAGGGAAACAGCAGTTTTAGATAGCCTGTCCATATTAAAGTTAATCAATGCATTGTACAGATTTGGGTAGGGAATTTTGTTTGTTTGTTTGTTTACAAGAACAAACTGTACAGTGTCCTTCTGAAAGGGGGTCTTTGGTGATTCTAACCAAGTACATGGGTTTTCCTGCAAATTAATAACTCAAGCAGTGACATCACTTCCAGAATCAAAATGTGTGTGCTAAGCTGAAATCGAGAGTGACTGTTTTGGCCAAGCCACAGAACTTTTGAAAAGGGAGGTTTACGGTTTACAAAGGAACTGCAGACAGATCATTAACACGGCTGGCTGCAGTGAGCTGGGCCACAGCTCATCGCTTCTCCTTTTCATTAACAGTAAGATAATTAACCGTTAGGCTCTGGAACTGAAGCTCCTGGCTGAGGTGAGCTGGCTTTGAGCTGTGTTAGAAACTTCCAGACAGTGGGAATGGAGTTACCTTCAGATAAGAGGGTACTGCGTGTGTCTACCAGGCTTCAGGCCCAGGTCTTAGCTCAGTGGTCCTAAGAAAGTCAGCCAGGTTGCTGTGTGAGTTCCCATGAGTCCCACTCGGTTCTTAGGATGGAATGGCCAAGTTGAGGTGGAGAGAGCTGCAGTCTTAATTGTGAGGGAGCATGTTACCTGTGTGTGTGTGAGCAGTTTTAGATCCAACTGTAATATTACCTTTCTCCTTAATTCGACAACATATCTGACAAAGGCTGTGTAAGAAAGTAAGGAAGGGTTGATTTGTCTTGTGGCCTAGAAGGCATGGTGGCAAGAATGAGAGACAGCTGGTAATGTTGTGTCCACCAATAGGAAGCCAAGAGGGGTGAATTTTGTTCAGTCTGAATGCCCAACCCGAGGGGTGGAGACACTCATACTCAGGGTTGGTCTTCCTTCCTCAGATAAGTCTGTCTGGAAGTCTCAGACATGTCCAGTGGTTTGTCTGATAGTCAATACCAAATTCTGTTGATTAACATTCACAGCATCTTGGGTCAGCTTAAGCAGTTTTGTTCACGTGACGGTTCAGGGGGAAACGGCCTGGCAACCACTGGATTCCAGTTTGTTCTCAAGTTCTTTTCTGTCTGTTTCACACCAAGTCTCTCCCCCTCATGTCTGTGTTACTTTTGTGTTACTGTGCCTGTGGTAGCTGGTGGAAACGGGTTGGTTTATGGTTTGTGGAGTTTAGGTCGACCGTGGCAGGGAGGGTGTGCGTGCTGGAACAGCATCTCTGGTGGGTGCATATGTAATGGGGGCTATTCACATCATGGTGGACCAGGCACCAGAGACGGAGACAGGAAATGGGGGATAGGCCTAATCTTCATGTGCTTCCAGAAGCACCTGCCTTATAGCTACTGGGTTAGCAGCCCCAGGAGAGAGGGAGAGAGAGAGGGAGAGGGAGAGAGAGAGGGAGAGGGAGAGGGAGAGGGAGAGGGAGAGGGAGAGGGAGAGGGAGAGGGAGAGAGAGAGAGCGCTTTGCTTTCCAGAAGCTCTCCCATAGTCTCTGAATTGGATCTCCCAATTTGGGTCACATGCCCAGCCTTCTTTCAATCACTGTGAACTCGATGATGGAAAAGTCTGAGAGGACAGTCCAGTATCACCCGACCGTTCTCAGAGTTGAGGGAGAGGTTGTATTCAGGAGCTTCTGGTCTGCGTGGCTCTTTGAATAACCTCAGACAAACATCCATCAGCTGAGGATAGCCCCGTTCTCCTCAGGAACCACTCCAGGGTTGGTGTACATGTGGTCAGAGACTGCGGCTGTTACCCATTCCTGCTGGAGCTCTCTTGTTCTGTGAATTGTATGGGATCAAAGACAGAATTTGGACCTATTGTCTCCTCTGAAATGTGGGTCAAGATCTCTGCCCCTTGATGTCAGCCACCCTGTTGGGGAGAGTGGACAGGAATCCGATGTGACAAGCTACAGATCCAAGGGGACAGGAGGTGTGTGGAAGCAGGGCAGGCCCCGAACACTAAAGAATCCTTTCCCATGTCCCTGTGTAACTCCCCTGCTTGCTCCACTCTGTCCTGCCTGTGCGTCTTTGTTTATCTGTGGTTTAGCCAGAGCAGAGTTCTCTTGGTTTATTAAAGTCTATTCTTTCCAGTCCTGGAGCTTCTTGGGTATAGACCTTTAGCAAGAACACCCAGAGGCTATGCTGTTTGCTTCCTATGGCTCCATTAAGCCTCCTGTTAATTCCCACAGTGCATATAAATGTGTGGCACCATCTTGCTTTTCCCACTCACCTTCTGTCTCTGTTTCAGTACATTATGACCTCTGGAAGGTCGGTGTCATCTGTCTTGCTTATTGCTCTGCCATTGGTTCTAGCCAGTGATTAGACTGGCACTTGGTCATTGGATTTAATGAATGGATCCATAAGGCATGGGGACTCATTCACAGATGTAAGATCTGCCCTGTTTTCTTCAGATAAGAGGTACATATCTGCAACTCACACCCGACTTCCTGTGTTCTGTCTGCTCCCCTTTGCTGACAACCATAGGTCTCTGAGTAGTAGCTGGAAGATAAGAATTATAACACATGACAAATACTTGTCTACAGCCGGTTGTAAATTCCTTAGCAGGGCTGTTAACTTCGTTTTATACCTGGGCAGTTGTCATTGCTGCTTGCTGAGAGCAGGTCTGTCTCATGCAGAGGGGAAAGCAACTAGAGTTTTGTCTTCATCAGAGAAGCCCTTCCCTCCTCATGATGAAGTCATTCCATCTTATCTCTGTGTCTGTCTGGTCAGGGGCTGTCACCCCCTGAATTGCTGTAATTTTCTGTGGCTATTAGCAAAGGATGAGGTGTTGACTTGTCTCATTGATAGCATGTTTAACTCCAGGGGCTTCGGCTTCCCTGACTTGGAGTTCAAATAGAAGAACTCATGGTCATGTCACAAAGGGTAAGTCTTCACTTTGAATTCTATGCAGGGGGCATAGCTATGTCCTGAGAGTAACCAGGGAATCTGCAGGTTTGCCTGTGGTGCCCAACTTCTGAGGGGCTTTGGGAGAGAGTCCTGTCACCTCACAGGGAGATGGCCGATGGTGCTATTCTATAACCATCTATAGCATAATCTATATACATCTATTTGATGTCTCTCAGGAGGATGGTGACTTCAGATCCTCCTGGATGCAGGGATACCACTGAAGAAACTGGGAACTGGTTTCTCCTTTGGTGGTGGTACCTACATGCCTGCCTATCAGGAAGATTCTCTAGCCCTTCTGTGCTCTATGGCCTTGAACAAGCTAATATCCTATGAGCTCCCATTTATACACCTGAGATTTGTACTATCTCCCACATGTGGCTGCAAACCCACCACTTCCTAGACGTACTTAGCACTGGCTGGCACATGTAGGCCCTTTGTGCTCTGCCCTCTGTTCTGCTGGCTCCCTTCTCAGCCAGGCAAGTTCCCCATGTTCACTCCTGGTAGATTGGTGCTCCAAGCCCCCTGACTTTCAGTGTGCTGCCAAGAATCTTTTTCCCATAGAGGGTATGGGATAGAGATGAATCTCAGGCCCAACTGGCTATGAGCGTCTGTTCTCAGCTTGCAGTCCATGTGAGGAGAGGTTTGAGAAGTGAGCAATCTGCCCACTAAGGTGAGAAAGAAGTGGATTACGGACCAGATTGATGCACAGTGCCATTTCTGTAGCAAAGAATGAATAAGGAACCTTGTGGGCCCTTCTGTAGTGGGCGGGGGTTAGTAGGTAGGGGAGGCTGGTGACAGCATTTGGCTACACTGTTCTCTGCCTGGGTTTTTGCACATACACGTCCCTTTCCTATCCACCATGCATTCATATTCTCCAAGGCTTGGCTCCTCTGTGAAGGTCTCTGGCTAAAGTAGCCACTTCCTGTCCCCTCCAGCTTCCTTTCCTCCCTTCACCTCTTTCCCATTCTCAAGCAAGCCTGCATTAGTGATCACACCACACCAATGAGACTGTCATAGTGGTGGTGTCAGAGTGGGTCTGGGCAGTCCTGTGTGCCGCATTCTCCAGAGCGGTTACTTGTTTATTCATTTATTCAGCAAATATTGATAAAGCACCTGCTGGTTTCCAGGCATTGCTACAGAAGCTGGGGATTGAGTGCCCAGCAAGAAAGACAGGAAAATCTATAAATAACATTAAAGGAACAAGATAGTTTCTGATGGTATGTAACTTACGAAAATAAGCCAGGGCAAAGAGAGAAGGAAGCATTTGACATGGGAGGAGCCAGGGTAGGGAGGAGGGAGACCTGAAGGATGGTGGGGTCAGTTGGCCGAGATCTGGGTGCAGGGTATTCTGGGATAGCATGTGTAAATGCTCAAGGTGTGTGTGTGTGTGTGTGTGTGTGTGTGTGTGTGTGTGTGTGTGTGTGTGTGTGTGTAAAACCCAGGGCTATGATGTCACAAAAGTCAAAGACTTGGAAAGTGAGGTCAGGGCCTAACCATCTGTGAGACTTAGATTTTGTTCTCAGTGCTTTAGAAAGTCGTTGCCACTGGGTCCTCTTCAATGGTGCTCTAACACTGTCACCCAATAATACCACAAGTGCCTGTCAAGAACCTGAAACGTGACTTGTCCAACTTGAGATGTAAGTATAAAATATATTAGTTTCCAAGAGTTTGCTTGACAAAACAGATGTAGACATGTTCTACTGATGGCATGTGGACGTCTATTTGGATACATGTAACCCATTATTAGAAGTAATCTTGTCTGTTTCTTCTGCTCCTATGGCTGCTGTGGGTTGAACTACATACCTAGCAAAGTCTGATTTCCATTGTTACTCACAGCACTGTGCTAGGGGGGGACTTGGAGTTGCTGTTTTTACTTGCTTGGTAATAGCTATCTCTTGACTGGCCCAAGATCCTCCCTTGAGACCTGGTACATTGTCTGGTGGGGAGAGTCCCTGACTACCAGGTGCTTAACTTGGATCATCTGGGCCCACATTGCTCCTTGTACCCAAGGCTTCAACAGCTACTCTTTCCCAAGGAATCTTCTTGGTGACCTTAGGCTGCACATGGTCCAGGTCAGAGCTTCCTGGAGTTAACTGCCCAGGAGCAGTACTTAGCCAACTAGGGACTAGAGTGGAAGAGAAAGCACTCCAGCTTCCCTGTCCCTAAAGGCTCTACCTGAGGTGTGCTTCATAGGATCCTCCAGGAACTCCAGTGGAGTGAGCCCTGGTTATCATCTCTGTACCCTGTTCATTTAATATATCTGAGAATTGCTTCTTCCCATCTTACTTGCTTTGTTGTCTGCCTCGGATCAATTCTCAAATATGTTCTCATATTCAGAGACTTGACTCAGGCCACCATTCTTATTGGACCCAGCCTCAGACTGTTCAATAAATAAGTAGGTGCTCAGTAGAGGAGAAGAGGGGCCACCTCTCCACTATATTACTGTGCATAGGCTGGCTGCCCATGCTTATTAGGGGGTAGGGGTGAGCGAGCATAGCAACAGATTCCTCAACGAGTCATGTTTGGTCTCTGGACCTCTAAGCCTGAGGTCAAGGAGCAGGGATAATGCGTGTGACAGCTTTGGGTGTGACATCCTTCTTGTACACACACCCAGGAGGACAGTTGAGTCAGAAGTTGAGTCAGTTGGGCAGAGCCACTCAGGGGAGCATAGTCCTCTTGGATTAGTCAGGTCATGGGGTTCAGGGAATGTCTCTCAGAAGGAATAGGGCAGGCAGTGTTTCCCAAAGACAATGAAGCACAGTTTTTATGGGTGTTAAACCTGTATTTTATTCCTAACACCATGTTTTTGTTTTTTTTGTTTTTGTTTTTGTTTTTAAATACCAGATAGTTCTTCAGTTTTCTAAAGCCAACAGAGTACACTGTGATTCATTCTAATTCTCCCTCCCTCCCTCACCCCCTGTGTGTTAAAATTTTTATTTATTTATATTATTTTACTTTATGTATCTGAACATTGTACTGAATACTTTTATGACAATTTGACATAAGCTAGAGTCACCAGAGAGGAGGGAAACTCAACTGAGAAAATGTCTGTAAGACTGGGCTGTAGACTTACCTGTGGGGCATTTTCTTAATTACTGATTAATAGGAGAGGGTCTAGTCCATTTGTGGGTGGTATCATCCCTGCATGGGAGGTCCTGGATTCTATAAGAAAGCAGGCTGCGCAAGCCAATAAGCAGTACCCCTCCATGTCCTCTATATCAGCTCCTGCCTTTGGGTTCCAGCCCTGACTTTTTCAGTGATGGACTACACTGTGGAAGTGTAAGCCAAATAAACCCTTTCTTCCCCAAGTTTTGGTCATGGTGTTTCATCCCTGAATAGAAACCTTAACTAAGACAAGCGCTTTGCCTGCCTGTATGTATATGAACTGTGTGTGTACTTGCTGCATGAAGAAATCACAAGAGGACATTGGATCCCTTGGGACTGGAGTTACAGTGGGTTTTGGCTACTTAGTGAGTTCTGGGAATCAGACATGAGTTTTATGCTATGATGCTCTATCCAAACACACAGGGCCATATGACCGTGGATTGAGCCCTCTGAAACAGCAAGCTCAAATAAACCCATCCTGACTTAGGTTGTATCTATCAGGAAGTTTGGTCACATCAGTACAAAAGTGACTAGTACAGGCAAGATGGACTAAGCCCTTAGCTACTGGTGATTAGGGCCTCTTGCAGCCCCTTTCCTTCTCACAGCTCCTGAAAGAGGAACTGCACTGTCACCCTGAAAGAATTTGGCCCTCCAGTGATTCCACTTATCTATACATGAAAGGTACTTGTCAGCCACGATTTGGAGGGTTATAGGAAATCTCAGACAAGAAGGAGGGACAAAGGCGACATATGCATATATATACATATATATATATCAGTTATTAATGATATTAGATGAGAACTCAGGGGAAGAATTATGAATTATGCCATTATGTATGTTGGCATGGGTCTTGGAAGGATGGAGGGAAACAGAGGCAACAGACTTTGGTGTGCAGAACATGTCCACTGTACTCATGTTGCACCCTGGTCAGAGCCAGTCTGAACCATCTCAGCTTCAAACTTGTCGGTGCCCACTGACAACCTTAGAACAGAGACAATGCTTCTTTGCAGCATATTCAAGGCTCCCCTGGGTGCCTTGCCTAACCTCTAGCCTCTCTTCATCTTTCCTTCTTGGTCCTTTGCTGTCCCACACTGACCTGTCTGCACTACCTCATACTGATGTACATTCCAGTCTCCCGTGTATTTGTACCCGCTGTGCACTGCACACATAGCTAATGCTGTGCACTGTGAATGAGCCAAGAGCTAACTACTTTCTTCTTAAAACAGATTGATGTCATCTGCTCTGTGTGGTCCTAGGTCCCCGTGCCCTTTCCTCTTCTTGCTCAGTCCCTTTCTCTGTGTCCCTCTTACCTAGTCTTCTTAGCACTCCTGTGACTTGACAGACACAGGTACCCCCTCTCAACGAACTGCATAGCTGCATAGTTAATGAGAGGTTTCCTGCTGGGTGTCCCCTCGCATTGATGGAGGCCTCATCTCAGTGCGGGATACCCTGTGTGTGTTTTCTCCTCACTCCATAGCTATTATGTAAACACCCCCACAAGCTTGTTTCTCAGAGACACAAACTGAAACTTAAAGAGGTAAACAGAGATAGTTAAGTCCTGGTACCCGGACATACACCTTGAGCAATCAGATTCCAACATTCTGAGGTTGCTGAGGAACAATATTACCTTTTATTGTTCTACATTATACCATAATTGTCTGTTTATAGGGCTGCCTCCCTGTATCAGTCAGGGTCCCAGCAGGAAACAGATGGCACACTCAAAATAGTAATGATTGAGAAGAAATTGGCTACAGGAAGAGCGGGGAGGCAGGAGGGAGGGAAGCTGTAAGGGCGAATGGGGGCATCCCTGGCCCCTGTGGAAATTTCAAGGGGGAGGAGGTAACTCTCGGAAGGGGGACTTAGAGAGGTTGTATGGGGAAGGCTGGATCCTGCAGACAACCCTTCTGGAATGTTCTTCTTCCAGTCAAGTCTCTCAACCCAGGCAAAAGCTGAGGAGCCAGAGGCCAGTATAGGTAGACAGGGCCTGCCTTGCCACATGTTCTGTCTTGTTGGCTGTTGGTGAGCTCAGGCTTTTTCTAGCTTTTATACCTGTAGCTTGTTGTGTTGAGAGCAACAGGCAAGAGAGGCTTGGGCAGGGTGAGGAAATGGAGGGGAAGCCAGCTTTTGTAAAGAGACGGTCTACAGGGTCTGCTCACACACGGGCATGCTCACAGGAATTCTTACTTGTGAGTGTTTGTGCCTGTCTCTCCATGTGCTGCTCATGGGGATAGTGGCAGCATCCCAAATGGGCAGCCTGGCCTAGCCTTTTCAGTGGCACTGAGACAACCTTTATAATCATGTGTCCCATTTCAGTTTGAATGTGAATGTGGAGAGCAAGGTTTCCTCCCCTCCCCTCCCCTTCCCTCTTCTCTCTCCCCCCTCCTCTTCTTCCTCCTCTTCTTTTACTTTAAGTAGCAAGTAGGTAGATGCTGTGTTGGTCTTATGAAGTCTACAAAAAATATCCACAATTTCTTGGCTTCACTGAGTCTCAATTGGTCAGCAGTCTTTGCCTGAATTGCTCAAAGGCTAGAAAATCATCTGTGATGCAGAGTCCACTTTGGACTGTCCTGTGTGGGCCTGAATGATGTCTCCAGGTGACAACACCTTTCTTGGCCCAATTCAGCTGTGCCAGACTTGTCACCAGTGTCAAGGCTAACTCTTACATATTTGATCCCACATTTGCTGTCTGAAGGACTAGAAAGACCATCGTGGTCTTTAATCCTCTAAAATCGCAAACCAAATGCTTGGTTAAGTGCTTGGTTTTTGTAGGTTGCCTGAGTCATGATGTCTTGTTATAGTAATAGACTGACTAAGACACCACTCCCCTTATTTTTCTCCCCTTGTTTGCTACTTTCCACTCCTCTTTCTCCTTCCCAGCCATCATTTTCCTCCTGCCTCTTCTGCTCATCCACCCAAGGCCACGTCGTGCACCTTGAGGTCTCTCTTCTCAGCTAACTCTCCTGAGTCCTCTCATTCATGATCTACTTCTGCAGTAACCAGTAGATAGTTAATCAGAGAGAGAGTGCATTATGACCCAGGATTGTCCCTGAGACTGAATGCAAGTCAATAGCCATAAACCATGTTTGACATTGCCTGAGGTCTGTTGAGGCCAGTATATTGAACAGTTAGGAAATGAGGAAGCAGATTTGCAGTCGGGAAAGGGGCAAGGCAGCTGGCCTGGTTTGAGTTCTTAGTTCAAGGTGTAGATGTCGGAAGGCGGCTTTGACACTTCACGGCAGACTCTCTTCCACAGTTCACCTTGGAGGTTTTGTAGATGGATGCTCTGAACAGTTCCACCACCTCAATTTGGGTTAATATGGGTGCAGTTATTATCCTCTTTCTGTGAAAATGTGGAGAGATGCATGTTTGGCATTCCTTTTGAATTCCCCGTGAATTCCCAGGTCAAGCTCCAGCACCGTGTAAGGTGTGCTCATCCTGACTTTAAGGTCTGCTCTGCTTCCCCAGCACGCAGCAAACGCTGAAGAGCTTCGCCAGCTTTCTGAGTGAAGCAAGAACCCACACTCATTAAACACAACAGGTAGATCAACTCTTTGAAAAGTGATTATGCAAAGCAGTAGAGCACCTCTCAGAGGAAGCCTCTCTGCAGAAGCGTGGCTCTGGCTCAATGCCTTCTTGCATTCTGAAGAGCGAGCAGGCTGTATTCTATGGGATTTCGATTTGGCAGTTTTACCCTTCATA
Source organism: Rattus norvegicus (assembly GCF_021556685.1). NCBI lineage: Eukaryota > Metazoa > Chordata > Mammalia > Rodentia > Muridae > Rattus > Rattus norvegicus. The sequence continues at coordinate 105,599,609 of NC_141540.1, read as the reverse complement.
ATGGGAAGATCTGGAGTTTAAACACCTGAGTTCACCGGGCTGCCCAGATCAAATCTATTCCAGGTCTGTGGAGAATCTTCATCATCAATTCTATGCTTCAGTTGCTCTATGGCTGAGGCAGATTTGAATCTGGTGCCAGAAATAGTTTCCAATATGGACGCAAGCGCTTGGTAGCTGGGTGAAGATGAGTAGGCCTCACGGCCTCTCAGAACTGCCTCTCTTTTCAGGGCTGGGCAGAAGATAAAATGAGAGACACTGGAAAGAGTCCCTTTCTTGCTACGTGGATTAAGTATATTAATATTCTTCTTGATTTAGCTTCTCTCACCTGTAGACTAGGTGGTAGTAGCTGGCCATTGTTATAAATAGACATGCGTTAGAATCAAGTCAACATTGGCGTGGGTCTGACAAGGCAAGGTGCCAGGCTCCTGTAGTGTCTCAGAGTATGGGGCTATTTGCTGACCAGAATACTTTGGTCTGGTTTTAGAATGCACTTGTGTGCACTCTCCCCGCTCCCCCACTCTGTGTGTAGTGATTTACATGTGTACACATGTTTGTGGAAGACAGAGGTAAACCTCAAGTGTCACACCTTAGAAGTCCACCTTATTTTCTGAGAGAGGGTTTCTCATTGCCTTGGGGTTTGTAAGGCCAGTGTAAGGGGTGGGGTTTACACTAGGGCTTAGTTACACTGGCTGGCCAGCAAGCCCCAGAGCGCCTCCCATGTATGCCTCTTCAGTGCTAGGGTTACATGCACATGCCGTCATGTCTGGGTTCTACACATGGGTTCTGGGAATTGAACTACCAACTGAACTGTCTTCCCAGCTCTCTGAAGCTGCAGATTCTTTTCGTAAAGACTTTATAAAGTTGTGGGGTGTGTGTGTGTGTGTGTGTGTGTGTGTGTGTGTGTGTGTGTGTGTGTAGTACTGCTGTGAATCTTAGCACACATGCCTCTTAGTATTAAATGTGTGCCTAGGTGTCATTAGCCACACTTTAGCAATGAGGATTCATGTCTGAACAAAATTGAGCCCTGTGTTCTATGCCAGGCAATCTCTCAGCAGCCATGATGAAATTATTCCGTATCTCTTTTATGTTTTCCTTGGTTCTAAAAGGCCTACATGTAGCACTGTACCCTAACCATCTCATCAGGACTCAAGCCCTTCTTTATAAGTCACAAAGACTTGACATGTTTTCATGAGGTCATTGACACCAGGATAGGATGAGTAGAATGGTGTGTTCTCATGAGCATGCCCGTGTATTCAGAATTTCTTTAGGTAGGGGTCATGTATTAGCAAATCTCTAGTTTGTGGTCAGCACTAATTTTCCTTTTTCACTGTAGTGGCTTCTCATTATTGTTCTCTGTCTACTCTGATACAACGAGTCAGTGTATAAGTTACTTTGTTGCTGGCAAAAGCAACTTAAGGAAGGAAGGATTAATTTGGGCTCAGGTTTGAAGGTCAGGGGGTCATGACAAGGAGAGCAGATCCAGTTGTGTCTCCAGAAACCTCCTGTCTCCATCTTTTGGGAGCTGGGGACTACAAGATACACACTGATCACATAGAATCCACAGTGAGGAAGCAGGGAGTGATGGACGCCGGTACTCAATCGGCCTTTTCCTCTCTGTTCTGTCTAGGATAGCCCAAGGGCTAGTGTCGTCACGGTCATGGTGGGTTTTCTCTCCTCACATGAGCCTCTCTAGAAACACTCACAAATCCAGAGGGACGTCTCTTCTGTAACACCAAATCAGGTCCCGGACATCACAAACACATGGCAAGTGAGAGAAACTGAGAATGGGGGAGACCTGTGGGGTCTGCAGGCCTGGGAGAGACTTTAACCTAGCTAGCACTCACTTTGGTCAACAGCCCTAGGTGTTTTTATATGCACAAAATCCAATGTATCACCCCAGAGGAGGGCAATCTGTGTGCAAAGACCTTCTTTTCAAATATTTCATCCTTATTTATGTCATTGTGGGTTGAATTCTAAAGAACGTGCGATAGGCAAGGAAGGAAAAGCTGTTCTTGACCCACTAATACCCTACCAGCCTGCTGTTGGATTATAAATAACCCACTGTTGATAAATAGCACCCCGGCCGTAAGTAAACAGCTAAGCAAATCACCAAAGTGGGATCCTATTTCTCTGTGGGAAAACTGCTGCTGCTTTTCTGAGATCTAACCTGATTCTACTGAAAATGTTGGGCCAATATTGATTTTAAAGTGTAGAAGTCTTTGAGCGCAATCATCTTACCGTGTTTGGAATCCGCCCTGCCTCCGCTCCCTTAAGCAGTGGTGCAAAGGTTGGATAAATACATTTGCTTCTTCAGGACCCGGCTCTATGGGAGCTCATTGGCTCCTTGGAGGCTGGTTTTCTGAAGCAATTGCTGAGATGGAATTTAAGTGCATACAAAATGTACTGTGCGTGCATGGCGAATTGAGACCAATCTTTTCGGCAATTCTGTAACTCCGCAAAACAGGCCTTAGTGAGTGTCTTCAAAATAACCCAGTAGAATCCCAAGGCTTTCATCATAAAGCTCAACCGTAGAGCACACCTTGGGAAAATGACTCTGGTAAAACAATTTAGTTCGACCCCTTCTGAGATGAGCTGTGTTCATACATTCTTGGTTGGGTTAGCATGCATGTAGGCCTAGCTTGTGAATTAAGATTGCATTTAAATTATATATAAACAGGACCCAAATAGCAGTGGCAATTAGTTGTATATCTCTTCTACCCCAGCCTCTACCCCAACCCTTCCACCTCTACCCACATCAAGCCAGAGAAGTTTAGAGAGAATCCAAGGCCAGGTAATGTTATCCCATGGTTACCAGGAAACTCAGACTTCTCTGTTCCCATAGTTCTAGTCCCTTGGCCTATTGCCTCATGATTTTAAATGGCTGCTGGAATGCCAGCCATCACATCTGCATGAAGGACAGTTGGAAGTAGGAAAGGGGGAATGGATGATAAGATTCCTTGAGTAGTTCGTAAAGATTACGTGATTACCCTACAAAGGCTTAGGTGTTCTATGGAGTTTCCCCACCTCGGTAGCTCGCTTTCTGCCTTCATGCTCGTGTGCTGTTTGCCCCCTTCCTCAATACCCTTGAATCTCCCTTCTTGGTCTGTTTTCTAGTTTCATAATCTATACACATACTCAAACCCACATAAATGCAAGCGTTTAGTGTGGGGCTCTGCATATGAGAGATATGGGATATTTAGCCTTCTGAGTCTGAGATACTTTGCTTAGTTTATTACCTTCCAAATTTAATAACTTCCTCACTTTCCACAAGTTTCATAACTTCATTTGTCTTTATAGCTTTATAAAGTTTCACTTTGTTTTTACGCACCACATTCTCATGATCCAACTCTTTTTTTTTTTTTGGTAAGGTTTTATTTTTGGAAAATTAGTCCTTTCGTTCTGGCCTTATAGGTGTAGATGGGTTCCATTTCCTTGCTGTTGTGACCTAGGGCATCCATGAACATGGATGAGTAGGTATCTGCCGTAGGCTGTGGAGTCCTTTGGGCATGTGGTGCAGCTGAATTATATGGTAACTGTAGCTTTAATCTTTTCAGAAACCTCCACATCAATTTCTATAGTGTCTGTCTTAGTTGACACTCCCAGCTATTCATATATGTTTACTTCATCCATAGCAACTTTTGTTGTTTTCTCAGTGATAACCATTTAGGCTGGAGCGGGATGGAATTGCAGTGGTTTAGTTTGCATTCCCCTGATAGGTAAGGACGTTGGATTACACACACACACACACACACACACACACACACACACACACACACACTCATATAATATATAATACATAATATATGTGTATATATTGGGCATTTATGTTGTCTCTTCTGAAAATAGTTTATTAGCACACTTATTGTCAGTTGTTCTTGGTGTTTAATCCTGATAGATATTATTTGTGTATTCTAGATAATAACACTCTGAAGCATAGCTCCTTAATAAGGCACTTTCCCCCAAAGTCCTGCATAATACTTACCTCTCACAGTAGCCTTGAGAGAGGTGGACCAATCAAATTGGAGCCCCGTTAGTGAAGAAAGAAAGGCCAGGTAGAGGGTAGCTGATTGCACGCCCAGGGAAGCATTATCACTGCAGTGAGTGTTGTGCAATGTAAGAGGTGAAAGGGGCGTGAACTTTGAAGTCAGACTTGTGTGTATGTTATAGCTCTCTACTTACTGATTGAAGAATGCTGGACCTGACAACTGACGTCTCTGAGCCTCCATTTCCTACCCATTAACCATGGAGAAAGGAATAGCTATTTTATAGGGGGTTGTGGGGATTAAAGGGTGTGTGGAAAGCGTTTGGGTTCGTACAGAACAGGATTGCGGAGTCATGTGGTACAGAACCCCAGGTTGCGCCCAAGCTGTGTCTGTTTATGTCCTGGCAACTCCTCTTGGTCCCAGTTTCTCCTCCTCAGCAGCACTTGTGACTGTGGCCATCCCGGTGAGCAGGACAGATATGGTTCTGAGGTGCAGTTCCCCAGGGACTAATGTGGGACATCTCTTTGAGGTTACTGTCTATCTGGGATAATGGCTATTCAACTCCTTAGATGGTTTGAAAAATTAAATATTTGTCTTTTTGTTTGGGGTGTCAAGAGTTTCCATCTTCTAGAGACTCTGATATCTTGTCACAGATAAGATTTACAAATGTTTTCTTCTGTCCTCGTATTAGCTCCTTTTCTAGCGGCTGATGGCAGGACCTTAGGGGAAGAGTTGCTTTAGTTCAGGGATTCGTGGTGGCTGTTCAGTCACATGGGATCTGAGAGAGGGACTGCTTGAAAGAAAGGGGTGTAGACAGAGCAAGATGGGAACTGTAAGCCGTGTTCTAAAGCTTTGTCTGAACTGCTGGTGATTTTAAGATGTTCAAATTCGTTGAGAGTAAATAAAAGATAGCTCTTAAACCTAAAGATTGGACAAAAAGTCTGCTCACTCACACACACACTTACACAATAATAAATAAATAAATAAATAAATAAATAAATAAATAAATCCCTAAGAGATTGAAATGAACCTCTGGAAGTCATCCAACAGCAGTAAGGTCTCTGCCACCTATTAAGATAGCAATTTAAAAAAAAAAAAAAGATAGCAATTTCAGGACGAGGAGATGGCTGAATAAACATGGATACCTGAGTCCAGTCCCCAGAACATATGTGAAGGCTAGGTGTGGTGGTGTGGTGCTTTTAATCCACACCACTACAAAGGCAAAGGCAGGAAGCTTCTTGGAGCTTGCTGACCACCTAGCCTATGAGCACAGGTCCCCCTGATAGACTGTCTCAAAACCTAAGGTGGATCATTCCCAAGGAACTGTGCTCAAGGTTGACTCCTGACTTCTATGCACACCCACAAACACATGAACACTTCTGAATCGTGCCATGCACACCTGAACCCGTGTACACAAACCAGCACCCCCAGTACCCAGCAATTGCATGAGTTAATTTATAGGATGCATCTACACCTATAAGGCCAGAACGAAAGGACTAATTTTCCAAAAATAAAACCTTACAAAAAAAAAATTGAAACAGAAGCTAGATCCACCTTTCAGAAGCTTTGTTAACAATTAGAAAGGTTTCATTTTTTTTAATTAGCACCCCTAGTGTGATTTGGAGTGTTCACACTTGAGAAAGTTGCTAACCAGTAACATATGCTAAGAAAACTCTGCAGTGGGTGGGCAATTTTTCTTTTTAAATGAAGCGGCACCCTGTATTTCATAAGACTGGACTGCTAAAATTCTGATATGATGCAGGTCATCTTATGCGGGCTCATATATGTTGTAGGTAAAGTCACCTTTCTGGAAAAGATAACGAGAAAGTGACTAATAGAGAACATCCCTTAGAAGGTCCCACTGGCCCAGAATGATGGCCTGCCAGCAGCTCTTGGCTTCTCAGTAGCCCGTGAACACAACCATAGCATTCTGATCTTTAGGCTTAGTTTTCAAATGCTGTTACTGGGCTATGAGATGTTGTGGCCCAAGGGACCTCAAAAAGTATCTGCCCTAATCTTCCGGTCTTAACCACAGAGGGGGAAAAAAAAGCCAAAGGAGGTTAAAAAAAATGGCCAAGAGAAAGGGCCAGCCTCCCCGACTTTTTGCACAAACATCTCTGTGCTGCCTTTACTAAGTCGTTTCTTCTTGAGTTGTGTTTCCGATAAGTAGCAACTCATAACAGACAGTATATAAAGCCAGATCTCAGGCAGGAAAATGGCTCAGCGGGTAAAAGTGCTTGCCCCGTACACATGGTAACCTCAGTTTTGATCCCAGAGCCCAGGTCAAAAAGCCGGATATGTTAGTGTGCATCTGCAGTCCCAAAGCTCCCATGGCAAGATGGGAGGTAGAGACAAGAGAATTGACCTGCTAAAAATCTCAGGGGCCAGTGAGCCTGCAGTATGCAAGAGAGACCTTGACTCAAGTTGGAGGGGGAGGTAGACTCCCAGAAGATGTTCTCTGACCTCTACATGTGCCCTGTGACACACATGAGTGAAACGTGTGCCCACTGTCACACACATCATGCACACATATAAAACATAAACACACATTCCCCCTGCCCACTACACCCTGGAGTTTGGGTTTATCAGACACGTAGAAATGCAAGTCACCTATGCCTAGTCACATTTTAAGATCGACTTTTTGGTGTGTTTAAACAGTTCCTTGTTAGTCTCTCCATGATGGGTTCTGTCTTATGCATGCTTTTAAGCCCTGCCCAATCTACTTAGTGCCTGTTTAGAATTTCAGTAATGATAAACGGTGGCTGCATATTGGGGACAGCACTGAGAACCTTGCACGGATAATCTTATTTAAGCCTTCCAGCACACTTACAAAAGAGGTCTTGTCATAATCCTCCTTCTGAAGGTTAAAAAACTGGGAATAGTAGCTTGCCTGAGGTAACAAGCAGCAGCACCGGCACCCAGGTTATCTGAATTCAGGTCCCACCATGGGAAGATTATGGACTGGGAATAGCAAGACAAATGTGGGCCTTCTGGGATTCAACCTAACACCACCACTCCCACTGGAAAATGTTTGCGGTACCTGGAAGGCAGTGTGATCCCTTCTTTTGAAATGGCCACACCGTGTACTAATCATAAGAGCAAAGGGGACACGCAGTCTGCACTCTGTGTGTAGGGTCCCCTTGGGATGAGGGAAGGGGCAGTTTGATTGTGAAAAGATCACACATGTTAAGATCACTCATGGGTCACTCACGTTAAGATAGCCAAGAAGGAAGGGTAGGGGATGGTATGGGTATTGGCTTTAGGGAACAGGAAAGAAAAGGGAGGTGGTGCTAATAAAATGGGGAAGAGAGAATGAAACAGGAGGTGAGGACTGTCGGTTAGAATTCTGTTTCAAATTATAGGCATTACTTAAGTGGTGGTATGCCATATTTATACTGGGTGTGTGTGTGTGTGTGTGTGTGTGTGTGTGTTGCTTCTTTTTTTTTAGACCAGTCTTTTTTGTTTGTTTGTTTGTTTGTTTGGTGTGTGTGTGTGTGTGTGTGTGTGTGTGTGTGTGTGTGTGTGTGTGTGTAGCCCAGGCTGACCTGGAACTTAAGAGAGCCACCTTACCCAAGTGCTGGAATTAAAGGCATGCACCACTACCACCCAGCCGTGTTTGTATGGGAAAGCCTACCCCTAAGCTATAGTCCTAGCCCTCATTATAGTTATTAATAGCAGACACATGCTCCCTGGCATTCCTTGATACTTTGATGCTAAGACCGTCATTCTGCATGAGAGATGGGAGCGTCTTACTACAGGGTCTTTACTCTTTCCTTAGACGTGGAGCCAGGGAAGATGGAGAAGTAGGAAACTCTTGGGAGGCAGGACATCTGGCCCTCAGAGTTCCCACATACCTGCCTGCTTGGAAATCATTTCCCTTGTCTGGAAAATGACAGAATTGGGAAGTAGATCACCCTTCCTTTACGTTGTCTCTGGCGCCTGATGTGTGATGATAGATACTGGAAGCAACTTTACTCTCTCCAGCTCTCCAGTCCTAAGTCTACTTCCTTAGCAACATTTTCTTCTCCTTCATTCCTCCACTGTCATTCATCCTTCCATGCTTCAGGTCATAACGTGTAAGCGTCCGGAGCTGGGGTGCTCTAACCGTGAGTGTTCCAAGGGCGAGTGGGTGTGCCTCCTGTGCTTTCTCCAGGGCTTCACAGAGTAACCGGAGAAATGAGAATATTTGAAAAGGAGCCAGGGAAGGAGGCCCTAAAAGGTGTGTATTCTCCTTTGAGATAACACAGACATGGGCGCGACTAAGTGCTATCTGCTGAAGTTAAAGCCAAACCGGTCCACCCAAGATAAGAAGAAACCGGGATCTCATATAAATAGCTCGCCATTTTTTTTTTCAGGGCTGTGTTTCTTTTGCAGAAACACAATAAAGGCTTAAGATCCCAGACTTCTATAGAGTGTTAGATTTTAGGAATCCTATAAAACACCACAATTTTTCTTCTCTGGAGGTTGGTTTGCTTATATTGGAAATGATGTATCTCATAAAAAAAAATAAAAGGAACCAGTATAGTTCAAAACACATTTATGGGAAGCCTGCAGGGACCTGTACTAGGCAGAACCTTCTGTAGGGAAAAAAGACCTGCAGGGTTTGGAGTCAGACAGATTGAAAAGCATCAGTCAACTCATTACCTGTTGACCTTGAGCAGACTGTGTATCTCCAGTTCTCACAGCTAGAGACGTGCCAGCTCACTATGTTCTTAGGAAGGTTTCAGGGGACAGTGCTTATTTATACAATGTCAAGCCTGCATCACCAGGATCCTGTCCTTTCTTTAATTCCTGAGGGACATAGATGAGACCGAGAAGGACAGGGCTCCCTGGGCATTGACAATCTGGAACTTGGTAGTGTAGGAAACTCAATAGGAAGATCTGAGTTCTCTCCAAGCCCTAACATTTACTGAGCTACTTGTCACTGTGGGAAGTTTACAGTGTACCTGAATCTGAAGTCTGTTGGAACTGAGCTAGTATTGCTCTATGTTTTATGACAGAGGGATCCGGCTGTTGTTGAGAATACTCATGTGCAGACTAATCCCTAATCAATAGAGACAGGGACTGTTTTCAACACCAGTCAAGCTTGCATTTGAAACTGGACTCACAGAGGAGGGAAACCCATGTGAACTGTGGCAGGGGAATTTTCCTGGGCTTCTGGGACCTCTCACGGTCTCTGATCACTCTGTGGAACAGTGGCTGACCACCAGGGCCTGCAGAACACTGGCTGACCACCAGGGCCTGTTTCAGAATCCATCAGGGTGACCTTTGAGCTTCAGTGTCCCCTGTAGGTAAGTTGGGAATAGCCTCTGCCCACTGTACATAATTGCCAAGTTAAATGGGATCCTGACTGCAACCCAAGGTGCACGGTGGGATTGTAGTTGTTGATCATAAGCCCTCTTTTGCAAGACAGAAATCTAGTCCTCCGTTCATTCACTTGATACTCGTGCTTTGAGCTTTGGGTTCTGAGTATTCTGCATGCTTTTTCTCTCCTAACACCTTTAGAGAGAACAGTAGGAAACAGAAAGGTAGAATAGAAGGGTTTTTTTTTGTCTCCAAACAAACCATGTTCTGCTCTTGCTGAGAACACTCTAGCGGTTTTATGTGACATGTTTAAATTAAATTAAGCACAATCAGAAATAGAACAGGCTTTAGAAATATATTACATGAAATTGTACAAGTGCACTTGGGAAACACTTGTAGAAAGAACGCGAAGAAAACCGCCTTTCTTTCAGGGAGAATATGGTAACATGAGCCTAATAGAATAACACACGTAGTTAGACACATCACTGTTGCCTGGGGAGGACTTTCCCTCCCTGCAGTATTTCTTTAAGCTGATAGAAAACAGATCTGAGTTAACAAGTGAACTGCGTAAGGTTTCCTCAGGTACCTGTGATGGAATAGTGCATCCAGGATAGCATCACTATCTAAGGCCATACAGTAAAAGAGACCAATTTTGCAGGCCCACAAGGCTCAAGAGTAAAATCTTGTAGTTTGAGTTCATTGTTTTTCTGCTCCTGTTACTGTGGCTGCTCCTTAGGACTAAGTGAAGGTTTTAGTCACTACATGCAGAGCACTAGTGCAGTGCCTGGCTAGGGATGGGTGCTTAGGTAGTAGGGTCCTGACCTTTACTCCAGTCTTGGTTTTCTCCATGGTAAACTTTGGATAATTAAAACTTGCATATGAAGTTGCCAAAAGGGTTCAAAAAGGGAACACAAGCTAGAAATACCAGAATTTCTATCTCCACATACAGGTTGTGTGTGTGTGTGTGTGTGTGTGTGTGTGTGTGTGTGTGTGTGTGTCCCATTTCTGTGTTTACAGTTATGGAAACCAAGACTCAGAGAAGTGAATCACTTTAATAAGGTCTGATAGCTGATGTGTGGCAGAGATGTGAGCCCAAGTCATTCACATTTGAAAGTCACTCATAAATCATTGCTCCTTCCTGAGAATGGAATTCTTTGTTATATCCCCTAGAAGTTGTCTGGCTTAAAACATCCTTCTTTAGTTTGACCTTTGGTTCTAAGAAATTATTTGTGTGTTTCTGTATGTCTAGATACATATGTGGCTGTGTATGTGCGCGGTCAGAGGACAATTTGAGAGTGCTGTTCTCTACCCCTACCGTGGGTTCCACAGATTGAATCCAAGCTGTCAAGAGTTGGTGGCAAGGACTTAACTCTCTGGGCCATCTCATGGTGGCCCTCAATGATTGTTTCCCATCCTGACTGGAATTGATCCTCTTTGACCTTCTTGTTCACTTAACTTCCAAAATCTAGACTGATCACTAGGAAGTCTGGCCTCTTACAAGAATAAGCAAATCTTCCAAAGACTACTTCTTCCCACATCCGGGATTCCAGATTCTGGGAGTGTAGTCGTTCCTCCCTCTTACCTCCTCCCATCCTCCAGGTAACTAATTTAGAGATATCTGAGTTGCGGAATGAACGGAGATGCATTTATAGTCCTGCTTCATACAAGAGACGTTCAAAGAGAATAAACTCTGTGTCAACATCTTTACCTGCATCTTTTCTCATTTCTACTAACAATCTGATTGCCCTGATTTTACACACGAGAAAACAAGGCCAGGGGCAGAGTGGAGAAACTCAAGTTCCAGAAACTTGAAGCATTTTTCCTTTGCTGGTCCCACAAGGGATTTGATGAGTGCAGTGGCTGGCTAACGCTGTGGCTCAGAGTAGCAATGGGTTTCCAGGCTTCGAGAGCACCTTTGACTACCCACCTCCAGTTCTCCCAGTTTGGACCGCTGTCAGTCATCCTGCAAGCGAGCTCCTTTGGTTCCATAGTAGATGGGAGAGTGAAGCTTGTGAGTGGAAATATGACTCAGAGTCAATTCCCAGGTGACAGTGGTCAGCCCTGCTAATGCTGTCCAGAACAAGCTTGTACCTCTTGGTGCTTCAATTCAAGGACACAAAGCACCCTTGCAGGACGACTCTCTTGCCGCTGGGAGCAGTGCTTAGCAGAATGAGAGGCCTGGGGTAATAAACAGTCTTTGAGGGGGATTATAATGACGACAGTGTGGATGGTGCTTGCTTTATATAAGCTGAGTTCACAGAAGCTCGAGTCTATGTGCACGTGTTTTTTCTGGCTTTGGAGAGGATAAGTGTGTATTTCTGGGTAGCTCCCTGTAAAGAAACCAAGCCTTTCAGCTTTGCCCACGCCAGACTCTATTTGCTTTTAGATATCCAGGAATGGTGTTCAGGGTATTTGAGAGAACGGGAGGTACAGATGGTTTGCACTAGGGCATGGTCTCAAATTTAAAGAGGATTATGGTCCATGAACCCCAGAAATGGTGGGTTGAGGTGCGAAGCTTTGAAATTCTAATTGCAGAGCAGTCTAAGGAGGGATATACTTACCAGAGCACAATATCGCATTGTTCATATATTCCTCTCTTGGCTGGAGGAGGCAGGGGAGGAGCAGGTACATAACATAATCTTCGGAGGAAACTGAAACAGCATTGGATGGTGGTGGTTTGCGCTCTCTGGTGAATTCAGTCAGGAGAGAAATCCCTGGCTGTTTACTATTGCTGAGCTTAGCTTGCTGTAATACTCTTTACCTTTTCATCTTCAGAGCCAGGTGTACGCAGAAATCAGCTCCCGCTGGCAGGGCTCTGTGTGGTCATTTTTGACATACCTACCCTCTTATTTTAAGTCATGTCGCCCAAACCCAAGGTATCTGTATTAGAGAAGGCTCTGGAATCCAGGGCCTCTGGAAACAGACACACTTTTTCACTAAGTCTAGGCTCTGAACAACAGTTCATTCATATTTACTACTTATGACCCATTCAGAGGAGTGTTACCAGCCCAGTAGAAGGGGCAGGTACTAGATGACAGCTCTGAAGGTTGGGGGAAGGGGGAGAGGAGAGATACTGTACTTGCCAATACCAAAACCCAGACTGGCTTTTGGAGGAAAGTCCCAGTGTTTACTGGTTTGCTCTTGGTACTTTATGGGAGAGCATGAGATTACCAAGGCTCAGGGAGCTTAATTAGTCCAAGCTAATAAGGGTCATATTTGTTCCAACTTAGAGAATTTTCTAGATGCTGTGAGAAGTGAGGTTGGATTCCCTTCTGGGTTGTTCATACCTCAAAAGCTACATTTTGCAACCATGGCAACCAGTGTCCCTGCAGGCCTGGATGGTCAGCTGCCAATCTCCTCCTGCCTATTTTCTCCCTGAGAGCTTCACCCTCCAGGTATCCCAAAGCAAACTTTTAAAATTCTGAGGGAAGAAAGTACTCTTGTTTTATGTTTACCTCTTTATTCGCTGGTTTTTAATAGGAATGTCTCTAAGGGTCATTTTCTCACACTTTGCCAGGGAAGTGTCTCTTTGTGCTCATTCCCTTAGCAAGTTCCTTTATTTAGCAGGCTGAAACACTTCCCTGCATTAGAAAGCACTGGTAAGAACTTCAACAGATGCACAGTGCAGACCCAACTCGGCCAGGCCAGGGCGATAAACAGCACACATTTTAAACCATTTTTCCTATGCAGGAAGCAACCCCCCCTCAATGAACGTTTACTCAGTCTCCTGAGTGAGTGTCCCTGTCTTTACTTGCATGGGAGGCAATTGGCAGCCCAAGATTCTCAGCCAAGAGGGTACCAAGCGGTTTATTCATTCTTTTCTGCTCATTTTGGCGGAACCTTCTCTGAGCATGGTTTATGTATGGCTCTGTCATTTTCATACATATATCTCCTACTTCTCTGTATTGCCTATTGGTTTGATCCTCTGCTGCAGAGCAAATTCCAAGACAGCGGGAATGTTGCCTTTGCTGACATCCCTCATCTCAGAACTTGTCAGTTTATGGGGCGAACTATTTCCTTTTGACATGCAATCTTCCCCTTCCTGCGGTTCCCCATGAAAGACAAGTCCTTACAGTGGGTCCCCGAGCCACACGTGGACAGAAAAGCCAGTGAACACAACCTCTAGCTATATCCGATGGTAAGCAGGCAGGTCTGAGTGGGCCACAGTGCTCGCCTTCCAAAGTAGCTTGCACAGAAACCAGCCACAAGCTTTCAACGGCTCCTATAGGCCAATCCCAAGGGTGGTTTTTGTTGTACTGTTCTCAATATCTTCCAGTGAATGGTGAGAAATTAAACGGGTATTTTGGACTAACAACACTAGACATCTTGATAGGGCTGAATAGGTACTTTTCTCAAAGAAATTTAGTTCCTGCTTAGCAGGGAAGAGCATTTGCACCTGAAAAATACTTTTTTTGCATCTCCTGATCCTCAGTCCTCTGGGGTAGGAAAAACCCAATTGCACATGGACAGATGAAAGTATTTTAAAACAACCCTTCCTGTCTCCTCTGCACAAGGCACAGCATTGGCGTTCAGAGGGCATCAGGGCTGCGCCCCCATTCCTCGGCCCGCGCAGGAGGGAGACGGTTTTCCGGGCCTCGCTTCCTGCACCCACTCGGGACTAAAAAAGAACACGAACAACTTCTTTTTTTTTTTGGTCCCTCTCTTGCAAAAACGCTCGCGTAACCAGCTCGCTGAAGTAACCGCTCTGGGGGCGGCCGAGTGTGTGTGTGGGGCGCGGTTCCGGAGCCCCACAGGCACGAGCACTAGCGCGGGCGGCTGCGAGGTGGAGGCCGCGCGCGGGCCGGGAGGTGTCGGGGGAGAGGGGCGGGGCGGGCGCGGCGCGTGCGCAGAGCACTTCCGTGTTTGTTCCCGTGACTGGCGCGGGCGCGCCGCCCGCCGCGCCGCGGGAGCGAGCTCCCCAGTCAGTCGGGCCTTGCCGCTCCTCAGCTCCGCCAAGCGGTCCGTTCCGCCCCGCCCCGCCCCGTCCCGCCCCGCCCCGCCGCCCCTTGCGTGCGCTCCGGGAGGCGCGTCCCCGGCCGCAGCCTGCGCGCGCCGCTCGCAGTTTGAAGGGCGCTGCGCCGCTCGCTCCGCTCCTCTCCGCTCCGCTCCTCGCGCGCCAGGCCGGGCGCCGCGGCGGGTCGGGCTGCGCGCGTGGCGTTCATGAGCCGCCCGGCGGCCCCGGGAGCCTGCGCCGTGACTCACGCCCGCCCCCGCTTGTGTCTCGTCCCTCCCGCGGCAGGATGCCGGACCAGATCTCCGTGTCCGAGTTCATCGCCGAGACCACCGAGGACTACAACTCGCCCACCACGTCCAGCTTCACCACGCGGCTGCACAACTGCAGGAACACCGTCACGCTGCTGGAGGAGGTAGGCGGCGGCCTGGCAACTGGGTGGGCTGGGGCCCTAGGGAGCCTGGGGACTCGGGGAGCCACACCCCCTCCGGCAGCCCCCGGCCCCTGTGATCCTGGTTGGCCGCCCTTTCCCAGATCCTGCAGGCTTGAAAGCTGGGGGACTGAAGTGGGGAAGGACTAAGCAAGCTCTGGACACGCGAGTAGAGGAGAGATAGATCCTCTCTGTCTTGCACCCTGTCTGGGTGCCAGGCAGTCTGCTCAGCGCTTCCACATCATTGTGACCCTTTCCTAACCCGCGAAGTACATGGCGTCAGGCCACCGAGGGCAGAAAGGCGAGGCTGCGTGGCCAAGGTCACCAGCTAGAGACTTGGAGATGGGCCGCGAATATACTTCTCCGCAGCCCAGCGGGGCCAGGCAGGCTTAGCTGTAGAGATAAGGGCTTGTGGAAAAACCCAAAGGAATAAAAGGGAACTTCAGTTGAGACTGTTGCCATCCCCGGGCCTGTGACTGCTAGTCCCCTGTGCCTAAAGTGAGCAAAAGCCTAGTGGAAAGAGGTCTGTACAAACAGGTCCCCGCCCAGCTCCCCTTGCTCCAGTGGCTAGGGCTCAAGGCTCTGCTGCACCAGATCCGCAGGACACTCAATGCAGTCTGCAGAGCTGATCTGACTAGTAGATGGGACTAGAAGCTGCAGAAAGAACTGCTCTGCCTATCAGGATGGATGGATGGATGTCCAGGGGCAGGGGCAAGGGCAAAGCTATTTCTTTTAAATCTTTAGCTGGTGTGGGGTGGGTGAGGAGAAACATGTAAGTACATGTTTACGGCTACATAAAAGCCTGTGACATATCGGCGAAAATAAGGCAATTTCCCAGAAACTCAGCACAATTTCTCAGTGCACAAAATATCACTCCCATCAGGCTGAACACAACAGTATAGGCAGGAAGAGGGTTTTCCCATGGGAATTAGGCACTCGGTTTATTTGAGGCTCAGGGAGCTCCTTTTTTATTTAGGGCCCCTAGGGCCAGCCTTCAGTAATATAGGGAATCTTAAAGTTCTGCCTGGAACTGGCTTTGGTAGTCAAGTTGTCTAATGTATGAAGAACTGGTATTTGGATGCATGGAAATGTTTGGGTGTGGGAGATTTTGTTGTCTCTAGTGTCCCATCTTGCCCACCTACCAGGTGCTATAAACTAGTCTTTTATTCCAGTAAGGGTTGCTTCTAGAGTTTTCTCTGGAGTCATTGTTGAGTGATGGAAATGAATGTTTAAGTGGATGGAGAAATACTACCTAACTAGGTGTATTGGAAAGCCAGAGGTAATGAGTACCCCTCCCCTCTGTGACCTGTCAGTTGCTTGATGGTTAATACCAGGCATTAAACAGAGTTGCCAGGCATTCAACCTCAAAAGAATTCTGCCCTTCATATAGTTGGAAGAAGCTGAAGCATGCTCATCTAGGAGTGCAGGGTCATCTTTTTCCATTTCTAACTGGATATACCTCTAAAGGGTTTAACATTGATCAGACCGTGGGGTTATTTTTCTGTCAGATCATTTCTTCCATGCCTGCTAATAGAGCTGTCAGTTACTGTAACTTTCTGCACACTCAGATAGTGTTACTGTATGCTGTTTGTGCAGCAGATGATACGGTGTTTGGGGTGCTGTTTGTGGGGGCTATCTGTGCAATGGAAGCACCTTTTTTGAATAGTTAATGTCATATAAGCATCTGCCCCCTTCCCGTGTGTGTGTGTGTGTGTGTGTGTGTGTGTGTGTGTGTGTGTGTTTTACAGTTAGATAGAAGAATAGATCGTTGAACTTGAGAGAATTGGAACCAGTCTAGAAAGTTCGAAAGTGATATATTAGAATACATTGATATACTCCTGATTCTAAAACATCCCAGTAACTGGAGGTACATCTTAAGTGGATCATAACCGGGCTCTTCAGAAATGGGCTGGGTATAGTGGGACATACCTGTAATCTTGCAATTGGTCAACAGAGGCAGGAGGATTCTCCACAAGCTTAAGGTTAGCCTGGACTTTCAAATGGATTCCAGACTAGCCAGGGCTGTACAGCAAGACCTTATTTCATAAAATGCTAGGGCATGGGACCTGCACTAGACATGCATGCACTATAATGCCAACACTCAGAGACCGAGCTGTGAGTTCCCAGCCTAGGATACCGAGGAAGACCTTGACTCAAAAAAAAAATATTTTTTTTGTAGTATCTGTGTGTATAGGGGGTGCAATTTACTGCTCCAGAATAAAAGGAAAACTTTGTGAATATCAGGAAATGTTGTTTGTATATGCTTCACAAGTGAGAGATTTGGAAATTGCAAGAATTTGGCTTGTGTTATTTTGTGGTTGTTCTTAGAATTTTTTGGGTAGTTTGTTTTGTTTGTTTGTTGGTTTGTTTGTTTATTTTGTGATGTGGAGACTCTAGAATAGGGAGTAATCTGGGTAGCTTGGACTTCTGTGTGGAAGCAGGTCTTTTCCGAGTTCTGGTACTTAAGAATTTCCTGTTCATTTGTGACTTTGCTGTTTATATTACCAATTAGCACACATGAGGCTCAACCAAAAACCTGTTAAGAGTGCCAAGCTTCCAACACCAAATTGATTAATTTGGGGTTAACACTTTCCCCTTTCGTTGTGTCTCCCTGTCAAACAGTACACCATGGGGAGCAGATGCTGTTGTTTATAGTTAAAGCCCCTTGGGACATGCACTTTGGGAAATGAATCAGATATACATGAAAAGAAGAGGCTAAAAGCTTACTTCAAGGCTTGCCTGTTAGGGCTGAGGGACACATATGGTTCAGAGAGTAATGGTTTGGCTGGGACACAAGTGGCTGCCTTTGAGAGGCAGGAATGGATCAGCTGGGATCCAGCTAAGGTTTCATCCTGGCCTGTAAGTGTTTTCCAAGCACAAAGCCAATACTTTGCTTATTCAGGAACCAGAGTGTACTGGTATATGCTGCACTGCTTGTGACCCTTTAGAAGCTATGGGTAAGTGGCTAGAAGACAAGGGTTTCTTGAGAAAGAAGCAAGCAGGCATTGTAGTAATATGGATCAAGACACTGGGATACGTTCTCCCTTTAAAGACTAGGAGTGGCCAATACTTAGGGCCTCAGGTAAAGGGAAAACACATATTCATCAAGGTTACTGGTTATTGTCAGCGTTTTACTTTGGTGCTGATGGAGATAATATTTGCTCAATTCTTTAGCTTCAGCTACAAATAAGGCCAGTTTTAGGCACATGGGATACACAGTCACTTGTAGTCAGTTGTGTAGTACATGTGTCCTCTGGGTAAAGTCTATACATAGACCTGTATGAAGGGAAAAGGACAGCTCTTACCTCCACTTACTGAGACTTTTCTCTGAGGTTTCATTAGTAAATAAAGGAGTTAGGGAATTCTTTACACAGTTACCACGTTAAAATGCACATTCTAAATGTCCGTAAAGTCATATTTCATGACTTTGTAGTGCATAGATGAGGCTTCACTTTTGTCACATAACACAGTTTTGATCTCACGAAGAGGTGTCTGAGGTCCTTAGAAGTTTAGCTTTTCCTCCTGCCCATGTTCCAGGTAATTCTTAATAATGATTTAAGTATAATGGTTTCTTCAAAGGGTTTCAGACGGAAATGTGAACACTTACATAAGTTACCTTTGAGCAGCATCTGCTTAACACATCTTCAAGGAGCATCTGTGTGGCAGTCCCAGTTGCCAAGCCCTGCTGGGGTACTGGGGTGATTATTTGGAAGCTTGTGATGTTGAAGGGAAAAAAAATAACTCTTAGTAGGACTGAAAGGTTAAGTTCATAGATGGGAGAATTAATATAGAACACTCATGACAGCAATATAAATACTGCAATCTGCCATCCAGTCAATGCACACACCATCAAAAGCATTATACTATTAGGCTTGGGGATTGGAGATGAGTAACTGTGTCTGCAAGGTGCCCTCTGAAAGCCTTTCTAAGGTAGCTGGATGCCAGTGTGGTTTTGGCTTGGAGACGTGTTTTCGAAGGCGTAGAATCATTTGATCAAAGGTTACCGGAGGTCTCTTTGATATTAACAGTAACAACAAATGTTAACTATTGATATTCCTGCTATATGCTAATATGTGTGTGTATGTATATATATATATATATATATATATGTATGTATATATATAATTATCAGTGATTGCCTGCATGTGTATATTGTACACCATGTTTGCATCTGTTGCCTGAAGAAGCCTGAAGAGGGCCTCTGATCGCCTGGACCTAAAGTTACAGAGGAAAGTGAGTCACCATAGGGATGCTCGGAACCAACCCAGGTCTTTTGCAAGAGTAGCCAGTGCTCTTAACCAATGAGACAGCTCTCTAGTGCCCCCCCCCATGTATACATACTATTATTTAATATTTGTCCTATTACTGTTAATAGTCCCATTTTATAGATAACTATATATTTCATGTGTATGTGTGTGTGTATTTGGTTCACAGCCAGTCAGAAATGAACTTGAGACTTAGAGTATCAATGGTAGAATAGTCTTGCACGCCAGTCAGATTTCCTCTGTAAGCATTGCTCTACTCTTTGAAGTTTTGATCACAATATTGAGCTTTGTCTTTCTTGTTGATGTCTGCAAATCTAGCCTTTGATAAGTAAGATTAGGTTTCTAATGCTGATCTGTGGACTCTCACACCTAGGAATTCTAAAGCCAGGTCTTAATGTATTCAAGAACTAGTCAGTCACCTTCAAAAAAAAATATGTAGTTTTAGACAAAAACATCGGCAAAGCCCTTCTCTGGGGGGTTTAGATAAAGTCCCTGTGGGCCATTTTCCCTCAAGTAGAGAAAATGTATTTGGGTCTGTTCCTGACCTCTTGAAGATAAACCAAAAAAGACAATCCTCCCTGTGATACAGTATCCTTTGTACAAGTCTAGGCTCTGGAGCCAAAGCCTCTGATCCGTCTGGGAGTAATTAGGGTATGTTTTCTCAGAACCTAGCAAAGGTCAATGACTGTTTGCTTACAGAAACAGGGAATGCAGCTTACCTTGTATTCCAGATTCAAGCTCCCTCCAGCAAGGTGTGGATCCGTCAGCCCAGTATTCCACACTAATGCCATAAACCCTCATAAACATCTTTGTTACTTTAAAAACATTGTTTTCCTCTTCACATACTAAAAGGCCAATTCACTGGTGTTCTTAGTATTATCCTTTCACACATGTGTAAAAGCTCGGAGGCTAAATGTCTAAGATTCCCTGGTAGGGTAGGCAACAGACTTGGACTTTGAATACACAATATATGAACTTAAAACCAGATTTATTTTCTATATATTTCATAGTTTATAAATAAAATCTAGAGAAGGGAGGAAATCTAGGAAAGAAAGGAAGCCAATTGCTTTAGTCTGCTTAGACCTGTCCCTAAATGTCCCTTCATTATGGTCATACATGGGACTGCCAATAGTGTTCCTCTGTACTGTTGATCAGTTAAAAAAAAAAAAAAACATGACTTTTACTTCTATCCTGCCATATTTACCCTGGAACTGTTGGCCAGCCTTTTGCCTGTGAACCTTCACAGCTCTGGCTGAAGAACTGCAACCAGAAGTTGTAGCCGCAGTAGGCTTCTTAGAGCTTGTCTGCTCTTGAGCTGCCTGGCCATCTACTGCCTCCTGGTTTACAGGGTATACTATATATACAGTGGCTAAGGAATCACTCTATATAGTTGAGTTAAAAGGGAACTTGAGTAATATCCAGTTTGAGGTGTTGGCAGTGTGGAGACTCTAAACCCAAGAGGCTCGTTGAAAGCCATGTTGAATATCCAATAACCAGTTGCAGTGTTACAGAAAGGTTGGTGGACATCCGTCCTAGTAATTATGAGCAACTCTCATGCTATTGTGCACTTGGTTTGGACTCTTAACTCATCAGGCTGGTATTCTGGTGCTGATAATCTTTCACTGATCCTGTGCTTGGATTGCCAGTTCCAGCAGCCTAAACGTGGAGTTAATCTTACTCAGCTTACTGTTCACTAGCAAACACTTGGACCTCTGTATAAAAGCTTTGGAGTAAAGCTGATGAGTTATGGGGACTCACACAGGTTTTTGTCAGTCCTGTTACTTTCAGTGTGGAGACTGAGGTCTAAAGATGAGGAACTTAGTTAGGCAAGGGTTTGGATTCAGGGCTTTTGACTCCTTTGTGCTTTGCTGGGGGAGTCTTCTCCAGCACTAGTCTCTAGCACTTCTAGAGAGAAAGCCTGAAATAAGCCTGAAGTTAGGAAGCTCATTTTGCACATACCATTCACCATGTTAAGTGATGGTCTCTAAAAAACCATGTTATGTGAGGCCATGGCACATTTAATTCTGGGTTAAGAGGCTTCCATCAAAAGCCAGTTGTGTCAGATGTTCAGACTGTCTAGGCATTTGCAAAGTGCCTTGTGTGTGGGGTCTTTGAGTGTTGGTTTCCATATACATCACCTAGTCATTTGAGGATTTCCTGGTATATCCATTCTTACCCAGGTTACTTAACGATGAGTAAGTGATGGGGCTGGTGATAGTACTGAAGTCTTTCCTCATTTGATAAATCGTATCCTTTTGAACAGAAAAGGAGGTAATGCCCAGGAGGCACTCATCACCTTTATAGTCAGTGTTCCTCCCATGGGGAAGGAGGCCAGGGAGAGGCCCTAACTTCCTGTAGCTGGTCTTTTGCTACTTTCTGGGTTCTTTTTTTCTTCCACCCTTCCCCACGCTTTTCCAACCTTTCATCCCCCTAACACTAGATAGAAGAGGGGGAAAGGGATAAGGGAAAGAAGTAATGTTATTAGACTATTTCCTGCTGATTGGAGGTGGTGAGTTCCTTGGGGCAAGTTTGGTGTTTGCCATCAGGATATCTCATTTTTTTCTTTTATCTTCTTTCTTCCTTCCTCTGCCTCCTCCTCTGCCTACTTAACTAACCACTACCAACAACAACTACTCATCAACCAACTAAACCTTTCAGGGCTCTAACATTTATATATTCTCTGAAAAGTCCCCAGAATCCACACAGTTGCAGAAACTATTTGCAGCTGGCAAAATCATGCCCCTGCTAGAGCATGAGGCAAATCTTAGTCAGCTGCTGTGGACAGTCTGAAGAGGCTCTATATTGAATACCTGGGATTTAAAAAAAATATTCTGACAATATGTTTGTGTTTTTAAAGAAACCAAAATTCCAGAATTGTCATTACACATTCCTTAGTAGGTAAGTAACCAGACGGAGAGTTTACCAATGGATTGATGGAGGTGACACTCTGCCAGGATAACGTCAGCTCTTTGATTTCCAGAATGTTTGTTGGTCAAGTCACTGAAGCTTTCTCTGTCTCTTATTTCCTTACGGGAAGAGTGAGTCAGTGTATGTAAAGTGCGTGGCCATGGCTCTTATCCTCGGGACTGTTGCTATTTCCTATGGGTGCATTGTATTGCTGGTGTGGCACCAGGATGACAGTTGATAGAGGTGGTAAAGAGGTCAGGTGACAGTGCTGACTCTGTGCCTCAAGGATCTGGGGTGTGGCAGCACAGATGGGACCAGGGTAGAACTAAAGATTTGGACCATTTGTGGCTCATGGTTATAGCCATTTTGAGCTGAAATAAGTTGTCGCTCAGTGTGCCTGTATTCTTACCCCTTAGTGAGGGGCCCAGTGCTTGGTGTTGCCCTCTGACTCAGACTGGCTCGTTGGGTTCCCTGTGCAGCCTTGTGGCCCTAGTGTTGCCAGTCATCACTAATTTGTTTACTTCCACATATCCGCAGGGTCCCTTCATTGATGCATCAAATTCTGGGCCACACTGATGTTGGAGTTTGGGATAATGAGCTGTTTTGTTATCTAATGAACGCAGATACTTGATTTTGTCCATTCTTGGGGGAGGCACATATGCCTTGGTCCTCCCTGGAGTACAGTGTGCTTTGCTGATTATAGCTTGAAGCACTGAGACCACAAGTGATTCTGTTTTGGTTTGGAGGCAGGAGCTTTAGAGTTTCTTTCTGTTTCGTCAAGACATGGAGTTGCTGTCATCTCAGTAAAATAATTTTAATTGTATCTGGAGTAGGGGTGGCTTGGCTTAAGAGCCATATGACTCTACTTGTTTTAAGTAAATGTATGAGTTCACAGTGGACTCTTCCTGGGCCTGGGCACTGAGCAGCCCCATGCCACGGTGCTGTTTGCGGTCAGTTACATAAGAACTGAATTTTAATGCTGAGGCTACGGTATAATTTTCCCCCAAAGAACTGGAATATGTGTCCCTTTGATAAGACAGTACCCAATTTAGCCACCCAGAAGCTAGGAAAACAAAATCAGAGCCTTATGGCTCAGGGAGGTAAGAACCACAAAACAGTTAGAATTTGGTTCCAACTATTGCAGAAAGCAAAGAGTTGGCTACATTAATGGAGACCATTTCTTCTCCTGCCAGATGTGAGGAAAATATAAGCTCTTCTGGACTCTGTTATTAACATAGTAACTGGTAACAATACCTTGTATTCTGTAACATCTGTGCCCCAGGGGTTTCGGCTAGGACAGCCCTAGTGAACAAACCAGGCATGCAGTGGACTGTAATAAGTATGGTGATAATTTTTTTTATGTTATGAGCTCATGAAATAGCTAGGAAAATAACTAGAGATCATCCAGTCATTTTGTGGAGAAGGTTGCTGGGGCCCAAAAAACAAAGGTGCGTCTAGCCTTTTTGTAAATTTCAAGTCTCTACCCATCCCTCATAGGCACTTGTATAAAGCAATGGAAAACACAAATAGAACTAGTTAAACAGCATTTGGATTTGTTAGAAAGACTCAGTTATCTTTGTGCCCAACTGTGGGAAAAGCACATTACATGGGGAAGTGCAGATTGGCCTAGCTTAGAACAGTGGATTATCTCTGGTTTGGTCAGCTTCGGGTAGGATGGTTGTTCAGGGTGACAATCTCGACCTTTCATGATGGTCCTTAAAGAATGGGAAGAGGCCAGGAGCACCTCCCCACCCCCATCGTACAGCTGACACAGCAAAGCAGAGATCCAGGTTTCCTGGCCTCCTCTCTATGTTTTTATTTAAGTAAGAGTTGAATGGAGACAGCAGGGCCTTGTGTCAGGAGAACTAGTAATTAATGGAAGGTAGGTAAAGTGCCTTGTACCCTGTGACACTTGGAAGATAGTAGTTTTTCTCTACTTTGCTCTGCAAGTCTTACCTCTCATTGACCCTTCTACTCTATTCACTTGGGATACATGAAGGCTGTGGTTAGAGGGCTGTACTGCCCAGTTTTAGCTTTGCTGACGTGGTCAAGAAAGACCAGCAATCAAATCCAAAGTGATGCCATGGTGTTCTTTCAGTAATCTTTCTATAGTTACCCAGGATGGGTGGAAGGCTGGGCAGAGCAAAGTTTCTGCTTGCTTGATCGGCTTTCTCCCAACGTGAAGTAACCAAGACAGAGAAGAATAAACAAGGACTAATGGCTTTGCTTCCATGGAAGGGCTTCTTCACGGCCCAGTTACACAGTAGAAATAAGAAAATCTACTTTTTTTTTTTTTAAGATATGGGGGTGGGGGCTTCTTTTATATTCCATTAATCATTTCTTTTTTCATGAATTTCATTTCCTTTTTCTTGTGATGTTTATTCACATTAGTAGCATTTACATAAAATTAGATACTCCTTATTTCCACAGAGTGCAAATCAAAAGAGCTGCTCACTGCTGGCCCAGCAGCTGCTCCTGCTTTAATAATAGTAATATTTTTCACAGCAAAGCAAGTAAGCGCACTGCCTCCCAGAACATGGAACAGTGCCAAGTCAAATAACACTGTCGCTGCCCCAAGGCTTCTGCATTTTATATGTAAGCATTGGAACAAAATCAGATTCACAAACAAAACCACTACAATTAAGCATCTAGTCTGCCGTGGGCATTGTGTTAGTCATTCGGCAGATATCCTCTACTTACCTCAGCACTTTGAGTGGCTCCTAGACACTGTTTTATGGCTTAGATGATTTGGCTAGTTCATGCCCTTTCTCCCTCAGACTCATCTTAAAGTGCCATGTGTGTGTTAGCCATGTGAAATAGAGCCAATAGAAAGTGGGCCTTTGCTACATCAAGCTGTTGAGGTTCACTTGCTTATTTGTTGCTGCTGTTGTTGTTTTAATATTCCTGGGGCAATAAATGGATTGGGTAGTCATGCCTTGTTCATGATGGACTGATGAAATGCAGTGGTTTTTTGTTTTTTTAGCTCACGTTCATATTTGTCTTTATCCTTTCTTCTAGCCATTCTTATTACATTTTTCTCTTGTTATTTTATTGTCCCATGTGTATATGTGAATAAATACAGCCTGTTAAGCCCACTT
The DNA here is from genome assembly GCF_021556685.1 of Rattus norvegicus. Lineage (NCBI taxonomy): Eukaryota > Metazoa > Chordata > Mammalia > Rodentia > Muridae > Rattus > Rattus norvegicus. The sequence goes on along the minus strand of NC_141540.1, from coordinate 105,574,671 downwards.
AGTGTTGCTTTTATCGGTGTGTTTAGGGCTGACTGTGGTTGGGGGCCTCGTCCCTGAGGAAGACAGATACTCATCACTCAGTAGTAATTTGTTGTCTGTAGTTCTTCACCTAAGAGTGGGACCTCATGAGCTTGCCCATGCACTTTGGCTTGTCAGCTGTGGTTGTCATCATTCACGTCATGTTTAGGCAGCTATATTGTCCCAACAATATGACTGTAACTTCACTGTCCTATAGACCATACACTCTCATATAAGATACCCTGATCCTCCAGCCCTTGCAGTCTTCCCACTCCCTTTTCTGTGTGTTCCCTGGACTTTAAATGTAGGGGTAATGTTATTATTGTATCCATCGGGCTGGCACTCCACAGTCCGTTGTGCTCTGCATTTTGACTGGTTGTAGCTTTCGGTTTCTATCTGCTGCCAAAAGAAGGTTTTTTTGATGAGGGGTGAGAGCTGTACTTATGTATTAATGAAATTAGAAACGATACTGGTTTAGAAAAGTGGCAGTACTAGATTCTCCTAGGGCATGACCTACTAGCATTACTTTTAAAAGATCACATATACCTCAGGTCTAGTGACACTCCCCCAAGCCCCTTTTTAAACCTTGTTGGCACTCAGATATCTGGTTAAAATTATAGCAGTGATCATTTGATTTCTAATTTGTGAAAGCAGATAAAGGTTTCTGAATGCAGCCAAATCTTCTTCTTTGGACCAGGGCTGTGTCTACCGATTGCATGGTGCCTTCAGAGGGCCATGTCTACTGATTGCATGGCGCCTTCAGAGTTTTTGAAGGTTGTGCACAGCCAATTTGAATATCATGCTAAATTTGATGTGTGACACTTTGTCTAAATTAATCGTGCTGTCCCACCAGTCACTTTCCAAGTGCTAGCTCTGTTCTGGGGATCTTGGGATTGCTATTTCCCAGCCCTCCTCGGATCATCCAGGACTTGATGGAGACAGTGATCCAGTCTGGGTTCCATGGCCCTAACCTGATCCCATTTGCCAACCCACCTTGCTTGTTGTTAGTGGTATCGCAGCAGAGTGCCAGTAACTCAGAGAGCATGCTCAGCATTCTTCTTAGTGGAAACACACACGCACATACACATTCATACATGCTACGTGACGTACATACACAGCATTAACATAACACACACTTGCACACTCTGGTGTCTGGGAGTGGAAAATGAAGGCATGATTTCTTTAAGCTGAATGGGAGGTGTTGAAATCTAGACAGTTAACATCAGTTATTTTTAGGAGGAAGCAGTTCAGAGATGGAGTGAAAGGGACTAATGAAGGAACTGATGTTTTCCAAACAAATTAACTCTCTGGCTCTTCTGCATGGACAATAAGGAGTGGATCTGCCTTGCTGTCTAAACATTTTTGCTTCTGATTATTAAATCAACAAGACATTTCTCTGGCTGAAAACTCAATATTAAATCATTTCTTGCTACTAAAGTAAAGTACATGAGGCTGCATTTGTAGGGATTGAACCGAGTACCTTGCATGGGTTCAGTAAGTACTAGGTGAGCTTCACCAGGGGCCAGGTTATCTTTAAGCAGGAAAAAGATTTATTAAGCTCATAGTTCTAGAAGTGAAGCATATGGTGCCACATCAACGTGGCTCTGGTGAAGACTGAAAGTGGATGGCATCAGAGTGGGCAGGAAGAAGAGAGATCAGATTGGCAGAAGTCAAAGAGAATGGCCAGGTACAGTCTCATGAGAATGAGCTCAGGGTCCTGGGACAATCCTCTTCAAGGACAGAACCTGTAAGTTCTGTCACTTCAGCATCACTATGCCAAGGACCAGGGTTCCAGTATGTAAACCCTTGAAGAAACACCTGTACCACAACCGTGCAGTGAGTGCCTTCTGCAGTCCCACTTGTTCTGAGACATCACTTCCATTCAGTGAAAGTAAGGGGTGGGCCTGGGGGCAGGGCTTATAGACTTGGCAGCATTTCCAGGAGGAGAAACATAACTGAAGGGAACTAAGGTTACTTTAATGGGTCTTTCTGAAGGCTGACCCAGTATTTTTTGTTTTGTTTTTCTGTTTAAGCCAAATTGCAATTCAGATTTTGTTCTTGAGCCTTGGCTCTTGGATACAAGACTGGCTTCACCTTGTCAGGTGAATTGGTAACATTTGAGTTTGCAGCATTTGGGGTGTTTTTACAGAGGGTACACTCTTCATTCCAAACATTTCAGAGAACCACTCTTAAGTCTGACATGGCCTCTGAAAATGTCAGGCCCCTCTGTGAGTGTGTTTTCAGGAGCACCTTTCCTGGTGGGGTATCAACTAAAGGGCATATCTGTAAGTCAAGGCACACTCTTGTTGGGAGTCAGTTCCACACCTAGGTTTGTTTGTTCTTTTTTGAGATGTCTCATGTAGGCCAGGCTGGCCTCAGACCTTGAACTTCATCCTTCTTCCTCTACCTCTAAGTGTTGGCATTCCAGAGTGCCGCCAAGCGTCTCAGCACCAAGCACATAGAAACCAATGCAAAGCTCCCTGGGACTGGCTCCTTTTTGATTCTGGGATCCTGTAGCCTCTCTATTTCTATTTGCAACAAATAACTTCATAAACAAATGCCTTTCCTGTCTTCCTTCTTGATGTCAGAACTTTTCTTAAAGTTCGCCAAGCCAGTCATCCATGAAAGAGCCTTATGACATAAGTGTGTATCTAACACTGAAATGAATGGTAAGCTAAAGATGCCGCACTAATTAATCTATAAGCCTCCTCTGGTAATTTTCAACGGTTGTGGAAATAGACTTGCAGAGATGCAAATCACAAATCTGTATTAAAAACTTATGAACTTTTCAGATGATGAGTGAGCTTCATTAATTTTTCAGATGGTGAGTGACCGGAAGCTTAGCAGTGGGCAGCTTCCTTTCTCCAGCTACATCATGAAGGGAAAGAACCAAGATGGAACCTAAGATTGTCAGACTTTCAAATCTCCCAGTCTCTGTTCTTCACCTCTCTGCAGCTTCCCACCCAGGGTTCCACAGTTGTTGCTCAGGCAAGCACGCTGTGTGCCTAGACACTGTGGGTGTTTGATGTGGGCTTAACTGGGAATAAGCATGAATTGACTGTTGATACTGACACTTGGGGAACAAGGTGGACATCTGCCTGTACCCAGTCAAACTTCCTGTTGTTCTATGTCTGCTCCCCTCTGGAGCAGTCTGGTGGGAGGTTAGTATCCATTTTACTTTCTGCTGCAACACAGGATGTCACTTGACTGAGTGACTTAATTTGATCTGTTAGACCCTGTTACACATCGTGATAAAAGTCACATTAAATACAGATTAACTCTAAAACACAAACAACCATTAACTCTTATCCCCAAAGGGAAAGTAAAGCAGGTAGCATTTCTTTGGTCTGAAAGTTTTTGGCATCAAATCATCAAAATGATTGAACAGCCTCCAGTCTTCAGGAACTGTTATTTCTTAATAGCCAGTGTTTATTAAGCTTTTCTTTGGAACTTAATGCTGTGTTAAGTTCTTTCTGTAAATACCTAACAGTCCTTTATATTGTATAAGGAGAAAATCGCTGCTTAGAAAAGATTAGTCTGTCCAAGTCTTATATGGTAGAGCTGAGGTTAAACCAGGTCTTTTGACTCTCTGATAGCATATTGCTGCCTTACATATCATAGAAGGTTACAAAAGTAGATATGAAAAATGTTTTAACTTCATAGTTTAAATATATGCCCACATGTATTTTATGAACCAGGTACAAGAGTATGAATGCCAGAAACCCTTACTAATGAGATCATTAATTTCTACTTCTACTCTTTCTTCTAGAATGCTTCTACTCTGAAGACTGCATTGAGGAGGGGCTCCCCACCCAGCAGAAATTGTTACCCAGTGTAGATTAATGTGTGTCTATTGATGAAGCTGCTGTCCTTACTTCCCTAGGGCCTACCTTTTTTGACTCTTTGTTCACTAAATTGCTATTAGTCTGTCCTCTGCCTCACAGGACTTGGTAGCTTTTCATTCCCTGGGAAGTAACCTTTTGCTGTACACAAACCCATTCTTCCTCACAGCTGTGTGGGAGAGCACTCTCCTTTCTCTAAGTAGTGTCTCTAGGTCTTTCTCTTGTGGACCCACTAGATTGAGTTTTTATTCCCAGGTCTATCCAGTTACTGTTTCAAGAAGATTTTTACTATTCCTGTTTGTCTCCAAAGCCTGACACACAGTTGAAAACAGCATTTGAATGAATAAATGAAACACGTACACGGGCGATCGCTCCCTCCCCCCTTCCCTCCCTTCCTCCCCCCTCCCTCCCCCCCCCTCTGCTGGTTGTGAGCCCTGAGCATAGTGGGAGGGTCTGGAAAAACTGAGACAGTGTTAGGTGGATGTTCTGAGTTGTGGAGAAATAATTCAGCCTTGGAATTATAGGGCTAGAGGGAGTCTTTAGAGGTCATAAGGTCAACTGCCTAATTTTCCAGATCACTGAGACTGTTCCTCAGCCCTGAATTCACAACCACTGACTGCTGACCTTAGGGGCACAGAGCAGACTAAAGCTCCTGAAGTTAGTACTGACATTGGTTTAACCACTTACTGATCACCAGTGTATATTCCATGTTTTAAGTGATCGGTCTTGTTTTTGAGCCTTGAGATTGATTTTATGAGAGAGAGAGAGAGAGAGAGAGAGAGAGAGAGTGTGTGTGTGTGTGTGTGTGTCTGTGTGTCTGTGTGTGTGTTTGTCACACACAAAGCTCTATGAAAAAGTTCTAAAAGCCAGTGAGATGGAACTTCCCAAGCAAAAAAGAAGCGACACCATATTGAATTTATGTTTTATATTGGTTCCCACCCATTCCTGATCCCCTTTTTGTCTTAGTCCCTTCATTGCGTCTGTTGATCTGCTCAAAACTACTGCTTGAGTTTGCTCACCCATAACTACTTATTCACCACAAGGCACAGAATTACTTGCCCCGATCTGTGGCATGTGGCTTGGTTTGGTTTATTGTCGTTGTTGTTTGCTTTAAAGGTTTCTAGCGCTTTTATGTGACATGTTCAGTTACAAAGAACCTTTGTGTGTATTGTCTTACTGAAGAAATGATAGTTTAAAGAAGTCAACTCATTCTCCCAAGGATGAGTGGGTGCTGGTAGGTTGCTGAGTCTAGGTGAAGTAGCTTAACAGGCAGAGATTTAGTGTCTCCTCTAAAGGAGAGTTGCTGCACTAGAATGTGTCCAGCCTTCTGAGGCATCCTCGAGCTTGAGACTTACAGCCTGCCATCTCGTCAGATGTACTCTTCTTGACTGATTTTCAGCTCACACAGATGGATAGGGTGGTAAGGCACTTAGTAATGTGCAGGTGTTTCCATCATTCTGTCCCTGCCTTGTGGTTTTCTTTTCCTTAGAAAGGTCCTTGTGTATCCTGTGCTGAGCCTGAGCTTGCTCTGTAGCCAAGGGTTCCCTTGATCCTTCTGCCACCATCTCCAACTGGGATTAAGGTGTGTGCAGCTACACTGGTTTTTATGAAATGTTGGGGGTTCAACCCAGAGCTCCATGCGTGGTAGGTGAACACTGTACCGCCTAGAGTGCATTTCCAACTCCAGCCTTGCAATTTTGAATGTGAACCATCAGCTTCGATTTTGAATCACCTGTTCTGTAGTAAGAGCTCAGCAACAGCTGCCGTCGGGGGTATGGCCAAGGAATGAACTCTTTTTTTTTTTTAAAGATTTATTTATTCATTTATTATAAGTACACTGTAGCTGTCTTCAGATACACCAGAAGAGGGAATTGGATCTCTTTACAGATGGTTGTGAGCCACCATGTGGTTGCTGGGAATTGAACTCAGGACCACTGGAAGAGCAGTTGGGTGCTCTTAACCGCTGAGCCATCTCTCCAGCCCAGGAATGAACTCTTATGCGGTTTATGATCTCTTGGAGCAGCAAACTAACCTAGCCAGAGTCTGATGGCTCTCCGCAAGAGTCAACGGTGTGGTAGGGAGCTTCAGCACTGAGCTGCAGAAAACCAGGCTCAGCCATGTCAGGTGGTTAGGAGGTGATGTAGCACAGGATGCACATTTTCTTTTATAGCCTAGGAGCTGAACTGAAAAGTTCTATGTAGGTTTTGTTATAAACCATCTTCCTTTGGCATACAGCCATCCTTTTCATTAGAGTGGCTGTAGAAAGCCTCAAGACTGAGCTAGTTGGTTCTTGATGTTTCCTCATAGCGGAGTATGGGAAGAGTCATTGGACCCTCACTTGATCTCAGTCCCTTCCCCACTCCCTGTATACCTACCATCTAGCTGTATATAATTCTGTCCCCGATTACATGTGGTCACAGGGACTCTGAAACTGCTAGATTATGGAAGGTTAACTGGGTTGTTTGGGGGGGGGGCATTGGATTCCATGTGTGATACTGTGGAGACTTGTTACCTATGTTACAGTGAGAGTTCTATAGTCATGAACTTGCTTTGGGAGTGTTCATGCTTCTATGAGACTGCTCTTACCCATAGTACCAGTAAGTTGTACCAATAAGCTCATTGAGTCCCCTTGGCGGAATTGTTTTGGTACTTATAAAAAATGGATAAGATATCTTAGTTACTTTTCTATTGCTGTGATAAAATATCATGACCAAGTTATAAAAGAAAGCATTTAATTGAGGACTTAAAGTTCTAGAGGTTAGAGTCTATGACCTTCATGGTAGGGAGCATGACAAAAAGCAGGCAGGTGTAACACTGAAACTGTGCAGAGAGCTTATAGCTTGATCCAGCCGGAGGGAGAACTAGGTAACTTTTAACGGTGTGGGTACTGCCAGTAAGATACCTCCTCCAACAAGGTCACCTCTCTGAGTCCTTCCCAAATAGTTCCACCAACAGGGAACCAAGCATTCAAACATAGGAACCTGTGGGGGCCATTCTCATTGTTGTTGCTACTGGGTCTTCTTTGTTGAATTTTTATATATATAAAGTTTATATATATATATATATAAAGTTTTATATATATATAAATTTATATATATATTTATATATATATTCAGTACTTTAATTGTAGCAGCTAATTTTTATTGAATGCTTGTTTAATGTGGTTAATTCAGCCCACTCGTTTAAACCTCACAGCCACTGGTTAAGGTAGGAGCTGTTGAATGTGCTATCACATAGCACAACATACCATTTGGGGCAAGTTGCTTAACTTCTCTGTGGTTAGGCCTCTACTCCTATTTACTCCTATTCCCTGTAAATAGGTACCTTAGTGTCAAAGTGCTATTTGTTCTGTGCTTCTGTGTGAATAAGTGTAGGACAAAATAAAGAGCTCCTTAGACCTTTGTTTCCTAGTCCTGATCTAGGACTAGCCATTTCAGCCCTTGGAGCCTTTTCTTCATTTCTAAAGTGAATATGTCTTTAAAAGACTTTTGTGGGACCCAATTCTTTACATTCTGTTGTCCCATGGTAAATGCTGAACTTAAATGGCAGCTGTGGGCTCTAAGACTGCTCCCATGAGGAACTGTCTTCTGCCACCACCTTTTATGTAGTCAGGATTGTAGGAGAAAGGGTGTGTCACCGGCTGCTCTCTGCTCTAACTTAGAAGAGAGACTGTCTTAGCGAATGGGTGAGTTTTCAAGCTGGCCACAGAGGAAAGTTGGAAGGTTATTACAGTAGTGCAGGGGGACAGCCAGTGAGACACGCTGACTGGGATGATCCAGCTGTTAGTATTTTAATTTTATTTTCATAATTAACTCTTTCACTGACTTCTACACATAACCAACTTTTACTTTCTGACAGGATTATATACAGCCCCCTTTTATTTATTGTTAATTATTGTGGACAATATAAATGTATAACATACAACAGGAGTTCCCTTTGGACTCAGTTCATTTTGTTATACTGGGACAGTGCTGGAAGAGCAGTGTGTTATATTGATTATCTGTAAGAAGAACTCCTAGACAGGTGGCTGTGGCACAGGATATCAACCCAATTGCCAGTTTTCATCAGTTGATGTTTTTTATAATCTTACTTGACACATGTACTATTCATTCAGAGTTCAGATGGTAGTTTAAAGTTGTAAATCAAACTTTTAGAAAATAAATATTGTAAGGTAGAAAACCTATAAACATCTTTTAAAATACTTTGGAATTAGTCCCATCTTTTTACCAGCTTGTGCCATTGATTTCTCTGTTGATGTGCCAAGCCTTTCCTTGTTTGCAAACACAAGTTCTGGCCTGGGCTTATCTGACGGTTGGCTGTTTGCCATCTCCCCTATTGGAAGTGTTGGAAGCATGGTGTTGGGGTTCTCTCTCAGGTCCAAAGTTTAAGGTCTCCAAAGGCTAGCAGTGCCTTCAGAACGAAGCCAAGGTACGCATTTCACTTACTGTCACTGGAGTTTCCCAAGGGCTGTGTGATGAGTGATGGTGTCTTCTCTGACAGCTTGTTAAATGTGTTTTGGACTTGGAACATTTTCTGTTTTCATTTCTGTTACACAAAATATCAGTAGATATGGCTCACTTTAAAAAGCAACAACAGTGCCAAGCATGATTGCTCACTGGGTAAAGCACTAGTTTGTCACCAAGCTTGACTACCTGTGTGTGACTCCCAGAGCCCACATGATAGGAGAAGAGAGCCAACTCCGGTTAACTGTCTTATACTTCACTGTCAGCCCGTAGAGGTTTCTCCCAGGAATCGGGTTTGCGTTAGTTTTCCAGGTGCCTGGCCTACCTGGGCAAAAAAAAAATAAAGGCCATTTCCCTGACTGAAGAGACACTGGGCATGGCAGTCATGATGGCTTAAATGTCCAATGCACTTCACTGAGCTGCTTCCCTTCCTATATACTAGGAAATAGTTGTTCTACAGATGAAGTGAACTTGGCTGGTCTTCATTTTTTATTTTAATGGATGTGTACATTGGTGCATGTGGTGCAGACGTGAGGTTGTGGGGTTAGAAGATAGTATTGGTTGGTCCTCAGCCAAGTAGGCCTGGCCAACTGGCCTATGAGCGTCCAAGGATCTGCCTGTCTCCCCCTCCCATCTCATGCTTGCAGGGGTGAGCACAGGTGGCACAACATACCAGTGTTTGACAGGAAGTCTGCAGATCCAAACTCGTCCTCCTGCTCGTGAGGCAGTACCGACTAAGATATCTCCCAAGCCTGAGACTTGTAGTTTTAATTGACCGTAAGAAATTTGAAAACAGATGGACTGGAGCATAGTGGAGTAGGGATCTTGCACAAATACTGTGCAAGTGTTGCTTTCAGTGAAAGTAAATGTGGAATTGAGTTAGCAGTTCTTCAACTTCTTTTGTGAGACCCTTGAAAGGAATTGTTGGACATTGCAGTTTTATTCTGTGGGTTTTAAATAGAAGACCTTAAAATTGCCCACAATGCAGCTCTGCCCTTGTCTGCATGATATATAATTTTCATGGTAGCAGTGCTCCTTCCATGTTGCCTTACCCCTTTGGTTCCTGTCTCTTTGTAGCTTGCCCTCAATCCATTCCTCCTTACATTTCCTTAGTTGGGGCTCTTTGTTTTTGGCTTAAAGTCCTCACTCCCTTTGACATGAGTAGCGGCATAGACCACAGAGAAGGCGGCGCTGAGGATCAGTGTTTACCTACTTTGACACTGCCATCCTTGTCAGTAGGGTTTTCTGGGATGCCCAGGCCTGTGCCCCAGGCAAACATCAATCACACTCAGCACCTTTCATTTTTTTCTTGCTGGTTTCCAGTCTTTGTCTGAAAGCTACATAACCATGTCTTGCTGATTCTTGCCTGTGCTGGTTGCTTGTAGTCGTTCCTATTTAATGAGCAAGTGTAGCTCACTAAATATTTGTTGAATGAACGTGTTAGTAATTCACTTACCCCTTTTCTGTTATGGATCAGCCTGAGAGTTGGGGAGGGACCCTGTCATTGTAGGAGTCGTCTCCCCTCTTTTAGTCTCAAGCTTTTCTGCTTTGGCTCCAGGATTAATACTTCAGTCAGCACAGCTGACAGGGGATTGTATTAACTCTTCTTGGAGAAGACAGCTATGCAACATGCTATAAATCTGGCATGTGACTTTTATGAATGTATTCCTGAATTCCTTCCAGGTACATTTAGAATTTCTATCAGAGAGAGACCATTACATATTTCCTCCATTTCAGTTAAGTTATGAGCTTTTTTGGTCTCTGTTGACTTATATTCTTGAGTGCGGCCTGGCTGGCTTACTTTTGGCTCTGTCAATTTCAAGTATTTACAACAGGGTGCCCGTACAACCACAATGTGTGTGTTATCATTATATCTGTTTTTAGAGGGTTGGGGGGGGATGCTTTATCTTTCCATAAGTCACATAAACAGATCACAAAATGAATCTTTGGGTGGTGGAGAATCCTTTAGTGACAATTCAGATTGGTGCATTTTAATTGCTGTCTGATGACTAATATTAGAATGATTACTACTTTTTCTTTTCATACAGGTTTGTTATAGATGGGTCTCCATTGCTTTAAAATGTTCACCTAGCATGAGTTTTTCTTACTAGCCTGTCACTGCTAAAGAATTAGTCTGTTTAGTTTTCTGGCCCCTTGACCCCCTTTTGGGACCCTTGCTCTTAAAAGAAGATAGAATCTAGGGAAAAGTCCTGTAGTAGCTCCTATTCTGTGGTGATTCCAGTGAGAGGATGGGGGGCCAGACTGTCTAGAGTAAGCAGAGGAGAGGGATAATTTTTCATTTCTACAGAGGCTTCTCATTGATGGGGATCAGTAGAGCATCTATTTCTTTGTCTCTATTTTTTGGTTTTAGATAGTGTTGCTGTATGAACTGAGTAGTAAAGTAGGCCTGTAGGGACTGTGACCAGGCAGCTTGAGTGCACATTGAACTGGGCAATTCTCTGAAGCTTGGTTCTCTTTCCATAACTCTTGAACCAGAAGTCAGAGAGAGCAGAGCCACCATGATCCTACCTTCCCCTGACTCAGTCTCAGGTGTTGTCCCACCCTGTATCAGGACAGCTTGCTGGAGTGCAGTTTACAGTGGCTCCGATCATCTTCTCATCTCCCTGGAGCTGGGTGCCCATCATGTACAGATGATGGTAGCATCTATGTGGATGGGGGTAGGCAGGCTAAGAACTATTTTTGTTCATTTTTAATAGCCAGTAATTTCATAGAAGAAATGTGGAGTTTCTTCCTTCTCTGCTGCCAGTTGTGGTCTTTGATAGATAAACTGTGCATTTTGTCTTTGCTTTGGCTGTAATAAACCATTGTATTTGATAACATTTTCAGGCTACCCGGGGGCAGCTTTCAAACCTTTCAGTAATAGGGCAATTCCCCATAATAATCTGTTTATTGCATATTAATTTTCAGTTGTGCTGTTTAATTACTGATGTTTTATTGAAGGTACCTAGTCCTCTGGCTCTGTTGTATGTCCAGAGCCTGTACACATCATTATCTGAGTTTAGAGACTGTTGCCTACAGCCAGCAAGTGGCCTGCAACGGTTTCTCTTAAATGTCCTCTTATGTTTCATTTGGAGTTTAACATCCTTCTGGCTTTTCTCCCTGGACTCTTGATGGTTATAGAATCCTTCCATGATAGATTGATCCAGCTGTTGCTCTGTTGGGTGACTAACATCAGCATGATGACCTTTCCCTTTCAAGTGGGTTCCTTCAGTTCCTATCAGATCTCCTGAGAGATGTTGAAAACTCCTTCCTGCTGCCCTATTTCTCCTCTTGCCCACATGAAGCACCCACAGTAAACGCCCACTCTGACTCATCTGGTTGCTTTCAGAGAGAGGACTGTTTCTGGACATTCATTTGCATTATTTTAATCCCAGGTGGTGGATCTGTGGCAGTGACCCAGATAGCATTTGGAGTAGGGTAGTCTCCTTTACTTACAGCTTGGCCTTGACTTGTGTTTCACTTGGAAACTTTGTGGCCAATTAATTGTATCTTGTAATTATTAAGGTATCTTTGAGAATATACTTTTATAAAAAAAATTTAAAGTTCCTGCAACTATGTGATTCACTAGTACCATAGAACATATGTTTCCATAGAAGCTAACTTCTTTAGGTTCAAACCAGCAAAGTGGTTGATGTGCTCACAAAAGTTTCTCATGCACTGACCCTCCCTGCCATTGCCTGACCAAGGAACCCAAAAGTCATCTGGAGTGTATGTATGTGATCTGCATGTTACCTTTAGAGGACATCGCCTTAGAAACACAGGCGATGTGATTTTATCCACAGCAACCATGAGAGGCAAAGCCAGGCCCAGAACCTGCCTTCAAATCATTTCATTTCTTCTTTTCCTACCAGGGTGATTTTACACTCCCCATACTTAGATGGTTCCTGGTTTAGACTAGCCTTTCCATAGTGGGATATACGTGAGTACAGTGATGTTTTGCTAGTAAAGGTGGGTGGAATAGAAACAGTATACTGGCGCATTACTGAATGATAGAATGAAATGAATTGATATATTTAAATGCCTAACTTGGGTCTCGTATACCTTAGTTGTCTAGATAATGGTCATTTATAAGGTGACGGACATGATCAGTATTATCCAATGAACAGAAATGGAACATGATTTAAAATAGTAGTTTGGGGAAGATAGTGCTTACGGTGGAGGAAGGCATGGGACAGGAACTGTGTGCCAGCTCTCTGGACTTAATTCTGGGGGACAGTAGAGCATCATTTTGTTTTTCATATCTGTGGCAGCAATGAGCAGGAAGCGAAGGAACCTAGTGAAGAAAGGAGGGGACTCTTGATATTGTGGCCGGGAAGTTTGATGGATGGACATGTATTTGAATAATCTAGGGGCTGCTTATTTGTGACACGGGTACCTGTTGGTGAGATGATGGACTTACATTTCTCTTTCACATCATTACACAGAGCTATTGGTATTGGAGTGAGATGTCAACATTTCCCAGGGTTTCCAAATGTTTTTAATGTTGATATCATGACATGTGATTCGATCCATGGCTGCAGATGTGTGAAAGGAAGTTCTGCACACTTGAAATATATCAGGTCCTTTCATTAATTTTGGTTTTTGAGTCTTCTGCATTATCAGATAAATGTTTGTTTTGGTACCGCATTACAGTGAAAGTAATCTCTAAGCCCCAGCATGGCTCTGAGGAACTGTAGAGTAAGTGTTGAGATAACTCTGCTTTATAGCTTGACATCCTTTGTGGCTATGTTATTGGCATTCTGTCATTTAAACGGTAAAGAGTAGATGATATATCTTGGCTTTTGAACTCTGGCTGGATTTGAGTGTGACAGATCAGGTTTCTGCGAGGCTGGGAACTGGTAGAATACTTTAGTAACAAATGAGAAGGTGCTTTGATGACAGCATTTCATGTGCTCCTTTTCTGCTACCCAGAAACATACTCGATGCCCTGGATTTTTTAAATTTGGAAATGAGTTTCTTCTTTTGTGTGAGCCTTAGCAGCCTTCTATGGGCTGTGGAATAGTGTCCATTCTCCTTCGCAGCTGTACTGAGGGCCCCTTTCCTTCCATTTCCTCTAAGAGTCTCAATGCAAACCATAGGCACTTGCTTCTCATGTGTCCCTTCATCCTCTGTACTAGAAAAACAGATTTGTCTTTCTCTACCAGGATTGGACAAAAAAGGGGGACCATTTTTCCTTTCTTTCTTTCATTTCTTTTTTGCTATCTTGTCTCTTGATTGCGTTTTGCTGCTCTAGCTATGCTCACTGCACATATTGTTCCTGTGCCCAGGATGCTGCACACTGTAGGGCAGGCATGGCATCCAACTCAGCATTGCGCATCGTGGGCCTTCCAGTAGTCTCCATGAATGTATAAATGCATCTCACGGTTGTAGTTTTGTGAGATGCATTACAATACAGTCAGTGAGAGTGCTAACCTTTTGCTATTGTGTTCATCTGCCAAAAACCTGTTTTATAATGAGAAATGTCCTAAATTAAATTTTTATTTTTATAGCTGCAACTGTTTACTAAAGAAATATGGAAGAAAATGTAAAGCTACCCTTTGATCTGAAGATAACCAGAGTTAACATTCTGTTGAGTAACTCACTAGAAAGTTAACTGTTTTAATAATGCCTTGTTTGACCAAGAGATGAGTGCTTAGGAAACAAGGAGACAGTAAGAAGGTCTAGACTACATAAAGAGTTCTGTTTTCCCCTCAGGTTTTTCCTCTCAAGTTGTGAGAGCCACTTGGCAAAACAATAGGGTACAGAGAGTGAACAGAGTTCAGAGTGAAAGATTGAACTGGTTTGTGCTTTTTCTCTGTCATGTGAATGTACCTTAAACAAATCTCCATTTTACTATTTTCTGTTTGTCTGTCCATCTGTCTGTCCCTGCCTATTTAATTTTGAGCCAAGATCTCACTCTGTTCTGGGACTCAGTATGTAGCCCAGGCTGGCACTGAACTCAAAGTAATTTTGCCTTACCCTGTTGAGTGCTAAGGTTATAGGCATGCCATCATACCTGACTTTCTTTTCTTCTTTTCCTTTTTTTTCCCAACTTTTTATTGATTCTTTGTGAATTTCATCTCATGCACCCCATGTGAATTTCACATCATGAACCCATCTCTCTATTCCTTTGTATCTATCCTTTTCCCTTGCAACCTCCCTCTGGAAAAAAACATAAAGGAAAAAAGAAAAACAAAACAAACAAAAATGTACTGGTGTGGAAGCTGCAGTGTATCACAGTGTGTCACACAGTAAACCCTTTTGCCCAAACAGCTTGACTCTGCAAATGTTCATTGCAGTTTGTCATTGGTTCTGCTGTACTATCAATGCAGGGTCCTCACATAACTCCTCTCAGATATCCTATTGTTGCTGGTGTCATGGAGATCCCAAAGTTTTTGGTTCTGCAGAACGGTCTCCTTCATTCACAGATGGGTTGGGCCAACTCAAAGCCCTGGATCTTGGCTTGAGTGGTAGTTGAGGTGTTCAGCCTCCCATTTCTCCTGCACTCACACCACAAAGGCAAGCTCTTCCAGCCCTTGCCAATGCTGCAGCTGGCAAGGGATGGGGCCAGCTATCCTATACTCACCTTCTCAAGGCCTGCTCACCCAACCCCCTGCACCAGGGCCAGCTCTACTGTGCTACCCAGGTGAGGTGCAGGGCCCCACTCTCCTGAGTGTTTTTTTAAATCACTTTTCAGGTTTGGTGATTTAGTTCAGTGGCAGGGTGCTTCTGGTCCCAGGTTCATACCTCAGCACAGGAGGAAAAAGAAAAACATTTTCTGCCTACTATAAATTTAAATTTTTTAATGAACATGCATATTTCCTTAGTTAACTTTAATTGCCAACCTGACACAGCCATCTGAAAGCCCAGATTGAGGACTTTCCCAAATCAGAAAGGCCTGTGGTTATATTTCTAGGATTGCCTTATTTATCAATTGTGAGTGGCTACCATCTCTAGGCAAGTGATGTGGGACTGTGTAAGAAAGCTAGGTAAGCATAAATAAGCCTGAGACCAGGCCAGCAAGCAGAGGTCCTCAGTGGTTTATACTGTACAAGCTTGGCAGTAAGTTCCCTGGTTGAAAATGTGTGGAATAGTAGGCAGTATTGCCTTCTGGCTCCTGCTCTGACTCTCAGTGATGACCGTGTAACCTGGGAGGATACGATGAAGTAAACTCCTTCCTCGCCTAAGTTGCTCTTGGCCTGAGTTTTTATCATAGCAACAGAGATGAAAACAAAACACTTCCAAAAATAATTTAGTGAGTGACATGGAAACGGCCTGTCAAGCTGCATGTGCAGTCCCAGTATGAGAGGCCGTGAGCAAGCTAGGAGGCATCTCCTTCCAGGTAGGAAATATTTAATAAAGGCCATCATTTTTTTTGAAAGAAGTGGTAAGGAACTTAGAAACTGAATCAGCCTCGACTGAACTAGGGAAGTAGGCTTTTCTACTCACAGCCGACGAGAAGGGGGGAAATCTCAGAGTTTATTAAATTAAAAAAAAAAATGAAACTTCTTTTGCATTCTGGAATATTTCCAAAAGCGTTCCTGTTGTTGTTGAACTCCATTGGGGATTTGGAATTATGAGTTTTCTAAATCTTGAGGTGAAATTAAGTGTGTATTTTTTGTTTTGACAATAAATAATAAACCATAAAGTAGAATTACGTAGCCACAGAAACCAGCATAAAAGCAGATGCTCAATTTGAAATGGGATTGGATATTAATGTGTAGGTGGTATATATGGGTTTGAGTAAAATTGGGTTTCCTTTCTCAGCTTGGGTAGAAAAAAGAATTTATTTCCACTCTTCTCATTCACCTATGCGGATTGACTGTGGACCTGTGGTGACACAAGGATGGTGTCCTGGGCAGAAGCACCACTCAGTTGACAGTAGAGGTCAGCCAAAGCAGCTTTCGTCAACAGCAGTCGGATGTGAAATTTCAGATATTAGCCCTGAAATATTTACTGTGAGCCTAAGCCAACAGCAGCATCATAGAGTCTTGAAGGCAGCAGACTTCTGTTGTCCTCCTAAACTCTGCTATTCTATGTATTTTGTCATTGTCTCTAGATTCCATGGCGCTGACTAAGCAAACCCAGGCTAGGAGTCAGCACAGAAAGAATCCTTGCTGTGGTATTCCAGTTGGGCCTCTGTCTCTTGATTTTCCAGCCTTTGTGGGTTCTTGATCCTTCTCTGTATGATGAACTGTGTGAATTTGTACGTATGTTTGTGCAGTACATGTAGATGTATGTTGTAAATACTGTGCTTGCGTTGATAGCTCGAAAATCTTGAGGGTTGGACACATTTTCACTAGGTCTGGTCACCATTGTTCATCATTCCACCTATTTGTTTTATAGTTTCCTCATAAAGCCTGATAGTGACTCAACTCCTGTTTTGTTGTAAATGAGGGAACCAAGGCTCAGAGAGCAAGAAACTCCTACTGATAAAGGCAAGAAGTAAGGCATCTGGTAACTTCCAGGCCGAGTTAAACTTCCACGTCTGAAAGCTAATTTCTAAGATTTGGATTCATGTTCTTATAGAAGGAACTTATTGGCAAATTGAGCATTTTGAGTCAGCAATTGGAATGAAGGCTGTAAGTGCTAGCAATTTTTGTGATTGTTTAGTGCTCTGGACCCGTTTTCTTCAGCTGCTGCCAAAGAAAATAAAGGAAGCGACACTGACCAAGGTGACAGGTGAGTCAGCTAGCCCAGAGGTAGTGTTCTTCCTCTGCAGGCAGCCTCCCTTGATAGCTTGCCTGGTTTGTCATTTTTATCACAGCTCAGAACATTGGCCCTAAAAGCAAAGCAGCAGTGTAGAGTCAGCTGACCTTTTAGGGTGTGGTCGAATTGATGGGGCCTTCCTTGCTCTTGAAACAGAGCCATTCCTCCAGAGCCCACAGTCCTGAGATTTAAGATTAGCTGGCCTTTCACATGTGCCTGCTAGGTTCCATTTCTTCTGTCCATGCACACGGGAACTACTGGCCCTGTTCTGCAGCAAGGGAAAGTATGCATTGGAAAGATTTGTGTGAGGAGGAAGATTTTAAACCCAGGTCTAAATGAGGGTATAGTTCCTTCTGGGCACAAAATATCAGAAACGTAAAAGAAAAAAATGTAAGGTTAGAAATAGAAGTAAGTTCTTTATACTGTCAGGAATACCCCAGAATGCTGTGCAATTGAATTCAGACTGTTCTTCCTGACTTCTTGCAAAAATTCCCATTTGAGGTACTTTTATAGGCTCCAGAAGGTTTGTGTGTAAAGACAAGTAGAATTTCCATAAGACAGCATAAAGTAAAATGTGGATTACTTGTTGGAATCTTCTATTACTGTCGTCCCACTTTACATACATACACAACTTTAACTTGGGAATAGAAAGGGTGATTCATCATTAACCTTCCCCAGAGGACAGATTCCCTTTGGCTGGATGTGTCTTAAATGCTTAGGAATGGCTCAGGTTGGTCCTAGTTCAGGCTAATTTGATCCAATATTGAGTGCCTGCTGTGTACTCAGCCTGTTGAAGGTGCCAAGAAAGAAAGAGTGGCAAATGAATTAATAAAACTGATACCTGGTTAAGGCAATAGGGCAGATACAGAGTTAGCTGTACAGTGTAGACCAGTGGTGAGATGTTAGTTCAGGTTGTTCTAGGAGCAGATAATGAACCACCATTACTAGCTGAGAAGACTTTTGGAGGTCCTTTCTGCTGTGGATTCTAAAGTGGGGAGTGGGTATAAGTAGAACATCTCAGGTCCAGCCAAGGCTGGAGGTGGGGAGGTCCAGGGAGGAATGGGAATGTAGTGTAGAAAGTTAATACCAGTTCAGGTTTCTAACCTGACTTTAATCCCTTAGTTCCTGGATAAAAGACACACGCACCCTTTATATTTCCAATAAGCCTTAAACAGCACAAGAGCTGGGCAGATATCTACCCTTTGTGCTATTAGAATCAATTCTCCTATCGCTAACCCCATGTTATTACTTACTATGTTTTATCTGGGCTGCCCTTAACTCCAATTGGCCAGCCCTCAGGGCCATGTTTTTTTCATTACTCACCTATCCCATGCGGCTTCTCCTCACCACCTTCTCCCCTTCTGGTTCTCTGGGAATCCTAAACCCCACTTATATCTCTTCTACCCAGCTTTGGCTGTTAGCATCTTTATATACCAATCAGAAATAACTTGGGGCAAGGTCATATAGCATCATTTGGGTTTATGTGCAGACTCCAGGTCTTGGGGGCCCGTCCTTAGAAATAGCGTACACAGCAAGACCAGACATCAACAGGAGTGCGTACTGAATAGATGAATAGAGTGGATCAGTATCTTCATGGCAGTACTATTGACTTTGCTTGTTCAGTTTAGTTTGATAAAACCAACCAATCCTTATGTGTGTGCGTTTTTCTCCATTAAATTTCTTCTGAGTTTTATGCTTTGGGGGGGGTGGATATGTGTGGGAGAGATTTCCAGCTGGATCCAGCTGCAGTGAAAATGTCCTTTTTGACAAATTGAAGAATTAGATTATATGCATCTCTCCCTGAGAACCAGGACTCTAGCTGTAACACCAATCATCCCTCCCTTTGTGGCACAGGGTAGAAGGGAAGTAGTGAGTTAAAGCTGCTGAGTCTGTTGACTAAGAAATTATTTGAACAAATAAGACTGTTGCTGTATGTGATTAATAAATACAGCTTCTGACTAAACCACATGGATTTTCCTCCATGGAGAACAGAGGCTGACACTGAGGCTGCCCCAGGGAAAAAGCGTAGGGATAGTCAGCGCCTTCTCATTGCTAGAATCGCTGTGTGATTTCCTAATGGTTCCTATTTCAGAGCTTTTCCTGTTCTTAATATACAAGGATTTTCAAAAAAGCCTGAGACCACTTGAAGTTTTTGGTTAGTTGCACATTTACGATGGCCGAGAAACATGTTTCATAAAAGATCACAAGTTAGGAGGCCATTGTCATTTGTGGAATTTTGAATAAGTTGTATAACCAGCCCTTCTCTCCCCTTCATTTTCTATATTTTATGGGTGATAGAGTTGAAACAGCTGACCTCACCTAAATAGCTGACCTCACCTAAACAGCTAACCTCATGTCTTATACAGTAACCCCTTCCAAAATGAAAGTAATAATTCCAAAGTCTAGGATCTTCACCCCAAACCAAGGCAATCCATGGAGGATATGACATGTGTAGATAGAGTCTTAGGGAAAAGAGGCCAAGTCAGGACTATGAATCTCTGTAGCATCCTTAGCAATGGATGCTCTATCCCATGCTTCACCACAAGTGAGTGTCATGTTTTGAAGGAAAGGGCAGTCCAGAGCTGTGGTGGAGCTGGGAGTTGGGGATGTTCCAGAGGATATTGTGTTGCTCAGTCAGGCAGCAGTTGGAGATTAAGTCCAAGGCTAGACTTTGAACAGCTGCAGGGTTCCCATGCAAGCAAGAGACACACGTGAACTGGCCACCCATTGGCAGGAGATAGTTAAGGTGCTTCTGAGTGTTGCTAGGACCACAGTGAGGATACTTAAGCAGGTGTCACCCAATTCACATCACTCAAGGAAGTTCCTGGATCTCTAAGGAAGACACACCTGTAAATATACTGAGCTGTAATGGATAAATTATTTTTAACGATTTTGTGTCTTAACATTGGCCATATTGCCCACAGAAACAACTAGGTGCACTATTATGTGGCTCAAGTGTTGTTACATATGTCAGAGGGCAGACACTGGGCACTTCTTCCAATTCAGAGGGCAAACTAACAATAATTTCTCCTCCCTTATTCCTGAAATTAGTTTGCATTTGTATAGACAGTAGTGGGAGTGTCATTGCTTGTCCCTTCACTGCTTTTATTGTTCGTTAGCTGCTGTTATAATAAGCTGAGTTAAGACTCTAGGCTTTGTCCATATGGTCCTTGCTTTTAGTACCTGCTGTGCCATGTATTGATTGTGTGTACTGGGTTAACTTAAACGATGTTGTCTTATTCGTAAAACTAAAGGACTCAAACTCAGTCTTTATTTTATGTGTATGGTGTTTTGTCTGCATGTGTGTCTATGCACTGTGTGCATGCCTGGTGACAGACAGAGATCAGAAAAGGGGTTCAGATCCCCTGGAACTGAAGTTAATGGACACTGGTGAGCGTACTAGGAAAGCAAAATGGGTCCCTCTGGAAGAGCAGCAAGTGCTTTTAACTGCTGATCCATCTGTCCAGCCCCCAGACTCGGAGTTTTTATGAAGCTAGGTGAGAATATATTTGAAGTACTTCTGACCGTCTCAGCTTTGAAGCGTACTGTGAGCATTTCTACTGTGGCCGTGGCAAGAGTAGAGTTAGAAGGTAACAGACATCGATGTGTTTTGTTCTGCTCTGCAAAACGGAGATGATTGTAAAGAGTTAAAGCCTTTGCTCTTCCCCGAGTCCTTTGCACGATGACTCCGGGGATAATTGTGTTGTTGTTTATTTGCAGTTATATTTTATCCATTCAGAGCATAGCGTTTGATGGTTTTTAGCATATTTGCAGAGTTGTACAGTTAATTTAAGAACATCTTATCAAGCCTCAAACCCATCAGCAGTTTTCTTCCAATCCCTTAGTCACCATTCCTCCCCTCCCCATACCAGTCTACTTGGTATCTGTATGTAACATTGCATTCTGGACGCTTTTTAACTATACATTTTAATGAATACTCAGTATTTTGTTAATGTGTTGTAACTTAATTTAGTCGTCACCCCACTTTTGCTGATTTTTAAGTGACTTCACTATTTTAGGCCATGTTTATATTGGCTCTTTTGAATTCTTTGGCTACAGTTACCTAGGAGCCCTATAATTAGGTAAGAAGTAGCATAAAATCTTAGCTGCTCTCTGCCCTGTTACACGTTGTACTGGGGAGCATTTCTGGGGAGCCTAGGGCTCCTGGGGCTGCTGAAGAAACCTGGCCCAAGACCCAGGCACGCCCCTGCTGTGGCCTGGATGTAGTATTCAGGAACAGCAGGGAACTGACCTGACCACCATGAAGCCACACTGGGGGCCCTGGTAAAGATGTTGGAAAACAGACCAAAGGCGGGGCCGTGTGTTTTACCAACTGTAGAATTAGGGTCAGTCACATGTCCATAGTAAATGATAGTGGATCCAGAGTGTAGGGGGAATTACTCATCACAGCTGCCCTGGAAGATGCAGCACTTACGAGCTGCAGTGTGCTCTGTGAGTCTGAAGGCTTTCCTAGTAGATTTGAGGAAAAGGACTCTGGAGGAGGCACCATGCTCATCATCTCTGGAGAGCTTCTGGAATCATTTTCCAATCCCAGGGCTGGGAGGCATGCTGTGGAGAAACACATTAAGTTTATGCTTTGCTCTTACATGTCGGGATTATCCCAAAAGAATATTTTAGCTCATAAGCTGTCTGGTGATCTTAACACTTCAAAGTGAATGTTTGCATTCACTTGTTTCGGGTATTCATCCTTTGCTGGACTCAAGGACACACTGCTAATTCACTGTGATTAGTATCCAGTAGGCGGCTCAAGCCTCTTTGAGGGAAGATGAAAATGAAACTCGAGTGTAGTGTCTTACATTTATGTATACCAGGGTCTTCATGGTTTGTACGAAGACATATTTTTTTTTCTTTTTTTTTTAAATTTATTTAATACTTAATAATAATTCTTTGGTTTCCGGGCAAACATCCCCCTCCCCCCTCCCCTTCCTTATGGGTGTTCCCCTCCTAACCCTCCCCCCATTGCCGCCCTCCCCCCATAGTCTAGTTCACTGGGGGTTCAGTCTTAGCAGGACCCAGGGCTTCCCCTTCCACTGGTGCTCTTACTAGGATATGCATTGCTACCTATGAGGTCAGAGTTCAGGGTCAGTCCATGTATAGTCTTTAGGTAGTGGCTTAGTCCCTGGAAGCTCTGGTTGCTTGGCATTGTTGTACATATGGGTCTCGAGCCCCTTCAAGCTCTTCCAGTTCTTTCTCTGATTCCTTCAACAGGGGTCCTATTCTCAGTTCAGTAGTTTGCTGCTGGCATTCGCCTCTGTATTTGCTGTATTCTGGCTGTGTCTCTCAGGAGCGATCTACATCCGGCTCCTGTCGAAGACATATATTTTATATGCATGGAAATTTGCTTAAGGCATGTCAGCATCTTTACGTTTAAGTGGTGGCTTCTGATGAAGAAAGAATTTTATAAAACGGAATGAGAATAGACGCAGCAGGCTTTGCCATAGATACACGAGTGCTAGACCCCTGATAGTGAGCTTGTCAAAGCAGACTCTAGTTCCTTCCTGTGCTGTGAGCTGGGGCTTCTCATCCCCTAGTCCTTGGTAGTGAAGGATGATGTGTACTGAGAAGTGACCCTGACCCATTGTATCAGTGTCATATGTCACCCCACCCTTAAGCTTTTACTGGTTTCTAGCAGCACCTCTTTGGAATTTAGATAGCTAGTGAAGGCTACATGCTGTAGAGTTTAACCTTCCTCTAGATCTCCGAGTCAGCCCCTTGAAAGTTACTTAACTTTTGCCCATTCATTTCCTCATTTGGCACACATTTCTCCACAGTCTGTAGTGGGGTTAACACCGTATAAGGCTTCTTGAGGTTACTGTTACTAATTGCAGGGCTTGAGATCAGTTAACCTTTTTGAGCGTTAGTTTTGTCATCTACAAGGGAAGGAGAAAGCATCTATCTCAATAATTTTATACGGTGTAGAGAGACAGTGCTGGAAGTGTGTTAGCCTAGCTGTAACTTTGGGCTCCTGGCATGCCCAGCGTGTGGTACTTAATGTTTCATGTAGTTATAACACATAATTCTGCTTTGTGTGCAGTAGCTAGTTGGTGTGTTCTGGTGGTGAAGTTGTAATGAAAGGCTGTGCTTTTTTTTATACCCCATATGCCTTGCTTGGAAACTACAGGATTTGAGTCTGTAAAATTTCATGTAAGGTCAAGCTTCGTTAACTTTGCCAATAGAGTAAGAAAAATCTAACAAATGGTACCAGAATCTTAATATGAATGTTTGTGGCGTAGCTACCCAGGTCACGAAGCAGTTATGCTTGGGGCAGTGGTAATCTTCTCTCACAGTGTACTGAAGTTGACCTCACTTCCATGTTACCTGAGGTTTTATTGAGGCAGTTGTTTGTCTTGGACACTTCAAGAATGCAATTCTCCATTTCGTTCAGTTCTTCTCTCATTTAAAGGGAAATTATCAGATTGGGTCCTAAAAAAAAGCTAGATGCAAAGTCCTGAGTTTTCAGAAAAGGGAAGAATGCAAACCCACTCATTAACTCCTGCTGCTTCTGTTTTCTTGGCTCTCCCTACACCACCCAGCCTGTTAGGGGTATTCTGTTTCTTCACTTGATGAAAATATTTGAATTAGGATAAGAAACACTGCGTCTCCATTAGCCTGCAAACAGAGTTATCAGAGACCACCTAGGGTCTCATCTGTAAACAGGTGTGTTACAGGATTCTATCACCTTTGCTTGGCTCTTGTAGAACTCAGGACTATACACCAGAACCTTCTTTTGCTTCTTACAGTAGATGAGGAACATTCTACTGCCACTCTCTAAGGAAGCAAAGATATGCTTTTGTTTTCAAAATAAGTGTTATAAAAATGAACTGATTAAGGTATAGCCATGCAGTTGATTGTTTAAGACTTTTTGTTTGGTTTTTGGTTTTTCAAGACAGTTTCTCTGTGTAGCCATGGCTGTCCTGGAACTCACTTTGTAGACCAATGTGTCCTCAAACTTAGAGATCTGCCTGCCTCTGCCTCTCCCTCTGCCTCCTGAGCGCTGGGGTTAAAGGCCTGTACCACCACTGTCTAGCAGTTTCTAAATAAATAAGCATCTAAATAAAACAGATGCTGTAACACTTGATCTTTCATAAGTTGTGTGGGGTTATAGAACTACAGACTTCATACTGTTACTAATCTTATGAGTTATACTTCCTGTATTAACACATAGCGAAATCAGGATGTAACAAGTTCCTTTGAACACATCTGAGTTTTTGATGCGTGTATTGGCAGCTCTTGGCTACCTGATGTGCTCGCTTCGTCAAGCGCTTGTTCAAGACAGTTCACCTCACTGTGCCTCAGTTTCCTCTTTGGCACAATAATACATAAAACGTAGATTATCGTGAAAGTCTGTAACCTGCAACTAAAAAAAAAGTCACTGATAAAAAGAACCAGCTCTCCAGTTACTAAATTCAAGTGTCTGCACACCTCCAAGGCAGCCTGAAGTGCATTAGGCCAGTCTCCCAGATCTGCTATTTTCTTACCCCAAAGGCTTCTATTCTTATTACAATAGAGAGAGAAAAAAATTAGCCTGACATTTCTGGATGTTCAGAAAAGGTCAGTAGTGTGCCAGCTTGGGGTAGAGCAAAGCAGTGCTCTTCCCTTCAGGACCTGGGAGCACTGTGCCCAAACTGGGCTCCTGTTCCTAACTAGACACATACAGCCCCCTGTAGAATGTAGGCTTCTTGTTTAATGCTTGTTTAACTCAGAGGATTTGGCTATTGGGTACCTAACAGAGCTGCTGAGGCAGGCAGGAGAGGAGTGATCTGACATATTTGAGCCTCTAAAGGAAGAGGGTGATACCTGGGGAGTGGCATCCTCAGAAGCGCCCAGGCAGCTCTGAAGGAAAAGCAGAGAGGGAGACCCTCCTCTTTATCCACTTGCCTAGGCAGCTTAGCAGAGATGTGTTTCTGTGCCTTGTTCTCCACTAATCAAAGGGCCTCACAGGAAGCCAGCTACTGTTTACTGAGCATTTGCTTAGTGCCCAGCCTGGTGTCGGGTACTTTGCACATGTACATACATAGATGCCTAGTGTTGGTACAGTATCACACACCACCACCACCACTCCACATCTGAGTCCAACATTATGGTTAAAGATAGGGATTAGGGAGAATAGAGGGAAGTAGAAATGTTCTACTGAAACATGAATCTTATAGTATGTGGCTTTAATGTTCACTTTCTTCTACTTTACAAGTGACTAGCAAAATGGAACCTTTGCCTTGAGAGTCAGGGCTTGTGTACTGCCTTTACCCACTTGTCAGTGTTGGCTTTAGCCTCTGAAGGTGGTGTTTAAAATATCAAGGTTTCTACTCCCCTCTCTCAGCCATATCCCCACAGAGCGCCAGGGTGTGATGCTCCTGCCACAGTAGAATAATAGTAGAGCAGCTCCTTTGCTGTGGTGCTAGGAAACGTGTCTTAAGACCATCCGACCACCCAGAAGATGGAGGCTCCTGCACTGGCCTAACATCGACAGCAGTAGTTCTGTGCAGTGTACAGCCATGCCAGTGTTTGCTCCTATTTGTGTGTTTGTCATCAGTGTCAACATAGATGTCGACAGTTCCTGTATTTTTGCCATGATGGAGTTTGGCTATTCAAAAACTACTTGGGAAGCCTGTGTAGAGGTGACCCTGTTGACATTTTACAGTAACGCCCCACCTCATAGGCTATAGGTTTGGAATGTTCTCGGTTTTCCTGTTCTGAAAGTGAACTTTTGCTCTTCTCTAGAGCATTGTCTTTGAATCTCTTTGCCATTGTTACACTTTCTTCTTTGTTACTTATTTATAGGAGCAGCCATCTTTCCTACCAGGTTATAAACTCACTTAGGCAAGGACTGTTCACAGTGCTTAGGGTAATAATGTGCCATAGCAAGTGCTCAATGAATACTTTTTAGGTTGAATTGAGTCCAAATAATATGATTTATATAAGTTCAGACTTCATCAAGTACAAGAGAAAATATTTTTAGAAAGGTTCATAATACTTTTCTGAGATTTTTGCCTCCAGTTCTATGTATCTGGGAGGTATCCTGAAGGGTATGTGTGGTAGCCTAGAATGATAAAGAAACAGCAGTGCCATGGGATGGGTTAATGTATCTCTTCAGCAAGGAGCAAGATACCAGTGTTTAGCAGATGCAGTAAATTATAATTTACCCACATGTAAGACAAAGAATCAGGTTATGGACAGCATTTTCATTTTCTTATCCCAGACACCATAAAATGTATGCAGATGTAAAGAGGCACTAACATGAGAGTAAACATTTTTGCTTCTCCATTTTTTTAAATTAACATTTTGTTGTTGCTGCTGTTGCTGTTGTTGTTGTTGTTGAGAAAAGCATTCTGAGGAGACCAGAGGACAACTTGTGGGAGTTAGTTCCCCTCCTTACCATGTGTGTCCTGGAGATGAAACTCAAGTCATCAGCCTTGGTAGCAAGTGTCTTTACCTGGTAACCCACCTCCTCTCAGGTTTTTAGAAACTTTGTCATCGACTGTAGCATCTTTAAGATGTCTCACTGATGCTGTTTTCTCTGTATTGATAATTGCAGCTCCTTTTATCTCCTCAGCCTCATTTTCTTTTAAGCAGATATCGGAGAGATGAAGAGCTGCAGTTGTATCCTTCATGCAGTATTAAAGTTTCTCTTCCAGTGGCTTTGTTTTCCCTATTACTGGGGATGGAACCTAGGCCCTCCTGGATGCTCGGCAGATTTTATGTCCGTGGTCTATATGTACAGCCCTGATTTTTACTTTTGCTATGGAGTCACAGTTACTCAGTTACTTGCAGCTGCGGTCAGGCCTGGCTCCGGACAGACTTTGAAAGCATGTTTGACAAGAGGCCAGTCCAAACCAGGCTTAGCTTCTTGATCATCTGTTGGAAGCCAAGCACAGTGCTGAATGCTTTACATTATTACTTCGTTTTATCTACCAGGACATTGGGGTATGTTTTATGATCATTAAAGCCTTACATATCCCAGTAAGCAATGAGTTCTCTGTGGTTTATGAGATAGTGAAAGATTATTGTTAACTGAAGATTTATTTGTATAACTTTGTTATTATATGTGTATATATGTATGTCTATGTGAGGTTATATAAATGTTGAGTATAGGTGTTCCTTCAGTCCAGAAAGACTGTTGGATTCCCTGGAGCTTAAGTTTAACCAAGTTGCTTGTGAGCTGCCCAACTTGGGTGCTGGACATTGGACTTGAGTCCTTTGGGAAAGCAGAATGCTCTCTTAACCACTGAGCCTTTTCTCCAGCCTTGGATAAAAATTATTAGACATACTATGTTTTTCTGGGATATCAGTTTTACTCAGATTTAAGTTAGAGGGAATAGATGTATTTTGACATTTTAAATGACTATGAATTATTTCTTATATTTAAAAAGTCATGAAATATTAGAGGAGTATAAGAAACATGGGTAAAATATTGGAGATAAAATACTTAAAGCTTAAATATTTAGAGATGGGATATCTTAGTTGATAATGCAAGCATGGGAACCTGGGTATGCTACTAAGAACCCATTTTTTAAGGCAGGTATAGTGACACCCCCCCCCCATTTATAATCTCATTAATCAGGAGGCAGAGGCAGGTAGATACTTGGGGTTCGATAGTAAGCCTCACAAATTGTTGACAAGTTGGACTGCACCTGCAGAATGACTCTGTTAAGATTGTTTTCTGTTTTGCAGTTGTGGCAAATGAGCTCCCAGTATTAATGTCTCTGTTGACTACAGTGGGACCTGATTTCACCACTCACTGACTGTTCTCTTGACCCTGCCCAAGCCTGCTTCTTATTGCCTACCACATGCTTTCATGCTGGATCAAACACCTCGAAGCTCAGAACTGAGAATTAGTAATATTTCTGCAACAGAAGTGCAAGATATCATGCACAGGTTGCGTTGGCTGGTGAACGGCGCCCTGACTTGACTGCCCCTTAAGATCTTACAACTGCTGTTCTAGGATAAGATGGAGTAACGTACCAGAGCTTCAAGTTACTGTCTTACAGCTGACAGAACTTTGAAATTTTCTAAATCAGTACTCTTGCTTTATCTCACATGAATTTTTGTAATTCCTTTTAGAATTAGATAGTTAGCCGGTTGTTTATTTACCTGTTGTTCCAGTGCCTTAAGCTGAAGACTGGATGTTTTGCGCTCTCTGGCAAAGTGAACTAGGGCAGTGGTGTTGATGTCTGCTGACCTAGTCAGGGGTTTGTGCAGATAATTTTACTGTTTTCCGTAGGTGATTTCTACTCTCAGAGTAGTCTGGTAGTAACTGAGAAGTCAGTCCTGTTTCTGTCACCGTATACTAAGGGACACTAAAAACAAAAGGTCCTTGCCCTTGGTACTATAGAGAAAGCTAAGTCTAAGTTGGTTATGTTGTTTTGGTTTTTTTTTTCTACTTTTGTTTTTGGCTTGGTTTTCCCCATAGTTTTCCCTTCCTGATAGTGACATACTTGTCTTTTCGGGTTCTAAATCTTAAGAGTCAGGTCTTAATCTGTGTCCTCCCTCCACTTCCTTTTGAGAGAGCGTTTCAGTGTTGTCCAGCTAGACTCATAAGATCCTTCCGTGTTGTGGGCACTACAGATATGAGTCCAGCTCTCCCTATTCCTCATGATCAACAACCTCAGAGATCTGTGTTTGACAAGTGCTCACTAATACTTTCTTTTCATTTGTGTTTTGTTTTGTTTGAGACAGAGTCTCTGCATAGCACTGGCTGTCCTGGAACTTACTGCCTCTGCCTGCCTCTACTTCCTGAGTGCCCAGGTAAAGGCATGCACTACCACGCCAGGCTAATTATTTCATGTTTTGCTATGAAACCTTTTGAAAAGCATGATAAATTTAGCTTCTTGGTGTGAAATAGTGCCTGATTTTTTTTAATTCAATTGACATGTTTTTGAGAATTCTATGAGATGAGAGCATATAAAAATATCCTTTTGTGAATTACATAGTGACAGCTGATATTTTATGCATGACATATAAAGGATGTGTGGAGTACAAGTGTGCCTCATATTGCTATATATTCTGCCTTCTCCATTAGTGATGTGGCTGTCTCCTCAGTTGCCAGAAACATTTACCCCAGCTTGTGCTAGTGTACTTATTTTTATTCTAGTTATTAATGTTGCTTTTCTCCATTCCTTTTCAGCTTTTTAAAACAAAAATGTGTGTGTGTGTGTGTGTGTGTGTGTGTGTGTGTGTGTGTGTGTGTGTACCACATGCATGCCTGAGCCCTTGGAACTGGAGTTAAAAGCAGTTGTGAGCCATTTGCTATGTACGTGGGGAACTGAACTCTGGAGCACCTAACCACTGAGCAATGTCTCCAGTCTTCCTTCTTTTTGTTTATTTGTTTTGTTTGTTTTTAGTGTTTCTCTACTCACTTTTCTAGCAAACTTTTAGGAAGAAGGGATTTTGGAAATTGAGATGCAAGGTCTAAGGCTTTCCCACAAAACATGTTCTGTGTTACATGAGTTAATGTTCCCCCTGGTGGATATGAGTGCAATTTGCCTTCACGGCGAGAGTAAGCTGTAACATCCCATGCCTGGGTGTGTAGAATATTTGCTCACTTTTGACTGTGCAGTGTTCTCACATCCCACATGGAAAACGCCCACTACCTCTCCAGGGCCTGGGGCAAGACCTCACTACCTCTGATCTAGGTTCATCGCCTTTCATTCACAGTACAACAGTCTGCTAGATAAGTGCCAGGCATTTTCCTCAACATTTTTTTTATTATTCCTTTTTAGTCTTATTTTCATATAGGACAGACAGGGCTGTCTTAAAATTAGCAGCAGCTGTAGGCTGCTCCCGACTATGTGAGTCAGTGCCACAGTGACTTAAGTGAAGGCACCATTCTGTTTCTGACTGCACAGGGTTTGCTTGCCATCTTTTCAGCATTTCTACCAAGGTGTTCATCTTCCTCTGATGTTTCTTTTCCAAGTACCCACAGTCTTCCTACAGAGGACGTGAACATTGTAAAACACTTTGGCAAACCAACAGTGGCATCCTATTCCATAGGATCTAATGAGTGCTGTCAATGTTCTTACAATTTTTATTCAAATGGTGCAGCACCCAGCTTTCAGTTCTGTATCTGTATTTCAGAGTTCCCCTTATAGCTTTCTTGATGGGTAGTACAGGGTCCACGAATTGTTGTTGGGAAAAATGTTTCTTTATATTGATGGTGTTTCCCATTTCCATGGACAGTTCCCTTCTTTATTTTCTCCTGCCTGCCTGCCTGTCTGTCTGTCCACACTACCCCTCTTTCTGTTTGTTTTCTAAGATAGAGTTTCTCTGCCTGTCGTGGAACTCATTCTGTAGACCATGCTAGCCTTGAACTCACCTGCCTCTGCTTCCCAAGTGCAGGAATTAAAAGTGTATACTACTACCTGGCCTATGAACAGTTCTTTTATTTCTGAGACATGGAAAAGGTTTCAACCATGCTCTCTGGCATATATCAGTTTTAAGGTTTGAAGGTTGTGAAGGCAGGTGGTAATATACCCTCTATGGCTATTATAGTGATCAGCCAGGGTGGTATGTTGAAAGGACAGAGAGGTAGTTAAAGGGAGTCATGAGAGTTTTAGTTTGCCATGTGGCTCGTCCCTGGCCAGGTTGTTTCACCAGCTGACACAGACACACCATTGTTTTGAGAACACAAGGAGATCTTCCTGGAAATGTGTTTCCCTCTAACCCCACAGCACAGCAAACGCTCGTCTCCAGAAAACACCATCTGGTCCACAGTTCCATCAAACTATTAGAAAGTGCTTTTCTGTTTTTGTCTTGTCATAGAAACCACCAGTGGGTGATTTTTATACAACCATTTGTGAAGAATTTCCTGTTCCTTATTTTAGCATTTCTGTAGAAGTGACTTAGAAGTATAGCAGCCATTTCTGCAGCCCTTCCTCAGCAGATCCAGTGTTCCTTCTTCTCTTGTCCCTTCAGTTTTTGTTGCTGTGCGTTGCTGTGATTCCTCTCCTGTCATCTCAGAGTTGCTCTTGCTACCTATACAGCTTATCAGAGGAAGGTGACCTCTGACCTCTTCTGCCTCTCTTTAGCCAGTATTACCTGGTTCTCAGTTGCCAGCCTGGGTTGGCAAATGATGCTAAAAGGATGGGGTAATGTCTTAGGAATATATGTAGAACTCCGTGGGTGGCTTCCTGACTTAATTTCATGAATTTGTATAGGGACCATTTACTGAACATCTGGTATATTCCAGAAAGCATTAGCTCCAGTGACAAAAAAACAGTGTGGCAGGCAGGACCCCAGACCTTCAAAGCTCACAGTGGAGTTAACTGACTTCCAACTGCAACAGAGCAGATAGAGGCAGGTGTCCTGTCAGTGCCTATGCAGGCTTCTATAGAGGTGTCAGTGGTGGGCTTGGCTTGATTTGGGCCAAGAGACTCCAGAAGGGCTTCACAGACCACATGGGCCTATTCAGACTCAGAGGTGAACAACCCTCACTCCTTTTCTTGAAGTGCCTCAGAGTGGTTACATTCACTGAGAAGAGGCTAAGAGAATTAAGATTGTTTTCCCTGCCAAAGCCATTCCTTCTCAGCAGATGGCTGAGAGGTGGAGAACAGCAGCAGCATCTTGGCTGTGTGGCATTTGCTGATGTGGGAACAGGCGAGTGAGGAATAAAATGCCCCATTCTTCTGAGCTAGTCTCAGAAGAACCACTGTATACTGTTTTTAGTTTTATTTTTTCTCTTTAACATACCTGTGATACTTTCCTAAAGATTATGTTATGGACAGTTATGGAGATTTATAAGGGAAAGCAGTTGCTGGGAAGCCAGAAACAAAGTCAGTAATCATCCGGAGGTGTATGGCGAACCGAATGAGGGCAGGACCCCCACCCCAGGGATCGTACACTGAGAGCTCTTTATTAACATTCGCCACCCAGTCTCTTTGGCAATTAATGAGTCATGCTGGAGACCTTGTACCATTTTTTATTTTATTTTTGGCTTGATTTAATTGGGGTTAGATGGAGCTGCATATCACAGAAAGAGCCTGAAGTGAACTGAAGCCTTAGTGTAAGAGGCCATTTCTCTGTCAGCATGCTTTTGTCTCCTCTACCTTCCTTGGTGCGTAGTTTCCATTCTTATCCTCACTCATTGGCTTAAGATTGCTGCCAGAGCTTCAGCTATCACTCATGACATGCTGTTTCTGGAAAGAACAGAAAAGCCACCCCAGCCCTCAGTAGGCTAGGAGTGACTTGGTGTGAATTCAAGGCCAGCCTGGGTTACTTGTCTCAAAAAAAAAAAAAAATTAAATAGATTGGAAAAGCAAAATTGGACCGTGTTAGTGGAATCGCTTAATGCTGGAACTGACTGATCCATGTGGCTATAAGAAAGGCTGGGAAATACAGTTCTGTACCCAGTGGCAAGTGCCCTAGTAGAAACCGAATTCTATTGTCAAGGAGAAGAGAGGAGGTAACTCAGTAGCACTCCACTAAGGGGGGATGAAGTCAAGATTGAATGTCACTGGGACAGATCCCAGAATTTCCAAGAGCAATGCTGGGCAGGAACAAGTGCCAGGTAGATGGAAAAGTCATTAAAGTATTGGTGTCCTAGACCTTAGAAGGGAAAGATGGATGGCAGGAAGCACCTCTTCCCATTAAGAAGAGACTGTTGCAGTCCTAGTGTAATCTCATCTACCAAGGAGTCCGAAACAGAGGCATGTGGGCAACAAAGTGAGTTCAAGGTCATCCTGGGCAAAATAGTGAGACCATGTCTGAAAGTTATGCAAAAGAAAAGGGTAGTACATTTGAAATGTAAATAAAAAATATCCAAAAAAAGAAAGAAAAAAGAAAAGGGTAGTAGAGAGAACATAGGTTCAGTCCCTCATAAAGGAGGAAAAAAAGCACAGGTAGCATGTGAAAGAGCTGCTGTAAGCCAGCAAAGCTGCTTGGGGCTAGGCTAGACTAGATCTGGTGCTTAGTGTGCCTATTATCAGTAGCTCTGTTAGCACAGGACCATTGCTGGGACCACTTCCCCATTGCATGAATAGCATCAGAGCTTGGTACCGGTTCACTGGTTACTTCCACTTGCCTCTGTTTCCGTCATCTATAAGATGAGCATGATAGACTGTGTAGAGTGAGTACTAAGTAAACTGCCATAAAAGCATTTCTATGCATCGTGACAATACAACTGGTCTGAACAAATGCTCCCCACCCCCTTTCAGTGGGTTGAGTACCTCATAAAAAGTGGTTTGGAGGCTGAGAAATGGTCAAGAATATCACAGTGGGAAAGGTCTTGCTACTTAGAAGAATTAATGTGTGAGGCTGAGTGGAGAAGTATGCTTACCTTTGTGACCTAGGGAGAGAGCTTTGCAAATGGCCTTTCTGAAAAATGACCCTTTTCTGACCAAATTGAGAGTGACTCATTCTTTTCTAAAATTGATAATGATCATTTGCATGGAGTACTTGTATTTTAAAATTGACTTCCTGAGACACTGATTAATGCCTAGTGGCTGCCTACCAATCTAAGGGCAGAGTGTAGAACTGTTTATGCCAGTGCTCTCTAGGGCCATCTGAAGGGGAGAGAGAGAGAAGAGCTAGGGATGTCATAGCTGGGGAGGTTGCATCTTTTTGCACCCCTCTTTAAGGGTGTAGAGTGGTGGGAAATCCATTGTCTTCCTCTGCACACTGTTAAAATAGCTTGAGCTCATGGCGGAAAATCATGGGCTTTTTTTTTAGTTCATGCAGAATGTAAACAGTGTTTAAGGCAAAACTGCTTGAGCTTTGATTGTTTTCAGTTGTTAGCTTTGGGCATTAAAGTAAGTTTTTCTTTAGCTGAAACCTCTTGATGTCCTCTTAAGACAGTTGAGTACAATTGTTCTGCTTTCAAAAGGAGTGAGTATCCTGTGTTCATATTGTAGCTGCTTGCTTTGACATTTACTAGAGTTTCAGAATACCAGAAGGCCAGTTTATGGCTGCAGATAACTACAGAAAATTTGCATGAAGTGTTACTTTAAAACAGTTATTTTCTCTGACCCATTATTGCAAATCAAAATAGCAGTTTCCTATTTAATGCAGGAGATGGGGGAAGGAGAACTAAATTTACATATGGTCTCTTTGAGGGCAACAAAGCTAGAGAAGGAAGTGGTCCTTTAAAACATTTCAGTGTAAGGTCACATTGTTTTGGTGCAGACAGTGGATATGTGTGGAGTAGTATCCTTACTGATGTTTCTATAGACCATAGGGAGTTTTGCTCACTGGGTTGCTGTGGACTTCAATCACTTGGTCCTTCAGACTACCTGCCTCCTTTCCCAAAGTGTCCTACAACTCCAAGAGAATTTGGTTAAGGATGATGCCTTCCTGGTTCTTCCATGAAAACCTATTATATTAGACTCTTAAGGGAGGCCAGGCATGCTGGCAAACTTTAGTCCCCAGCACTTCAGGAGGCAGAGGCAGGATCTCTAGTTCCAGGTCACACTGGTCTACAGAGAGAGTTCCAGGACAATTAGGGATACACAGAAAACCTTGTTTTGAAAATCCAGAAAAGGAACTCTGAAGGAGAAGATTCAGAACATAGTGTCCATACCTGCCCAGGACGTGCTCTTTCCTAAGTAGGTATGTGCTCGTTCTCTGGCTTACCTCTGTGACTTTGACGCTACTATAATTGGATCAAATGTACTGGACACCTAGCATTTGATGTTCTCCTGTGGTACTCCCTCCCTAGTCTCTTTGGTTTAGTAATAGAGGCAAACCGAAGTCCAGAATCCTAGGGTCTGACTAAAAAGCTGAACAAGCCAAACTACTGTCTCTACCAGGCGAATGTCCGTGCTAGGCCTTGTCTGCAATCTAGCTGGGCATCTGCTTTAGGCACAGACAGATTGGGAATCACACCCCCATGTTGCAGCAGTGTATCACGAGGATTTAGTTTCCCTTTGCCTTATTTTCCTAGCCTGCACGTTGAGATCACAGTAGCATCTGGAATGTCTGGCCACCGAGATCGATGACACACGGGGGAGTGCGTGGTACAGCCTACACCCATGTGGTACCCAGCCCTTCTCATCATGTCCTTGGCTCCCTGTAGGTTTTTCTCTAGCCAGCCCATGTATTTTACTGAGATAGAGAAATCCCTTTTCGGATAGGCAGAATAGCCCAGTGGTCCGTAGACTTTGTTATCCCTTAGACTCACCCAATGCGCTTGGTACAGCAGGTTATTGGCCTCCACCAAGGGACTAATAGTCAGGCCAAGTGTCCAGCCTGAGACTCTACCTTCCTGCATCCCCCTTCCTTCCTCTCCCTCCCTCCCTTCCTTCTCATTTTTGTATTTGTGTGTATGTAGTATATAGTGTAATGGTATTCATATGGAGGTCAGAGTACAACTGGCAGGAGTCAGTTCTCTCTGCTGTGTGGGTTCTGGAGAGTGAACACAGATCGGTCTTGGTGGCTTTACCTTCTAAGCCATTTTAACCAGCTGGAGAGATTTTGTAGCTGTGCTGAAGCTGCTGCTGCTGCTGGCCACATTCTGGGGGCCAGAGATCAATCAAGCTGAGTCCAGGAGCATTCTTCTAGCTCTGAAGCAAGCACTATGGAAGATCCAGAAGATCTTGAAAGGACTGAGTCTTAAAGTCTGGAAAGAACAAAGAGCTGTGTGTTTGGGGGTAGGTTATACCGGTTCCCTTATCTGGACATTTAAACGATGAGGCCCCCGGCTGTTACTGATCCCCATGTCTGTCTTCTTCATTCCTTTGGTGACTTGGGCAGAGCCTGTCCTGAACACCTGCAATATATGTCAGTTATAACTGACATTTTGTTAAATTTGATTTCTCCATTTTCTTTATACTGGGAATTAAAACAATATTTCATTAGAAGCTTTCAAACCATATGAATGACAGGAGGGTTAGTAAGCCCCCATTTTCAGCATCGAGCTTCAATAGTCATCAACATATTGTTTCCCTTACTCAATGCTTCCTCGTGTTCACACTAGGTTATTTCAAGCAATGCCCATCATACAATTTTTTTGATGAAGCTCAGTGGGCATCTGTAAAAATAAGAGCTCTTTCTAGTACATTGCTACTACCACACTTAAAAAACTAACAGTATGCTGCGGATGACAAGCAGCCCTATGAAAAGAAGGCCGCCAAGCTGAAGGAGAAGTATGAGAAGGATATTGCTGCCCACAGAGCTAAAGGAAAACCTGATGCAGCGAAAAAGGGGGTGGTCAAGGCTGAGAAGAGCAAGAAAAAGAAGGAAGAGGAAGACGATGAGGAGGATGAAGAGGATGAGGAAGAGGAGGAAGAAGAGGAAGACGAAGATGAAGAAGATGATGATGATGAATAAGTTGGTTCTAGCGCAGTTTTTTTTTCTTGTCTATAAAGCATTTAACCCCCCTGTACACAACTCACTCCTTTTAAAGAAAAAAATTGAAATGTAAGGCTGTGTAAGATTTGTTTTTAAACTGTACAGTGTCTTTTTTTGTATAGTTAACACACTACCGAATGTGTCTTTAGCTAGCCCTGTCCTGGTGGTATTTTCAATAGCCACTAACCTTGCCTGGTACAGTCTGGGGGTTGTAAATTGGCATGGAAATTAAAGCAGGTTCTTGTTGGTGCACAGCACAAATTAGTTATATATGGGGACAGTAGTTTGGTTTTTGGTTTCTTTTTTTTTGTTTTTGTTTTTTTTTCCTTTTGGTTTTTTTTTTTTTTCCATCTTCAGTTGTCTCTGATGTAGCTTATACAAAGGTAATTGTTGTTCTGTTAACTGAATACCACTCTGTAATTGCAAAAAAATGGCGGCTGTTTTGTTGACATTCTGAATGCTTCTAAGTAAATACAGTTTTTTTTATTAGTACTGTTAAAAAAAAACTAACAGTAATTCATTAATATCATTACAGATTCAATGAAGGCTTAAGTTTCCCCAGTAGTTTCAAATGTTGATTTATTAGATCAATACCAAAATAAAACTCCATGGCTTTGCTTAATACATAAAGTCCCTGCTCCCTTCATTTCTCCTAAGAAAGTTAAGGGAGTTGTCATGCAGAGTTAATGCATTATCTGCAGTGACTTTGATGTTTAACTTGACCCCTCATGCCTCTGCTTCCCACAAGCAGTTCTTCCTCAGATTCCGGTTTAGTTTAGCCTTTCTCTTGCTTTAGAGAGGTGGGACGGTATTTATTTATTTCAAGAACCTTGTGAGAACCTTCATGTTCTCTGTCTTTGAAGTTTACATCAGCCAGTGGATTCAGGTATTTATAAACCACTTGCTTTCTGTTGCCCTACCCCCAATATATCCTCTGACTGAGGAACTTCTAGGAGGAAAAATAATAGGGAAACACCTAATAATATTATTAGGTGAGCATTTGATACTATAATAGCTGTTCCTACTGCTGCACAAAGTTACTTCATTGGTCTGCTGGTGTGTTTTATAGGATGGAAATCTTCCACCCCACCTATTGGAGATACAGGCAAATGCTCCCATGCCTGGATTATTCATTCTCATTTGCTCAGTGTTGGTATTGTACCCCAGCAGCCTCTTTATGTGTAAGTTTACTTCAGCTACATTAGTCTTTGTCTGCAAACTGTCTATTTGATGTGCTTTGGGGGAAGCTGTAAGATATAGCATATAATCAGGAACCTACAAATTAAGTGATTCTGGACTGATTTTTTTTCACAGATAACTTAGGTTTCAGCTTACTCGGCATTGCTCTTAATACTGAAGCATTTTCAGGAACGACGAGTGAGCATGTATGTTCAGTCTAAAGCAAAGGCTGGGTACTAACTCTGTGAAGAATCTGAGTTACCTTCTAACTCCTCTTACACTAGGACAGGGCCTCGCTTTCATGCTATGATAGAGTATTACTTCTGGAAGGGCTCTTAGCGACATGTATTCTAGTCGTTTTGGTCCTGAGAGGATGTGACTTCCATATGATCACATTAGTTTATTGTGAAGAGCTCCACAGTGGTAGCAGCGGATAAGCTTGGTGTGATGGTTTGTATATGCTTGGCCCAGGAAATGGCACTATTAGGAGGTATGACCTTGGAGTAGGTGTGTCACTGTGGGCATGGACTTTAGGACCCTCATCCTAGCCACTGGGTAGCCATTCTTTTCCTAGCAGCCTTCAGATGAAGATGTAGAACTCTCAGCTCTTCCAGCCCATGCCTGCCTAGAAACTACCATACTCCCACCTTGATGATAATGGACTGAACCTCTGAACTTATAAGCCATCCCCAATTAAATGTTGCCCTTTATAGGAGTTGCCTTGGTCATGGTGTCTCTTCACAGCAGTGGAAATCCTAAGACACCTAGGGTCTCCTGTCAGGAAAAAGAACACTTCATTTTCTACAAAGATAGGAAGTTCTTTGCTCTTATTCAGAATCCCAAAGGTCTATAGATTGGCCTTCTAAAGCCATCTGAACTTGACCTATATTTGAAGGGCAAGCCACTTGGCAAGTTAAGAATTGTCTGGAGTTGGCATTCAGAACATTATGAAAACTGACAGTAGTGTACAGTCCCTTAAAACAAGGACGAGAAGTCTGCATGACTATCCCTCAGGTCAGGCTGGCCACAAGGACATAGACCTGGGATTCTTTGTCCTCATCTCAACTGAGTTCGGCTGCCCCTGCATTGGTCTCTGCTTTCCTCCTTCGTCCACTTCACTGTGTATTCCTCACACACAGAGCTAAGGGTTGGCCAAGTTGCGGGTTTAGATTCAGACTTTGATGTAGTACTGGCAAGGTGCTCTGGCCTCTCATATGTTGTCTAATTTCTGAAAGTCTGGAACATGAAACATGGAGGGACTGCATATTGCAGGAAGTAAAGTATAAGGTAGCCTGGCAGGGTGATCGTCTAGATCATCTGTCTCCTCGTTAATGCTGCCGCTTTGGCCTTAGGCTTCATCATAACTCATCATTACTTCAGATATAAAAATTGAAACTGTGAAAGTGGCCCTGAGCTAGAACATTTGCTTTTGTTGTGATTTTTTTTTCACTAAAAATGTGCTATGAGGAAGGAATGATTATTTGCTGGTGCTGGAGGAAGCCACACTCTGCGTGGGTTGTGGGCTAAATTGTGTAATACATCAAAAAGAGAAGAACAAGCGGAGGCCATGCAGACCATCCACTTTACACGTTGAGCTTGTTCTGCAGGAGGTAGTTCTAGTCCTGAGCTCTGAGACTGCAACACACTTCTGCTATGGTAGAGAACTGGAGGAGAGTAGCACACTCCCCAAGGGAAGGAGAGTTGGCCACTAGAGTCCTACTCTCCTAGGACGGAGTGGCTTCAGGAGAGCAGCAGAAAGGCATGAATGCCCCTCAAGTAGAGCACTATATGGAAGAAAGAGGAAGAAGCATTTCTGGCATTGTTCATATAAAAACAGATCTTCCTTGTTCGATGTCATTTCACAACATTGAGGAAGACTAATAATACAGTCACTTGTGTGACTTGATTGTCACACAAGTACTGTAAATTAAGAAATCCACACCACTTAATTTCATTCTAACTCTGATTAGGTTTATGCTGCCCTACATGATCTGATAACACTTATCCAGAAGGATAGTTAGAATAGCGAGCTTTGTGCTTGAGAGAAAACTCCCTCCCTAGACTAGAGGCAGAGGCACAGATGCTCCTAGTGTGTTTATGTCAGCTTTATCTCGGAATGTAGCTTGTTTTTTGAAGGAACTAAACTGAGGTAGAAGCAAGATGCCAACATGGATCTGGTTACTGATGGCCTTTACAAGTGCCTGGTGTTTTGTGTGATGGTCTTTTGGATTCATGAACATAAGAATTGTCTTAAAAGTGACAGGTATAAGGTGTCGCCTGTTTTAAGACCCTGCTTTACCCTTCAACTCCCTAACATTTACCTTCAGGAGACCTTTTGGACATGTCTTTAGAACACTTAGGACAAAACACTTTAATGGTCTTCAGGGTAACCTGTATGCTTTAGTGCTAGAAACATTTCTAACAAAGAGGACATTGGCTCTCAAAGGAAGATAGGTGTTGTCCTCGAGGTGTAGGTGTGGGTTGTAGTGTTCCTTTT
This sequence comes from Rattus norvegicus, assembly GCF_021556685.1. Taxonomy (NCBI): domain Eukaryota; kingdom Metazoa; phylum Chordata; class Mammalia; order Rodentia; family Muridae; genus Rattus; species Rattus norvegicus. Next base: position 105,534,667 of record NC_141540.1, on the reverse strand, counting down.
TAAAACAAAATGTCAACCCACACCCTTCCTTGAATTGTTGCATTCTGCTTAGGTGTATTGAGTGAAATATAGTACAGATTTGAGTCATGTTCTTGCTCTTTTAAAGGTGCTGTTGGTATCAGAGGTAGGAGCACTCTCCTGCAGCAGTGACAGCCACCACCTTTAGGCACACTACTTGTGCTCTTTGCACTGGGCAGTGTGCATTTAGAATTTAGTGAGAAAAGCAAATTGTGCTTCCACACACCCCAGTGAAGTTCAAGACTAATTTGGACCTCTTATTTGGAGGAAGTATAGTGTGTATCCTTGTGGTTTGAATTTAGCTTGCCATTGCTTCAGTGATTTGCTGTTATCTGGAGGTGTTTTGACTTACACTAAAATAGATTTTAATCATTGAGTTTGTCTTAGGTTCCCTTGATATAAGAGGATTGCTCTCTCAAATAATAAGAAATCTGTAATTATATATATATACATATATATATACTTTTATTCATTCTTTCTGAATTTCACATCATGAACCGCAATCCAACACTATGTCTTCCTGTCTCTTCTTATCTGGCCTCTACCCTTGCAACCTCCTCTCTAAAAGAAAATTTTAAAAATAAAATTAAATAAAAAACAAACGACAAGCAAACAAAGAACATCTCATGTGGAGGTGCAATGTGTCAGTGTGTTCCACAGGATACCCTTTTGTCCACACATAGCAAATACTTGTACGTGTTCGTTGCACTGAATCATTGGTCTGGTTTTAGGCCTCTGGCTTCCACTACACCATTAATACTGGATTCTCACCAGGACTTCTCTAGGATGCCCTCTTGTCGTCCTGTGCCATGGAGATCTGCAGATTTGGTTCTGCAGGACTGGCCCCTTTATGAGCTCCGGCAGTTCCTAGATGGGTGGAGTCGAGATGAGCCAGCTCAAAGCCCTGGATCTGAGCCAGCGGCGGTGGGCAGGGCAGGCCACTCCTGTCAGGCCATCCCTCTCCACCCTCGAGGCTCCAGTTCCACTTCTCCACAGTGCTCAAACCACTCAACCTCTCTTTCCCTTCATCTGTCCACCACACACTTGCACATTGTAGTGGCTCCCGCTTCAGGCTGGCCACATGGCAGGCAGACTTCTAAGTGTCCTCCTTCACTTTGTCTTCTAAAAATAATGGCTTAATAAATGGGAAATTCATATGCATTAAAAATTATCAGGATGCATGCACAGTGTCAATATAGCTTTTCTTTGGGACAGGGGATATTCATTCTCATGTCCTCTCATCTATCCATCACTCTGTCCCCATTTTCTTTCATTTAAACATTTTTATTATATTTGGTTCCTGAATGTATGTATGTATCATGTATGTATGTGTGTGTGTATGTATGTATGTATGTATGTATGTATGTATGTATGTATGTAAAAGTATATGCCACAGCTCATGATAACTTATCAAAGTGAATTCTTTTCTTCTACCATGTGGTTCACAGGGTTGAACTCAAGTCAACAGGCTTGTTGGCAAGTGACTTTGTCTGGTGGGCCATCATAACAGCCTCCTTTTGAGACAGGGTTTCACTGTGTGTCCCTGGCTAGCCTGGAACTCAATTTATATAGCAGGCTGGCAGTGGTCTCCTACTTCTGTCTTCCAAGTTCTGGCATTAAAGAAATACACTACACGTGATATAGTACAGGTTTACCTAGAACTCAGAACCCCCTTCTTCAGCCTCCCATCTGCTGAGATCACAGCATGGCCTACTATGCCTAGATATTCTAAAGTTTCAATATATGTAGGTACTTTTAGTTATATAAAGTATGATAATTGAATCTAGACTTTAAATTGTGTGTGTGTGTGTGTGTTTGTGTGTGTGTGTGTGTGTGTGTGTGTGTGTGTGTGTCATACAGCTTAAGAGAGAACCCTGAGAAGGGGACAGGTTTTAAGGGAGGGGAGAGAGGGTGGTGGCGTGCATGTGACATGGAATCAGAGGGAGGCCTGAGGAGGCAAAGGCGGCAGCTGGAACTGTGGGGCAGAGCGGGAAGCTGCCAGAGAGGGCATGAGTCAGAACAGTTAAAGACGAAGAGACATATGCACAAATATATACATATATGCACAAGTACACACACATGGAAATACTGTAATGAAACCCGTTATTTTATGTTTAAGTAAAATATGTGTGTGGGAGAAAAACTAATTTAAAAACAGTCATGGGGGGGGGGGGTTGGGGATTTAGCTCAGTGGTAGAGCGCTTGCCTAGCCAGCGCAAGGCCCTGGGTTCGGTCCCCAGCTCCGGAAAAAAAAGAAAAAAGAAAAGAAAAAAAACCAGTCACTGGGGAAATTTGAACATAGGGTAAAATATGGGAATGTGAACCTAAACACAACTCATGGCTCCATCACTTACTCCGTCACCCACATCGCCTCACTCAGGTCACTGACACTCTGCTGTGTGTGTGGAAGAGCAGAAGCCTTGCTTCGTTTCCTAGGTCTGAAGTTCCTTCCTCCTGCAGGCAGACACTCTGACAGTCTACCCTGAGCATCCCCTCCCTCAGAAATGACTGTCCTCTTGGCAGCAGCCTGTACTAAGCTTGAGCAATAACTTAAAAGGAAAATAAATATCAATATCATCTTTTAATATCAAAGCAATGCTATCCCTGGCCCAAGTTGGTCTTTCAACCCAAACTTTTATGGTGTATTCTCAAGTAAAGTATAATCTGCAGGTGTTGGCATCACGTGAAGGCGTTGATTTGTGTAAAGCTCAAGTGTATATAGGAAAGGGGTGATCTTGTTACTAAGAAAACTTACTGCCAGTTTTGGGTGGGCAGAACATAAACTGAGTCCTTTGACAGGTGCCTTGTGGTCCTACCAAAGGAAGCTTTCAGACTTTTGTTTTCTTTTAAATTAAGGGAAATCCGATTCTATGATGAAATTTATGTCATGTGACCTATTTTTCATGACATTGTGGGTGTATTTTTAGCAGGCTTTTGTGGTTTGGCTAATAAAATCTTTTCAGAGCTGATCCTCTGAGCCTTCTGTCTGTTAATATCTCTATTCCTGCTTTTATGACTTAATTGCCTTTGTGGTTAATTCACTTCATGACGCATCCATCACCATGAAGTTTACACACGTCCCCCATCTGCCCTATCTACTTGATGACTCTTGGGGTCAAGGAGAGGTTGGTGGGTGAATGAATGTTATTAGATAAGTAATGTGGCTAATCAGTCTTGTTTAATTAAAACAATCCTTTTAATTGGCACAGAGAAGCTACTACTTCTGATGATTTTCTGTTCCACAGTGTCTCACCTGAACCTGTAACAAGTTATTCCATCATTTGTAGGGATAAGCTTATGTGGTCCTGTCCTTTAGTTGTCCTTAGCACCTCTCCCACTGTGGAAAATAGTGAGATTTCATTTTGCGGGTGGGAAGCTGACACAGAACAGTTACTGACTGCAACTCTGCCTTGTCCCTGTGGCTGATAAAGCTGGGGTCTTGGTAAAACAGAATCACACAGTTGTTTTACTCCAGTTTCAAGTAATGTAGTTTTCACACTCGTTTCTTGTTACTGGCATCATCCTGCTGCCTCTGTTTCCATGTAGATGCCTCTCTGTCGTTTCACACACCCACTGCTTCTATTTGATAGGTATTTGGAGATTAGAGTTTCATCTTGTATCTGTCAAAACTGTTTAACAACTGAAACTTTGTTGAGAAGACTACTTCTGGAGTATCCGTGTTTTAGGATCTTTCTGTTGCTAAAATTAGCAAAATTGACATTGTGCTACTTAACAAAAGGCGCTGCACTTGTGACACTGTTCTTAAGACACAACCATGAAGATCTGATGTGGATTTTAGTCTATTTGATTTATTTCTTATTTGTTAGATAGTCTGTTTCATCCCTGGTGTCCGCCTGTGGTCAAAAACCTCATTTTAACCAATAATGCGGAGTTGGGTTACTTTTTAATGTGAGGTTGAAATGTTTAATCATTCAAGAGAAAACATTCCTTTAAATGTTTAAAAGAAAAAATATATATATATGGTTTCTGCCTGCATGTATATGTACCACATGTGTGCCTGTTATCCATTGAGGTCAGAAGCTGGTATCCACTTCCTTGCACCTGGAGCTATGGTGATTTTGAGCCACCATATGGGTGCTCAGAATCAAACCTGGACCCTTCGCAAGACCTACAAGTGTTTTTTTTTTTTTTTTTTTTTTTGGTTTTTTTTTTTTTTTTGGTTTTTTTTTTTTTTTGTTTTTATTATTAACTTGAGTATTTCTTATATACATTTTGAGTGTTATTCCCTTCCCTTTCTCGGTTTCCGGGCAAACATCCCCCTCCCCCTCCCCTTTCTTATTGGTGTTCCCTCCCCATCCTCCCCTCATTGCCGCCCTCCCCCCAACAGTCTAGTTCACTGGGGGTTCAGTCTTAGCAGGACCCAGGGCTTCCCCTTCCACTGGTGCTCTTACTAGGATATTCATTGCTACCTATGAGGTCAGAGTCCAGGGTCAGTCCATGTATAGTCTTTAGGTAGTGGCTTAGTCCCTGGAAGCTCTGGTTGCTTGGCATTGTTGTACATATGGGGTCTCGAGCCCCTTCAAGCTCCTCAAGTTCTTTCTCTGATTCCTTCAACGGGGGTCCTATTCTCAGTTCAGTGGTTTGCTGCTGGCATTCGCCTCTGTATTTGCTGTATTCTGGCTGTGTCTCTCAGGAGCGATCTACATCCGGCTCCTGTCGGCCTGCACTTCTTTGCTTCATCCATCTTGTCTAATTGGGTGGCTGTATATGTATGGGCCACATGTGGGGCAGGCTCTGAATGGGTGTTCCTTCCCTACAAGTGTTCTTAACCATTAAGCCATTTCTCTAGCCCCAAGAGAAAATACTCTAATATCTTATACTTTAAACTAAACAACTGAATATCATTGTGAAATACCTTTCATCTTTGGAATACAATTTTGAAGCCATGACTCATAGGTTACCTCTAACTTAATGACATGGTGCAGTTCATTGGTAGAGAGAGGGCTTCCACCCACAGCATGCACATAGCCTTGGGTTTGGTCCTCAGCATTAAAAGAATAGATTCAGATTTTTCTCTCATTATAGCAAAGTGCTTGTCGTTACAATCATATTCAAGAATGTAATATGCTAGGAGCAAACTTGTGCTGTTGGCTTTAAAAATGTACTGTTTATTCAGTTTTACTCCAGAAAGTAGAGGCAACTGTAAAGGAGGAAGCTGCTCACTGAAGCTTTCCTGTGCAAAGGACACTCCCCTCAAGTGTCTCTTAGTACAAAAGCTTAACAAATGTTTTAGGAAAATCAGCTTACTGTAACAATAGCATTCTGAAGCCATAAATACCTGTTTTCAATTAGGATTTCCAGCTGGTGTTTTGACACCAACTTTCCTAAGTTACATGGTTTCATGTCTGAGAAATTAAAGCATGGGAACTGGAACTGGAGATGTGTGGCCCCGTGCTTTCTATTAGAAGCTCAAGTGAGGGGTGAGAAACATGTAACCTGTGAGTGAGAGGGGACTTACAGCAGGGAAGAGAAAGTTCCCTGTTGAGTGGTGACAGAAAAACACCAAGAGAATCACTGTAGGCATGTGGCAGAGAAGGTTCTGTCAGCCACTGTATGCAGAAGTGGACATCACTGGTCTGCTTGGTGTGGTTTACCTGGACCTAAATCTCTGAGCCTATCCCCAGACCTTAGGCAAGCCATAGATCAAGAGCATACATTTTTTTTGTGACCATCTTTTTTTTTTTTTTCACAAAGAAGATGAATACTTTTAGCTTGTAGTTAGTTAAATGTTATTTCCTGAACACTTGGTTTATCTCTTTATTTAAGAGCTATTAAATTGAGTGCTCAGTGTTTGATAGCAGTTCTAAGGTGATAGGGAATACAGTAAGGGTGTGTGTGTGTGTGTGTGTGTGTGTGTGTGTGTGTGTGTGTGTGTGTGTGTGTGTGTGTGTGTAGAAGGCACATCATAGGAGAGACAGAGAAAAGTAAGGAGATGTGTAGGTAAACTCAAGTACTGATGACTGCTAAGAAGGAACCAAATAGGCAGCTGAACATGGTGGTGGGTGTCTGACCCCCATCATTCCCAAGACAGGGGTGGGAGATTCTGAGTTATTAAGCCCACCTGTGCGGCCATGTCTTTTAAAACTATGGCTGAAGAATCACTCAGCCAAACAGGGCCATTGATGGAATAGGGATGATGTTGCCCAGAGAATGCCTTGTGGAGCAAATGACTTTTGAGGTTCATCCTGAGGTGCAGGCATGACAAAAGTCAGACAGACATGGGTGTTCTAGTCCAAGGAGGACACTGGTGCAAACTTAGCTGGCTACAGTGACTTGCAGTTCCTGTTCCATTTGGCTTTCTATATCTGGCATAAAAGACTACAATTTTAAAGGACCTCAGAGATCAAACACGTGGTGAATATGAATAAATGTTAAGGTACATGTGGCTGCTGAAGGCTTTCTGTATATATAAACCAAATGGTTTCCCAGGCCCTTTCATCATTGCATCTGCTAATTTAATCTTGAGCAAAAGCTGTGAGTTCCCTTTGTGCTCTGAGGCCGTTGACCTCTCTGTCTCTGGGTCTCTGGAGTAAAAAGTTTAGGTGGAGATGAAGGACTGATTCTACTCAGACCTTTGACCATGCGGATCCCTGGGGGCTTTGTGCTAATGAGGATGGATAAGGTTTTCTTTTTGCTTCTGAATTGATTTTGTGGCTTAAAAAAAAGAGCATTTATCAAAGGCTAAGAGGTTGTCAGTATGGGGAAGGAGGCATTAAAAAAGAAGCCATTATCCAAGTAGCTGCTCAAAGGGAATCACTTAAGGTATACACTCATTTCCAATGACTTGCATAAACAGACAGCAAATCTGTGAGGGGTCGCCTGCTAAATAATAGTACTTAGAACAAGAGCTGATAGCTCAGGAGTGCTTGCTGTGGCCACCTTCCCTGTGGGACAGCCACCTTCCTAGGCTTCAATCTTCTTCCACCTCCTTAAGGACCCTTTCAGGCTGGTATCACTGTCATCACTATTCAGGTGAGAAGCATCAGGCATAACTAGTATAACTTCATAGTCACTTGAGTAACCAAGTGTAAATTAGAACCTGGTCTTCTTGATCCCAGACTTTAAGTTAATGAAGACGGTGCACGGTGTGCCCTGATGATGGTTGGATGCTATAAAGGGCACTGGTGAATGCTGTCTGAGAAGTAATGGTTGATGAATAACCAGAGTGGGGCTGAGCTGGACCTGCACTAACACAACTCTCCTAATTTCCCACTGACAAATGGGAGATGAATGGTTACATGACCGAGTAACTGAATGATCTGCCATATTGTGCTTTTCCGTAAGGTGGAGATTGTCTAAAAACAGTGAAAGTGCAGGCTAAGGAAATCAGACAAATGAGCACTCAGGTAATAGTGTATTAGGTGGTAAAAGGTGCTATGGAGAAAAAGCTTGGGTAAGGAAGGGGATGGTGGAAGGGGGAGGCGAGTGGGACTCAAATGCTTGGGTGGAAATCACTATGGGTAAGAGGACCAGCAGTGCAAAGGCTGAGGCAGGAGCATGGCTGGTGTGTTCAGGAAACAAGGAGAGGGTGTAGCCCAAGTGTACGAGGAAGGGACTGGAAAGGTGGTTAAGACCAGGTACACTGAGCCTTTGCCTTGCGAATATGGGGTCTTTGGAGTTTATTTGTTGTAATTTTGAGGAAGGACAGATAACCTGGTGAGCTTCCATTTAACAAAGGTCCCTCTGTCCGTGCTGGGAAATGGATGTGAAGGTCTAGCATAGGAGGTGGGAACTCAGTTGACAGGTAAGATTCTCTCCCCCAGTTAGGTACACTTCCGCATTAAGATGGAGACATCCTCAGACATTTGAAGGATGACAGAACTAAGCGTGAGCTTGTCTTAAACAGACTGAGACAGATGCTATGTCCATAGGCTGTCTGTGGGCCTGACCTGTTAAGCTAGGCTTTGGGATGCTACTGGACTTGATCACATTTATGAATTAAAACTGTTCTTATCATCGTCTAATGTGTATATAATAGCAGATTGGAGAAGAATTGAGAGGAAACTGGTGCTCCTTTCTTAAACTGACTTATGTCAGATTTTTAAGTGCAACTCTGTGTTGGATATTCCTATCTGAAACTGCAACTGTGCAAGGTGCTTTATTGCAATCACCATAAAAGTACATTTATTTTAATTTTCATTTTTAGCAGAAAGATGAGGGAAGGTGATAATCCTTGCAGTGTTTCTCAACAGAGGTGGGGTGACTTTTGCCTTTCCCTTTCTGGGACAACATTTAGTGTTGTCTAGAAAAAAAAGTTCTCCCTTTATTCAGAAATTTATTAATAGCTTTTTTGAATGTGCAGTTTAGAGTTGTAGAAAATTGAACTGAAAATCCAGAATCCTCATGTTACTGATTTCTCCCTCCCATACTGCCACCATGGCTTCCCATTACACAATGTGTCAATGTGTGGTATATCTGTAACAGCTAATGAGCCAGTACCATACATTGCTACCAAGTAAAGCCCATGGTTTAGCACCCACTTGATGATGTACACTCCATGGAATTTTGACAAGTATCTATTTTCCTGTATTGATTTCTGTGCCCTAACAGTCCTCTGTGCACTGTTCATTCATCTCCCTTCCCAACCCTAGCAGCTACCAACCTTACTGTCTCATAGTTAGGCTTTTCTAGAACATCATATAATTGGAGTCAGAAGAACTTCTCAAATTGACCTCTTCACTCAGTCTTTTCTTAGCCTGATAGCTCATTTGTTTTTATTGCTAAATAAATCCTATCGTCACAGTGTATCAGTTTGTTTAATCCATTCATTTAATTAAAACATCTTTTAGTATATCCCTGGAGCCATTTTTGATTGTCTCAAAGTTGTAAGAATGATATTGATAACTGCCAGCTCAGATATGTGCAACACACCCTGCTGTACACAGGACATGCCCCTAACAATGAGTCATCCCATTCAAAATATCACTTATATGGGGATTGTTAAACTCTGACCTAAATCTGTCGTAGATATTGTAGGGGAAATATTTAAGCAGACACTTCGCTTCGAAACCATTAGTCTCACAGCAATCTCAGGGGCAAATGTAATCTAAAGTCCATTTTGTAAGTGAAGATACAGTTTAAAGCTAGGTTCTGTGGCACATACTTAAAATCCCAGCATTCAGAAGGCCAACTATTTATAGCGAATGGTCAAAGACAGGCAGGATTCGAGTCTGGACCTTCTGAAGACACAGGCACCTCAGGTATTATGCCTGTACTTACTCTCTGTATTGTGTGTAGATTCTTTAATTTTTAATAAAAACACAATACATCTTTTCTGTGGTGACCTAAGTTTTTTGTAATGTGGAACAAATGTTGTACAACTCTGTTGCAAAGTGCTTGCCCAGCGTTCACACAGGTCTTGTCTTGATTTGATCATGGGCACCTCAAAAATGAAAAGCAGAACCACAGCGTTCCTTGGAATCCGTTGCCTTTTAGCTCCGTGACTTTGAACACACAGAGTCTGCCAATGTTAAAAGAACCACACTGCTGAGGGAGCCTTGCACCCTGGCCTGAGGAATTTGAGTTTGTTTTCCATTCCGAATGTCCTCTGTTCTCTCCCTCTGATGTGCTAATCCCAGAAGCTAACTGTGCAGGGGTACAGTCTGGTGATTCACATCTCCCAGGTGCTTTAGCTCTACAAAGCTAAGCCTGCTGCCTTAAATGAAACCCTAGGTGTCCCACCTTTTCTCTTCTAGGTGGTGTCTGGCTCAGAGGCTTGTCTGCCACCTTTGGTCATCTCCCTGTGGCCATCAATTCCTTCCTCTCACTGATGGCAGCTGATCTGGCTGAAGAAGCTGCTGCTTCTTTTCTGTACCCATTAGTGACCTGCCCTCTCAATGTGTTCTTCTGTTTGCCATAAGGAATAGTTGGAAGTGCAAGCTTAAATGCCAGCATTTACTTTGCGGGACTTTGTGTCTTCATATTTCGCTTTTCTCATATCTGTCAGCTCTTGAGGTTGCTATTTGTAGCAGTGTGCACTGTAGACGTACACACACCCCTAAAATATTTACTCTTACCAGCCTTATTTAGTTTTGTGTCTACCACATGAGAGAGTTTTTTTGATTTCGGTTGGTACAATTTGGTTTCATTGGTTAAAGTGTAAAGATAAGCCATGGTTTTCTAAAATTCTGTGCACATGTTGTATGTAATGTTGGACAGCAGCTGTAGGCAAATTATTTATTTACACATCTGTGGTTTTTAGAATGTTGATCCCCAGATCATAGAAATTGGGAAATTTCTAGTATTTGAGTTCTTGCCAAGCGGTGTGGTCTTCTGTGATTTGGAAGGGACTTTGCCTTCATAGAGGTTAAATCTTCTCATCAGAACTCTGACCCAGTCATTCCATTTCTTTGACATTTATCTTGTGTGCAAGATTTGCTTTAGAACTGCAGATACCTTGCGACACCCTTACTGGGCAGCGAGTGCCTGGGAAATCTGCAAGTGGAATATGCTAAACAGTGCACACACATACTGTTGACATGGGAAAATAGTTAGAAAACCAGGGCAAACAAGACAGGTCTATGAGCATGTTGAAAGAATGAGGGTTTTTTTCCAAGATTGAGTGTTGGTTCTTATTACCTAAAGGACAGTGAGGAAGGTAGCCCCATAATTTTCTGTACCTTTATAGAGGTCTAAGTACAGTACCCAGTGCTGTTGGATGGCTGTTCTTCACGTAGTAAAATCTGGATTAATGAGCTTTTTTGGCATCATTTCTTGTAATGCATCAGAGGGCGTGGATTTCTGTACTAAGAAGGTCTACTACAGCTTAGTCAGATTGTTTTGATTTAGCCTTAGCACACTGCTTGCTTTGCAGACAGGGAGGGGAGTAGAAGGGAAGGGATGGGGAGAGGCGGGGTGGCATGGGGCAAGGCTCTTACTGGTCTTGGAGTGCAGGCAGACATTGATCCACACTGTGACTGATGTTCTGCTGAAACCTAGACCAGACAGGAAGTAAAGGATTAGTTAGTAGGTCCTCTTCCTTGTCTTAACTGAAGACATGACTCTATTTTTAAGGACCCAGTTGTTTTGAAAGAAAAAAGAAAAAAAGTTTTGTTTTTCCTTTTTTAAATTAGGGTGGTACTTTCTGATTTAGCCTTTGGGTCTGTTTCTTCATCTTCACAATCTTTTCCAGATAATAAGGACTTTCTATTAATGTGAGAAACAATGGGGTTCTCAGCCTTTGCCTACTGTGTATCTAGCTGGGTAACTGTGAATACGCTGGGAGTTTTACAGCAGGTAAACCAGAAATTCTAAGGAAGCAGGTGTAATTTCAATTTAGAGCCCAAGCCGAGCTCTCAGAGTATGCTTGCCTTGAGCTGCTCAGAGCACAGGACTCTTACCTCCTAACACACAGAAAGTACCAGTCATATAAAATTTCCAACCTCCCTCCATTTCAGACAGGACTGTGCCCTATAGCTCTGACTGGCCATGAGCGTGTGGCAGTCTGTCTCTACCTCGAGTACTGGGATTACCAGCCTGTGTCACCACACCTGCCTTCCTTTTCATTGAGGGGAGAAACACATGATGATGATCTCATTTAAGTGTCATAAACCGGTTTGATTATAAGATCCCTTACTTAATTAAGGTTGAATGCCACATCTGTTGTTTGTCGCTTTCTGTGGTCTGCTCACTGAATTCTGGGAACTTGTCAACCTTTAGTGATGCATGTAGTGCTCCTCTGTGAATTTTTCTCTTCTTAGTGTTGGGCCAAGAAACTGTATGTGTTAAAGCTTGTTTGTTTTTCAGGTTTTGTTTTGGTTGAATTGTTTTCCAAGGAACTGCCTGACTCCTGGCCTAAGTAACTTCCACATCCTGCATATGCGGCTCATTTCACAACTGTCCTTCAGTGAATTTCTGGTCCATTGATCAGAATTTTTTTTAAACAAAATAACCAGGGGGTTGGGGATTTAGCTCAGTGGTAGAGCGCTTGCCTAGGAAGCGCAAGGCCCTGGGTTTGGTCCCCAGCTCCGGAAAAAAAAAAAAAAAAAAAAAGAGCATTTGCTGGTGTGCCAGAGGACCCTGTTTGGGGTTGGGGATTTAGCTCAGCGGTAGAACGCTTGCCTAGCGAGCGCAAGGCCCTGGGTTCGGTCCCCAGCTCCGAAAAAAAAAAAAAAAGAAAAAAAAAATAACCACAGTAGTCTATACTGTTTACTCATCTAATGTAAGCTTTCATTTTTTCTCTAGCATGCACAATTTCTCGTCCTGAAATGTAACATTTTTAAGTTTGTTTTTAATCATTTATTTTTTCAATGAGCCTTTGCTCATTTAATCATTAGATTTTTCAGCTTATTTTTTCTAAAAAGTTTCTCCAAGTCACCAATTCCTTGGTGTCTGTCTATTTAAATACTAAATATTTTTGCATTTTCTGCACTGTTTTATGTTCAACATGTAGTCTGACTTTGTCTTCTTGCAGGGAATGACAGCAGCTTAGTGTGTACATCACATGGGTTTCTAGTCAAGCACATACCTGGATATGCGATGTTTGCAAAGAGATTGGAGAAGAAAGAGCCATGCCAGATGAGGGGGTGAGGACAGGACTTGTGAGTGGTCCCAGTCACTAGCACCCCCAATTGCGTGTATGCCACTGTGACATTGTTCTGTACACATGCACCATTCAGGCAGCCTTCTGTTGTCACACTTGAAACTCTGGACAGATTTCTGGTTTTCCATGCCCTGCTCCTTCAGAGCGGAGTGGGCACAGCCTGTGTTGTTGTCATTGTGTCCCCCAGTTGCTGGCTTTCTCTCTCAGCCTCTGGACAGACAAACAGAGGTAGTGAGACACTGTTGGACACCCAGCCTGGCCTTGGTGCCTTCTGGTTTAGTTTGCTGCCTTTACCTATTGTCTGTTGTCCTCAACATTCATTTCATTGAGAGGTACTTGTTTATGCTTCTGAAGTACACAGACTGTGCTTTGCATGCTGTCATGTACTAGGATGTCCCAAAGTAAACACGTGATTTCTGCTTTGCAGCCGCTCTGCATATAGTTAGTGATTTACAGTGGGGCATGATCAGTGTCATGATGGGCTCACTGCAGGTCAGTCTGTGAGACCAGGGCAGGGTACACAGCCTTGACTCTTGTACTAGAGGAGACCCACTAGAGGAATGGAGATCTTATCTTGGGCTCAGAGTAGAGGTGAGTAAGAACCTACCTTTTTTAAGGAAGAAAGTGGTGTTGCAGCCCAAGCTAGCTGGGGAGAGGATTTAACCAAGTCTGGAAGAACACCAGGGCTTTAACCTCAGAGCAACAGAAAGCAAACCTCCTAGAATTTGAAACAGGGACTGGCATGTTCTGATTTGCTTTGTAGACATACTATTCTAACTGTAGAATGTAGAATGGGTTCAAAAGAGCAGCATTTGTGAAAGGTATCATGCTTCCAGGAGTGTCTAACCTTTTGACATCACAACATAACATTGCTGTCTATAGAGCTCACACTTAAGAACAGCACAGTTGAGTTGCCAGGGGAAAAACAAAATAATTTGATGTTTTAAGTAAATTTATATAAGAAATGCTTAACCCATGGCTGCATTTCTAGGACAGAAATAATGTTTGACCCTTGAAAAGGAGTTCTTTTCTGTTCTGTCACTTGGGGGTCTTCCTACTAATCAAAACATTGGTGTAGCTGTCCGTATTAGGTTCTCATGGCTGCCAGGCCCTGGGTTGTAAAGCATTGGTTTGGTTATGCATAGCCATCTATACCAGCAGTTCTCAACCTGACCCCTGCGGATAATATATTTATATCCTAAATATCAAATACTTATGATTCATAACAGTAGCAAAATTACAGTTGTGAAGTAGAAACAAAATAATGTTATGGTTGGGGGTCACCATAACAGGAGGCACTGCATTAAAAGGTCACATCGTTGGGAATCATTGACCTATACTTATTCACTAGCTCTTTGACATTTATTTAAGAACCCAGCATCCTTAGAACAAAGTGATTGCTTAAGAAACCTCACATTTTAGCAGTGACGTCCTGGCCATCTAGAAATAGGAATATTTACTTAGTCTCCCACGACTTAGTTCCTAGTTCAGTGGTTCTTTGCATTAACTAATTGGCCCCATTGGCCCATTTAGCTAACTGTACAGTGTGCCCTTTTCCCCAGTTATGCTTTGCTTCAGTCTTTGCCTGCCCAAGTTAGATGATTGGGTAACAAGTGCCAGCTACCTAAGTCAAGGCTGATCTTGAGTGCACCCTCTCTTCCTGTGGATTATGGGCTCTTAAGGGGAAAAGTAAATGTGTGTGCTGTCTTCCCGATCTCTTTTGACTTTATCTCTTGGTAGTGGGCTCAGAACCTAAATTCACCTCTACGTGCAACTAATGGATGCAGCTGAGCAGCAGAACTGGGGACTTGTAGAGGATGGTTTGACTGTGCCAGCAGATTACCAGCAGTGTCTCTCTAGGTTATAGCCCACAGCTAGGACCCAGAGGAGCTCCTACATGGCCCCAGTTATCTGTCCAGTAGCAAAGGAACAGTCACAATAAGAAGGCTGCAGATGCGAAAATAGACAATTGCTCTCTCTTTCTCTAATGCAGTTTTCTAAGGGAAATGTGTTTACCCACAGATGTCCGTCATTAATTATACTGTGTCAGGTCAGTCCCTTGAGATTTTTAGGTCTTGGTGGGATGTGTGTGTCTTTGTTTTTATCCTCCCGAGTGACCAGTATGAATTCTCAGTGTTTTCTCTAACCTGGTCAGTTAACCTTGAAAGGTATTATACTGTACTGTATGCAGAGGTTAGGGAAAGGACTTCAGCCTGAGATATTTACAGCAGCCTCAAGCAAAGGGAGGTTGTAAGTATGTGAGAGCAAAGTTTAGCTGCCTTGGAAGTGTCATAGTCTTTCTTCTTAAACTGGTTATGTAATCAGTCACTCTGTGTTCAGCCCGAATATGAGTGATTCAGACAGACAGACAACAGGAGCAGTGTTGAGGGAGCCAGAGTGAATAAATCAGGTCTGTGCTGCTGCCGAGGTAGAAGGCCAGCTGAGCTGAGCTGCTACAACTGATAAGCAAGTAGCTGCCTCTCAGCACACAGCAAAAGAGATGTAGCAGCAACAAAGAGGGAAGGAAAGCCAGGATGTTGAGATAGCATTTTGAATAAGCACAGGCGTGTACACCCCTGTTCCCATCTCAGCTGACCCTCTGAGAACTTTGCTCCAGTAAAATGATAGTGGGTTGGATACTAGGTCTCCTGTTCCCTTCCCTAGCCTGGGCTTTGTGTGCTTCCACTCAGAAAGATTTTCACAAGGATCAGGGTAACTGTTATGAATAGAATTACCCAGGGACATACTCTACTTTATCTGGAGCTCAACCAGGTAAACCTCTACTTCTAAGAAGCCTTCTTCCTTGTAACTCCAAGGAAGCAGGAAGAAGTTGGTATTGACAGGTCTGTGTTTTCATAGAGCGGTAGGTGATGAGCTTGAAGAATGATCACCTCCCATTAAAGTCTGCAAGGCTGGGATTTCAGATGGCAGCAGTGGTGCGTTCTCATATTCTCTCTCTCTCTCTCTCTCTCTCTCTCTCTCTCTCTCTCTCTCTCAAACACACACACACACACACACACACACACACACACACACACACACACACCCCTAACATTCTCTTTCATTAGATGGATTTTTTTCTCTTTAATATAGACCAGTTCCTAAACTTAGTAAATTTACCTTTTAAATATAGCACAGTGTGGGTTTGGTGCACAAATGTTCCTGATACCTCCATGAAATATGGTTAATGGAATTATTATTAGATTGGTATTAGTATTATTATATACACATAAACATATTCTCTTTATATATAATATATTATATATAATAGTGTATATATAGTGCCATGTTTCACAGTGTTTTTAGAGGCCTTTTTGAAACCCGTGGCCACAGAATTAGAGCTCTGCATGAACTCTATCTTGTGAGCTCATTTGTAGTACTATAGTTAGCCTTTCCATGGCTAATGCATAGCTGACACCTCTGCTAATTGTGTGTTTGTTTTTTCCCAGATATTTTATAACAATCCACATGAACTTCACAGTAACTGTTTTTGTTTGTGACATAGGTATCTAAACATCCAGCATTGTGCCAGAAGATAGGGCAATGGGAGTTTCTTATGCTAGAGGCATTCATAGTCTTCTGAGGTATATGGTCACTTATCAAAGTAATCCAAGGAAACTGGCCCAGTGATGGATAATGGGTGGTGACCTGAGGCTGCCTTATACAAAACTGGTTTTCAAATCTCTTCTTAGCCCTGGACTGATGGGCTGGAAATGTCATTCTTTCTCTGAACCTGGCTGTCATAGCTGGACCTTGTGCCAGGTTGACCTGACCATTGTGACCATTCTTCATTTCAAGAACTAGCTGGGACATAGGGGTTGGGCACAAGAATTAGGAAGGAGCCAGAGACTAAACTGCCTTGGATAAGACTGTGAGCCTAGGAATGAGGATGTTCCTGTGCAGTCAGAGTGGCCATTGTTGAGCAGGACTGCCTAGGACTCATTGCTCTCACTTGTTAGACTTGCTAAATATCTTAAGTCATAGTACCCTCTCCCTGTCTGAGCTGCTCACGTCATAGAAGGAAACATCTCTTATATATATATATATATATATATATATATATATATATATATATATATATATATATTGTTTCCTTTTGAAATAATAGCATCTCTCCTTATTAGCTAATAAAACTGAAGACTACAGTCATGTAGAAAACTCAGTAGCGGGGTTGGGGATTTAGCTCAGTGGTAGAGCACTTGCCTAGGAAGTGCAAGGCCCTGGGTTCGGTCCCCAGCTCCGAAAAAAAAAAGGAACCAAAAAAAAAAAAAAAAAGAAAGAAAGAAAGAAAACTCAATAGCAGATTGGAAGTTCCCATACTGAGATTTCAGAAATGCTCCATCAGCGTCTTTCGTTTCTTAGCTACACTTGTGCACAACAGTGGGAAGACTGTGGGTGGGAGAAGACTGGCCTAGGAGTGGAATTTTATAGCAACTGAATCTTGATGAAATCACCCTTTACAACTTGAAAACCATGTCCACTTCTTACCCTTTGTTCATCTTTTCCATAAACCCCAGTTTAGACAGCTCATACTTCTGCAAGCCTTTCTTTTAGAATAGACGAGGGGAGGGTGGCAGATCATTGTTGCTTTGATTATAAAGCTGACCAGTCTACCTTATTACCCATCAATCCAGACAGGCTGCAAAGCCCCAGAAGAGTCCTGTTCACAAAATACCCATGTAGCCTGACTTACAGGCTCGTCCTGTATGTTAAGTGACTGCAAATATGACTTCATTCTTTGCATTTCTGTGCTGTTTACCTGATGTCTCCTTTGTGAATTTCATCTGGAAGGGAGAGGAAAAGTAGGAGATGGGTCTCAAATTTTGAGCCTGGCTTCTCTTAAGAGCTTTGTAAAAAGCCTAGAAGGAAAAATATACTTCTGGATCTGCCTTTGACAATCAACTCACAAGGTCTGGAGCTTATCTTTTTTTTTACTGTCCCTTTATAAGCACTGGATGTAGTAGAATGCTACAGAATACTTGGAAATGGCCAGGCTTCTCCCTTAGAAATCAAACATACAGGAGCTTCGATGACAGAACATATAAGTAAATGAACAAATCCCCTTCTGCTGTGAAAATGGGAGCTCTGGCTGCCCTGTTGGGGTGTGAATGTTGCCCCATTGATTCCTGCCATTTGTAATTGTCTTGATTCACTCTGATTTGTCACCTTTCCCATTCGTCTTTTCTTGTTGGGGCCTCATGGGAGACAAGAAGATAGTATCACTGTTATATAGTGTCTCGGCCACTCTTTATTGTTCTCTTCTGAGGGTATACAGCTGGGGGACAAAAGGGACTTCAGAAGATGACATTCCTTTAATGAGGACTGCAGTGTTGGAGTGGGAATGTGTGGAGGCAGAGGAGAGAGTTAGCTGAAGTCTTAAGTAATCATTCTCATGGACCTCTTGCATTCCGTGTGTGCATGTGAGCAGTTGTCCATTTCCACACCCAGCATTTTCCTGGGTGTCATTCCTTGTCTTTCTGGGGTTTTTCTAACACTAAGAGATTCTGACACGCACTCTAAGCTTCCCCTGTTGTTTTTCCTACTTCATACCAGTCTTCCTCTTTTCTATCTGGAGGGCGACGTATGTACGGAATGCAGAGGTTCCTTTTCAGTTCAGTAGAGGCAAGCCTTGAGGGAAGTGTGGAGATTACTGGATTTCTCAAATGGTAACTTGGCAACTCATACTTTCAGCTCCTCTGCAAATTGTTGTTTGTCTATAGAAGACGAACTGTTTTTACTTGTGAGGCTCTTTGTGTGATCATGAGTTGACTCCATCAGAGCCTCATTTACTTCCAAGCCACATCTCCATGATTTGGCAGCCTGTCACAGCAAGGGAGGATGTAGAGGATAGGGTAATAAAATTGGGCGGGCAAGATTTGATACAGAGAAAAGAAGACTATCAGTTTACTCACCAACTACAAGTTGCAAAAAACAGTCCACAGGAGATTTCAGAAGCTTCCTGAACAGGCAGTGGTTTTTCTAATTGAGGACAGGTACCAGATTTTACTATATCTCTGCCAGTAAGCTTTGAGCTCAATATTTTCTTCTGTACTTGATACTGGGGTCCTTGCTCCTACTCCTTCTCAGCTAGAACATTCTCATCAGGACATTCAGCAGGAAGCAGTGACTTGAACCCTCCCTGATAGGCATGATCAAGCACTTGATGTCCATAAGGAAATTCTGGCTGCTGCCTGTGGAAGACAAGAGCTTCATTTTATTTTGGCTGAAGTATGTAAGCTTCTCTTCATTTGTGGAATTGTGATCACTGTGCCACGGGCCTGCACTGAGTCCAACTTAATACTATTTGTCGAATATTACACTTCTTTTCTTAAGTCTGAAAGTCCTTCAGGGAAGGTCACCTGTTGGGATCATCGCAGGCAGAGCTTGGTGTTTGTTTTGCTAACACTCCCCTCCGTGCTTACTGTAGAAAAATGAGTGTGGGTCGCCAGGTCTTCCTTGCTCTTTGGCCTGCTGTTCCCTGAAGTAATCCACTGCATATTGGCAGTCAAGGAAGTGCACAGTGTCATGGAGTCAGTGGGAACACGATTACAAGACATGGATTTGCTAACTCTTTTGGGTCTTAGAAGGGGTGTCAGGTCCCCAAGTTTCTCCTTCACAGATGTTAGCACCATCCTTTTTTGGGCCACCATCCGCTCCCACTAATGGATATATAAGAGGTGAGTCCCATTGCCTCCAAAGGAGATATCATTTTATTTTTTATAGTGGGAAATGATTTTTGCTTCTCCACAGATCTTTCATGCTTTATTAGCAATTGAAAAATTGACAATTTGACAAGTTGAGCCCCATCCCCCATTACTCCTCACAGCTGTGCTTTGTATCAGTGTCTATGTAATTCATTGTCATGGGTTTTCCAAACATAACCAAGCTAGCCATTGAGTTTGTTCAGTGTCGGCACTTGCCTTCCTCAATCTGCCTTTACCTGGACTCTTCCTCAGCCCCATCCCCTCACTTGTATTCTTTGCTACACACAGCTCACCTTGCAGCATAACATCTCTGGATGTTTCTCTTGAAATCCTCCATCTAATATGAGAAGGTGGCACCACTAACCTTTAACTTCTGTTTCTAACAGATGTGTCTCTTCTTCCCTCCAGAGCAGTAGTCCCACAGCTCCTTTCTTTTTCCTGGAGCCATTGGATGCTCACAGAAGCCTGTCCTGCCAGCCACCAGATCCCTACTTCTGCAATCCACATGGAATGCTTTTCTTCTTTCTTACAGTAGTACCTGCAGCACTCATAAATGTGGCCAACTTGCCATGTTGAGCTAACAGATGTTTTGTGGGTGTTGCCCAATTTGGCCTAGTTATTGTCATTTGAACTTCAGTCAGATTAATTAATGGTGATTTTCTTCAAATGGTCAAGACCATTGTTTCTCTGCTGTCATGACCTCTTCTACTCCAATAGGGCAAACTGTTTCTAACATCATCTTCCAATATCTGGAACACACTTGATTTGTATGCGGCCCATTGGTTCTTGTGGTGGTCTATGTTGTACTTATGTCTTCACATTGTAATTTCTGTAGTTTTCATAAAACCTCATGAAAAGGGGATGAGATCCTTTAAAAAAAGATCCCAAGGGTGTTTATACTCTTGATAATTACCTGATCAGGAATAGGTTTTGAAATTGTGGCTTGAGTGACATAGTTGGTGTGTATGCTACCCTGCCTACCAGTAGCAACCTTTGAAAACCTTAATTATTTAATATGATCATCACCAAACAGTGCAAAATATCTCAGCCTCTCTGAGACTCCCACAGAGCACAGAAACATGAAGGTAGGCCTTGGGCTTTGCAGAGAAGGGCGGGAAGAGGCTAGGGAGCCTTCGACTGCTCTATTTCATAGACTCCTGGTAACAGCAGCTTTACCCTCTAAGGTAGAAATGGAGACCAGAGATAAAACGGTGTCCTACAAGTAGCTTGAACCCAGGCTTGATGTTAAAAGCTAAAGGTTTTGAGCATTATTTAAATTGTATCTTTAGGCCAGGTGGGCATGGTGACAAAAACCTTTCACCCCAGCACTTGGGAGACAGGCAGGTGGCTCTCTGTGAGCTCAAGGTTATCCTGCTCTATATCCAGAGATAATCATGAATAGAGTGAGATCCTATCCATAAATATATAATATATACATACATACATACATACATACATACATACATACATACATACATATTTCCAAGCTGTGTCTTCTGTACAGCCTGTCCCCTGGGCTGGTACCATCAGTGCACACACATTTGCTCTGCCTATGAATTTTTGCAATTCAGGAAATGTGTGTTTATATTTTTATATTCCTAACACCTAAAGCAAGACAAGCACTGAGGAAGTGTGTGGTAAAGGAAATGTGCGTGAATTATTTCATCTCTCCCCCAAAGCATTTGTAGACCTTATGCCTCCAGTTAAAGCCTCCAGTTGAATTTTCATGTGGTTGCATTCAGGATTAGGCCTTTGTCTCTTTAAGCTATATTGATATTATAGAAAGGAGTGGGCAGTTAAGCTAGCTGGTGTTTCAGTTTGCTAAGGGGAGCTCACAAGAGCTCACAGTCACTCCCACTCACAGCATGATTGGCAGTGGCAGCAGAGCAGGGGTGTAGATAATACCAGTCCTATTGTACTTGGTGGACCATACCCAGATTCCAGTGAGGCGTCAAAGCCATTTGATGATTTTATAAGCAGGCTGATGATGATTGTGCTGTGTTGATCCCTCATAAAGGAAGGATCAATAGCTAAATACAAATAAAGTTTATATGCAGCCACAGTTTAGTTTCATGTGTGTTTTCTCATCTCCTCTTTGGTAAAATTACCAAAAATGATTAATTCTCTACTTAATAATCAAATTGATTCTTTGGTTCCTAAAACACCACACAGTTGCAGGTTATTAAATAGCTCTGCTTTGACTGTGTGATCAAATCAAATTTGTCAAGTTACCAATCAGTCATTTATCTTGGGAGGCAGGTAGTAAAGGTAAGAACATAGACTGTTAGGAGATTTGTGAACTTGGGAGCAGGGAGGGAGCCAGGAATACTAGGGAAATGTAGGGCCTGATATTCTATGTATAATAGTAATAATCCTTGATTATGTATCCTCACACTGGCAAAAATGAGATAATTGGAATCATTGAGATGAAATCACTTGTCCAGTGTCACATGGCAGCAGGCTTTGGCCCCAAGCTCTTCTACCTGACGGTATGTGTGAAGTATGTGGAGTGTGCTTCCATACCGTATATCTCAAACGTCTTCGTTACTTGGAAAAATGTGTGGACTGTTACTTGATTATTCATCTGTAAATGACATAGTCAGTGGTTGTCCCAGCCTCTGTGTCACAAGTTAGGTGATTATTAATGCCCAAGAACAACAGAATAACAAATTTCCACACAGAGAATGACAAATTTCCACTCCCTTTTTTATATTTAAGTGTCAATAGAAATAGAAATGTGGTTAACTCCATCTCCCTCCTTCCCTTCCTCCTTCCTAACCATGTTAGCCCAGGCGGGATTTGAACTCAGAACCCTTCTGCCTTAGCCTCCACGTGCTGGAATTACAGCAAAGAACCATTACACATAGCTTGGCTAAATTATAAAGTAGAAAATTAAAATCCCTGTTGGCACTCTAAGCAGCCTCACAGCTAATTGTTCCAAATTTTAAGTACCTGGATGATTTTCATTTTGTTAGTCATTTTCTTTCTTAAATGGGATCATTAATGAATATGTATGGATTGCTCCTCTTTTTCTCTTGCCTTTTATTAGCTTGCATAAATAATGCTACAGCTCAAAGTTGGGAGAGTCAATTGTGTGATTGTATTGATGAATCACATGTTAATTGCCAACTACATTGAGTCAGTCATGTGACACACCGCTTTTCTAAACCTGTGTTCTTAGTCAAAACGACCATTTAATCCTGGTTGGCTTCCTTGAAATCCATCCCTCCAGACAAGGCACAAAGAAGGTAAGAATCAGACAACCAGGGAAAAAGTGCTACAGTGTCTGGTCAGTTAACAAGTCTAGCTGCGCTCTGCCTGGGCATTGCCATGCGTTTAAAGGACTCCTGATGTCTGTGGACCAGTGTTCTTGTCAGCAAAGTAGGCAAGAAAATTACCTCTTTGCCTTTTTTTTATGGTCAAATAAAATAAGGAGCATGCAAACTCCAGATGAGATATTCAGTAACAATGCAGAGTACTGAACTGAGACACAGACCTTAGGTGTCTGTCAATCACTGGTTCAGTAAGGAGGTGTGCTTTCGGTATAGATGCCCCTAACTGCTCTTTAGAGCACATCACATCTCATGGTCTTCCTGCTTGCCCTTTATGTCTCTAAACTCTTAAGAGAATATGAGTTGAAAAAGATGTAAGAATCATCCAGTCAAACCACTGCGTTTTATAGAAAGGGCATTAAAACTGAGGGATTGGTTTTGTATTTAAGATTGCACAGTTGTTTGTTAAGCAGCCAGACTTAAATGAACCTGCATGTTTGATACAAAAGCAAATTAGACTTTACCACACCATGCACCTTTTATGCATGCTAGTGGAATGACACTTCCCCATGACCATTTAAGAGTGGGTTAAACAATCCCACAGGCATGGATTTCTAACATTTGCCATTGAGACACAACTACACCCCACTCATAGCCGCCCACCCCAAACTGTGACACAGCCTTCTTATTGCCTAGCAGTTGAGAGAGAGCTGATAGGCCTTGTAGACAGGCAGTTTGTGTCAGAGCTATGGTTGGTAAACCTCTCATCCTGGGACTATTGTTCATAAGCGCAGTGAGAAAGAGTAAGTTCAGATTCCACCATTTGCTTCTGGTCTGCAGTAGCCAGAGTGTTTAGAGGAAGGTGTGGGGTTTATGTACTTCTCTCAGGTTTCCCCTCGGTTTCACTGTAACTGCTTGACATTTGGAGGTTTTGCCCTTCCCTGAGAGGCTGATGGGCTAAGAGATATCAGACTTGTTCATTCTTCGTTAGTGCTATGACTTTCACTCACTCCTTTAGCTCAACGACCCTGTGTGTGAAAGGGGTTTGAGAATTCCTGCACTGTTTATATCTAAAGAATGTTTTAAATGACAAATTAGTGGGAAAGAACTTCAGGAACATATGTAGTGCCCTCTTAACTGGGAGGATATTCATAGAAGACTTAAAGAAAATATTAAAAACAAAGAAAACAAGATGGGTTCGATGTAGTTGCTAGTTAGTGGTTAGTAGGTAGGGTGCATAGATCCTGAGTGGCCTCTCCTCTGTTGCAGGCCTTTATGCTTATGTTTAGAGAAGATCGAATACTGTAAGAAATATGCAGACATCTGTGTCCTCTATCCATAACCTCATTTATCATGTGTCTAAGTCTAAGATGTACCCTACGTACAAAACCAGTGTTAAGTACGGAAAAGGAACAAGAAGAAATACTGGCTTCTGTAGAAGTGTCCTCCGAGAGGACTTGTTTCCTCCTTGGTGGCTGTTGCCTTGGTGTATGTCTAATGGAACAGAAGCCAGTGGGTCTGTAGTTTCTTTGTTTTCACTGACATTGTTGATGTCTAAAACCACAGGGTGGTTGGGTGGTTGTTTAAATAGCGTTATGGTTTCACTTGTGTTTTAGTTTCTTTTTCTCCATTGAGTATAGGAATGGTGGTTTCTAGCTGCCACGCCCCTCTAGTTTAGTAAGGTAGGGTATAGGATGTCGTTCAGTTTTGTGTGCTTGGCAGGATGCCTCCTGTAGACCAGGCTCAAGTGTCTTTTGAAACTATATGTCGCATGAGGCTTGTGTATGGTAAGGTTTCCTTCATGCTATTTACTGTCATGTAGCATGAACCAACCCTGAGATGGAGGAGGTGTTGTGCTAATTTCCATGGCTGACTTCTCCATGGTCTATAGTGTTAGGCTCTCAGTGCACCCAAAGGGGAGGGAATCCTCTCCCTCACAGAGCACTCATCTGCTTCAGGTTCCTCTTGCTGTTCAGGTGAGGCTCCTGGCTCGCAGCACTCCTACATTTCAGAGCACTATTATGGTCAGAAAAATACCCAACTGAGGTCAGTGTGATGGACCTACACACGCTGACATGCTCATGAGACAGCAGAAGCTGCAGAGCACTTATGTAACCTGAGGACAAATGTGGAAACTCCTGCGACACTCACAAATCACTTGAGAACTTAAGCTCTCGGCTGCCTGTCTGTGGTGTCTCCTAAGGCACTTGAAAGCTATTTCTGTATCCTGTACTTCCTTTGTTTCCCCCTCACCAGCCTCTTGGGTGCCATGCTAGATTCTGAGTTCTGTGACGCTGATTTTGAATATATTTTTTTTTGTCATGAGAACACTTAACGTCAACATCTTATGATTTTTATTTTTGCGCTTTTGCTCCCAGTTTTAAAGTTAAGCACACCTAGACATTTTTACACGTGGTAAAAATAGAATTAATTAATGTTTTGGATTTGAACTAAATTTTCTGATTCTTCAACCTCAATTTCATCTGTTTTATCTTTTTTTATTGTCTTAAGATCTGCATAGCAAGTGAGTTGGGTGGCTAATGATTGTGAGTGGTTTTCCGCTTTTAGACACTGTAAGCATTACAAACTGGCTCTTACTAGATCCACGTTGCTAGATAAGATGAGACAGACACACTTTGGATCCTTTTCCTGACCCTGTTGCAGCTCCTCTGTCCTCATTCTTCCTTTGGTTACCATGGGCTGCTGTCCTCAGCCAGAGTGGGCATCAAAGTCAATGCGGACATTGTCAACTGGGAGATCTCCGCGAGGTCCAGTGTCTGTGTTTGAAAAGAGTGATTCTCATGGGAATCACTAGCTACTTAACTGTTAGCCAAGTAGGCTTCACCTAGAGAAAAACATGGTTGAGGAACTGAGAGAACTGTTTCTTCCAGGTGGGGTCTCACAACAGGCAGGATCCTCTGTCCCTTTATTCGGGGCAACTGGGCTCCCTGTGTCTGTGGAGACCCTCAGGGCCAATGGTGTACTGTAGTTCCTTTATTTCCAGTGCTGTTGCTTGGCTTCTGTGGACTCGGTTTCCTGTCAGTTTAGGGTCACTTGTGCTGTCACAGAGCATTGAGGAGAACTGTATCATATTTCCATTTTGAACTTACACAGTCAGTGGCTGTGTACTTCATTTTCTTTAATTTGGGTTGGGCCTGTCTCTCTTCATCATAAATCTGGTCAGAATGTGGGTTAGGTGCCCCCTTAGATATTCTCAGCTGTGGCCTGGTTGCTTCCACAGAATGCCATGAGGTGACTCTGTGCAGGATTTGCATGCCAGCCTCTCTTGTTCAGGCTCTCTCAGGGGCAGAGGACATCAGCTGTCTAGGGAGCTTGCTTGCTTGTAGTGCATAATTGGCTGTGCCAAAAAAAAAAAAACAAAAAAACAGTGGAAGTATTGATTTTAGCAATTACTAGCTATATAATTTTAGAGAGGTCATTTAATGCATACAAATCTAGCTTTTGTCACAGTAATAAAACAAATTCAAGTTGTATATGAGCTTGCTTTCTAAACATCACACAAATAAAAGAGACTAATGATTGAAACTATGTACACATACATACATGCACATACCCTCAAAGCACACAGGGATCCTTGCTCTGGGAGTTTCGAATGCCTAGGGACTTCATGCTCCATCATCAATGCCAAATTAGCTACTTACTGGAGTTCTTTTGTGTTACATTGCTAGCATAAAGGTATATTTGTGGTACCGGATTGACTCCTGTTGCAGAAGTTGCCTCTCATAAGGCGCAGTCATTTTCAGCACCATCACATTTACAAATATGACTTGAAGGGTACTTTGAGCTTACAGTTCTAGTGTTTATAAAGAGAATCAGACCAAAAAAACCAAGAAAGCAGTTCTGTCTAGATTCTCACATGGTTCCTGTAATAGACACTTTTCTTCTGTGGGTGATCCTTTAGCAGTGTCAGGAACCCTATTTGGAAAGTGCTCTCTGGTTCCCAGGCTTTGCGTGAGGAGAGTCCTCAGGGAGATGGGAATGGAGAGGGCATTGACCCTGAGTCTTCCCTCTGAATATGCCTAAGTACTGCCACATAAAAGATATTACTTCTGTTTTCCAGGACTGTTTAGTAAATGCATTAGTGGACTGCCTTTGCTCTCTGATCTGCAGCGAGCCCTACTATAGGCTTTCTTTGTTCACTCTTCAGTGATTTCCTTCAACTGGGGTCAGGAATATAATGTAATTTCCTACTGTGGGCCTCAAAGCATTTAGAAGGCAACAAGGAGTGCCCTTTGTGAGTGCCTTCTGGATGCTGGCAGCTTTATATACTCTCATTGCATTCTCACCCAAACTCTATGTGGACATGGTTACTTATTCCTACGGTATTGGTGAAGTGACTAAGCCTAAGAAGATCAGAGAACTAGCCCAGATCCCCCAGCTACAGTCTGACTGTGGAGCCATGGTATCCAGAAACTTTGCTGCACAAGCCTCACTAGATAGCCTCTTTCCAGGCTAGTTCGGTAAGTGAGGAGGAAGAAAAGGAGTTCATCCTCCATCGGCCTTCTACAAGAGGACGGAAATAAGAGTGACAGTAACTATGACTAAGAACCAATCAGATCATGTACTGGTGGGATTGATGGGGGCTTTCTGGGGGCAGTACTCTATACGAAAACACAGATTCCTTCATTTAACTTCATCTGCGCTGTGCCTGGTACTCTGCTAAATAAAGGAAATAAGACTCCCAAAAAAATGAGCCCTCATTAATCAGTCAGCCTTGGATGAAATAAAATACTCTCATTAAGTATTAAAGCTCAAAAGTATGTGCCTGGCAGTGAATGCCATGGGAGACAATGAGAAGAAAGTCTAATTTGCCATATCACATGACAGCCTGTGGCACAAGAGGGGTTAGGCATCTCTTTCTGTCTTTCCATTTAGGATTGACAGTAGATTGAGTGGTCCCGCAGAAGGCTTCAGACAAAGAACCACTGCTTTCTGATTCTGCAGCCTGACTTTCAGTCACCTAGATATTCTTGTCTCTCTACCAAAGAAAAGAATTTAGCATTCTCACCACTACATTTCTGTCAACACAAGACTCCTCCATGGAGTGCTGCCACCAAGAGCCAGTTGACCGCCATCTTCTTCCTTGTCACTCCTTCTATCCCCAACACATCAAGGCTTGTCCCCTAGTAGTCTCAAGTCCCACTGTCAGTTAGACCTGGTACTTCCTACTGGGGACGTATGTAGTGCAAGTAGAGAAGTGTTCGTTGTCACTGGGCAGAAAGGAGGTGACCCTTCCTCCCAAGGTGTTTAACCTGAAGAGTGTCACTACACACATTTCCTTGTTGCATTGAGAGTGGGGACTCAAATAAAAAAGGCCCTCCAGCGTTTCAGAGTTTGTAGCAGCTAAGTCTCTGCCGGGGCTTCCCCTACTATCCAGTGGGGGATTCAAGGATTGGAGGAATAAGAATGAATGAGCTCTCTTATCAGAATAGTAAGATAAGCTCGTGGTGTCAACTATGATCACACCGAGCAGTGTTCTTGGCTCCTGCTGCCTCATGTGGATCACCTGGCAAGCCTTAAAAATGTGCCAACACCTGGGCCCCAGTACAGACTGGTGGAAAGGGTGTTCATGTCTTCTGCACAGTAACTGCCCCAGCTTACTGTTACCATTGGTTCTAGCCTTCTAAGCCAGGTTTTCTCGGTATGGAAGAGCCCAGTGAGGCTCCCCAGCAGTGCTGGTTAGCAAGTAGATACAAGGTTCTTAGTCTTTGCCTTTATGACCACTTCCTGTTCGTCTGAACTGAGATTCCACATCATGACAGGTGACTGTCTTAAAAACAAACAAGCAAACCAAAAAAGCAATTTATTTCTCTTCTAGTTTCTGTTCCTGGGTCAGTCCTTTGCTCCCCTCCTACCACTTTGTGCCTATTCCACTCCCTCTATAAGTCCCCTTGAGTAGAAGAAACAAAGCCTAATGTAGTCTGCCATGGCACTTCTATGGAGTGGTTCTACATGTTACTTTTATTTGGTTTGTTGGTTGGTTGGTTTTACTTAGCAGTGTTAAAGAGCAAACCCATGCTAGGTAAGCACTCTACTACAGAGTTGTAGCCCAGACCTACATTGGTTTTGATGCTTTTCTTCCAAGAAAGATCAAGTACAGATGTCCTAATGTTAATTCTGAAGTGGTAATGCCACTAAAATCAACTTTTAAAATCTGTTGATTTGCTGGTAACACCGTTTCCCATTGGCTTTTTGAGTTAGCTTGCCCTCTTAGCGTTGCCAGAAAGATGAGTGTTGTTTGGCATTGACTTTGGCCTGTCGGGAAAGCTTATTATGGGGGATTCAGCAAAGCACTAACTCTAAAACAGCATACTTCAGCTACAGCTGTGCTCTCAGAAAGAGTAAAGGCAACACTCCCCCTCCTCTTTTGTTTGTGTTTTATTGCTTTATTTTTATAGCACATTTAAAACTTCATTGACTTCTCTGTTTCTGGCCCTGGGGTTTTGAAAACAAAAATAAGTATTGTGTATAATAATAATAATAATACCCAGATATTAAAATTTGAAATGAAAAGATAAAGCAAATGCACAGGAATGCACAATCACAAAATGCATTTTTGTCAGTTTCTTTTTTAAGTCTAAAATTCTCATGTGTAATCCTTAGCTGGGGGATTTACTTGATGTTTATATGTGTCTCTTGGTTTTTTTCCCCCCCTTCACCTCAGTTTTGTGGGGCTGAGTGGTAAGATTAGAGAAGTGCCAAGAAGTCAAGGAAACAACTTACAGAGCTGTGAACTGGGAGGCTTCCCCCCATCACAATCGTGCTAGTGAGTATGGCACCTATGCCAGGGTTGACTGTGGCATTAGCTACCCCACCAGGTCTTTACCTGCTGTGGTCTAAACTTATATTTTCTTATATCTAAGACCTAGGCAGTGCTGAAATCCAACAGATGTATTACAGTACCATACAGTGGGCAGTGTAATTCAGTTGAGTTTTCTAAATGTTAGAAAAAGGGATAATATTCCTAGGAAACTGATACTATATAGATTTCTTTCATTCCTTTGCTTAATTTCTTTGAATGAAATCTAGCATGATTTTTTAGCTGTTCATTTATTACCATGCAACTGTCTAGAAATTTGGAATGCTCATGTAAGGTGCCTGTTTTGTAAGATTCAGGAATTGCAAGTGGGTGCATCATGCTTGCCTACCATATGGAAGGTGCTGGACTTTATACTAGTGACACGGGGACACACACACACACACACACACACACACACACACACACACACACACCAAAACAAATCAGAAAAGTTGGGGATAGGGTAAGAGAAGGAGGCTGAGCTTAACAAATATTGTTTTGAGTATATTAGCCTGGTATCTACTCTTCAAGGCTAATAAAAACTATTATTTGTACATAGCTCTCAATCCATACCTGGGAAAGGGATGGAGATATATATTTGTGTGTGTGTGTGTGTGTGTGTGTGTGTGTGTGTGTGTGTAATTTTTGTTTTAAATATATGATGTAGTTAGATGCAATATACATTTGAATTGGACAGAGAATATTTACTCTAGCCAGCTGGAACAAGGAAGCATAACATAAATTAGAAGAAAAAAGGAAAGTCAGATGTATAATTGGATAGTTGTGCATTATTGCACCCAAACTGTATAGTGTGTTAGTTACTATTGTGTGGCTTTGACCAAAAGGCAAGAAAGGAATAAGAAACAATAAGGGAAGGTTTTCAGTTCATGAGAGGTATAGCAGGGCAGCCTGTGTCTGAGGAAGCACAGACAATGAGACTGTAGACATACCAGGTATAGCTTTCAAATGCCTGCCCTAGTGACTCAAGTCTCCAAGCTTGACCCCATCTGCTAAAAGCTCACCAAACTTCCCAAAGCACAACCAGCAGGGAATAGTATTCAAAACATGAGCCAACGGGGTATATTCAAAGCAGACCAACAAATAATTCTTGGTTTTCCTTCTTCCGATATAAGAATCTCCCCCATCCTTTCCAACAGGAAAGGAGGCTATGGAGAGGAATGATCGTGCCTGGTTTCACTGGAGGCTGTTTTCTAACCTGTGACCTACCACCCAAGAAAGCAATGTTTAGACTAGGAAGCGATCACCCTGATTCATAACTTAACACTAGAACTTGGACTTTGCTCATATTCCTAAAGAATGCAGGGAGACAAGTGAGGCAAGAATGTGACTATGTGAGCTGCTCTGAACTGCAGTTAGGTGGGCAGCTCAAGTGTGAGCTCTGTGTGTGCACATGGAAGAAATGTGCCTGCTTTCCTTTTCTGCGCTGTGTGATGTGGTGCATGAAATACTCCTCTTACCCATACTATGTGAGCTATAATTTTTTTTGTTAAGGAAAAAAAACCTAGAAATTACAAGGCATACAAGTGATGTGGTTGGTATGTGAATAGTGCATCTTGATGACCAGTACTTTATTGTCAAAAACCCCAAAACAGCAACAGCAAAAAAGCAGCTGGGAACATGGTGCAATCACTAGATGCTTGCTGTGCAAACAGGAGGAGCTGAGCTTGAATCCCCACACTAAAAGCCAAGTACAAAACTAAGTATGTTGGTATGTGCCTGTCGTCCCAGCATTTGTGAAGTGGACAAGAGGATTCCTGGAGCTTGCCGCTCAGCCCATCTAACCACATCAGGGAGCTCCCTCCAGATACTGTTTTCAAAGTTTGAGTTGAAGAACAGTAAAGGAAGGCACCTGAGAGTAGCCCACAGGAAACTAAGATTGTTCTGAGCAGGCTGTTCTGATGGACATGAGGCTTTCCTGGGACTGAGAAGCAGTTCTCATACCCAGGCAGGATGGGCTTCAGAATGCAGTGTTAGGTGCCTGGAAAGATACTGCTTAGCATATGGCTGTGCGTGTGACTGCTGTTTGCTCTGGCATGAAAGACCCATTGAGGACGGGACACAGGAAAGATCTTGGAAAGCACATGAAATTAGTACAACTCACTAGGAAAACCTAATTTGAACAGACTGAACAGACAAGAGTTTTCAAAAGTTGTATTTACCAGAAGCTTCCACTGTGAGAAAAACACCACCTTCCTTCCTGAGATGCCTCTTCTTTGGAGGACTTTTTTGTTTTAACTTAGAACCAAATAACCTTCTACAGAAATATATGAGGTAAGCATGTGGGCTCTGTATAATTGTGTCCCTCTGCATTTTTTAATTAAATGATTCTTTTATGTTCAAACGACAATTTTTATGCACCTAGAATAAAATACCAATGTGAAAAGCTTTGAACGTGTGAGATACTTAGCTCTGTACCTAGTCGCCTAGTGAACGTTGTAGACAAGTGGAGCTGTCTTTTTACCATTGCTCACACAACTGATCCTGGTTACAGAATGTTAGTGTCTGGCATCATCAAGTGGCTGCAGGAATTGTCTAGATAGGCTGGAGGTCACAATATCAGTCCTAATGTGAATTTAATGCAATTCTACACACACACACACACCCCTAATTGGTCTAATAAGGGAAAATGTCAATTTATATCAGGGAATGGCTTGGTCTAGGCCTTTCACGGAGATGTTTGATGAGTGCCTATAGTTTCCATAATGTGTCAATGTGCTGTGATTCTAGGACACATGAAACACGAAGGTGGCCAGAGAAGGCAAAACCTTAATCAGTGAATGGGTGAGATGGCTGAAGACTTGAGTCCCATTCCTAGGACCCACGTTGTAGAAAGAGAACACCAATCTGTATACAGTATTCTTTCATTTCCATGGGATAGATGTAGCACACAGGCACAAACACATAATAAAGAAAGAAATGTTAGGGAAAAAATAAGAACCTTACCCCGTGTCTTAGTTACCTTTTTGTTGCTGTAGTAAACACCATGTTGTGTTGGGGAAAGGCGTATTTCAGCTTACAACTCTCAGGTCACACTCCATCACTGAGGAAAGCCAGCAGAAACCGCAGCAAAGGCTATATATACTGCTTACTGGCTTGCTCCGACTGCTTTCTTATAGCACTCAGGACCAGCAGCCTCAGGGTGGCACCTCCCACTGTGTGCTTTGCCCATAGTCTGGTGAGGACATTTTCTCAATTGAGGCTCTTTCTACCCAATGACTCTAGTGTGTATCCGGGTGATGTAAAACAAGCCTACACTTCGCACCCTGATGCTGCCACCTATTACCAGGATGGAAACCTTTCTTTACTTGGACATGAGGATCCCTGATTCACAAAATGAGGCAAACAGTCACACAGTTTTAAAAAAAATCTATGTTTCTATACTGAGCACAGGAAGATGAGTCTTGGAGAGGGACCCCTGAGAGGCGGCTTTTGTAACATAGTTTGGTGTGTTTGCATGCACGTTTAATGTTCTTCTTCTCTCCTGCTGTTGACCTGTAAGCACATGTCACTAGCTGTTTGGTCTGTCCCAGAGCATCTTGCTAACAGTTTTCTTACCTACAGTCCACTCTCACAATAACTGTTTTGTGTGGAAGCTGTATCATGGACATCTGCTTTGGCCAGTGGGTGATTCTGCAAGTCTCAGATTTTACTTTCAGATTCATCCACTGCCGAGCCAGCCTCTGCTTTTCCCCCTAACATTGAAGAATGCTTTCTAGACAAAAGGCCAATTTTAGTTGGCCTTAATTCTCCCTCTGCGGCATTCCTTTAGTTCTGTGTGTTTGAAATTCAAGGCCTGTTCTGGTTTCAAGTACACTTTTTAAAGTCTGAAACAGAAATGTATTATTGGACTGATAATGACTTACGGAGGCCAATAATGGTTTTATGTAGGAGCCACAGTGCTGTTTTTGTTAGTGGCTTAAGTGCCTTTGACTATTCTGTCTCCTCCACCTCCTCCTCCTCCCTCAGGTTTCTTGAATCGTGTTAAGTAATTTGATATTCCTCTTGTCCTGCATAATGTAAGCTAACATTGGCAAATTGTTGTGAGAGTGCTTCAGGGAAAGAACTCAGCTCAACACACAGCAGTGTAATTTTGTGGCGATTGTAAATGGTTCTTAAAGTACAGAGTGATCAAGAGGCCTTGAATTTCTTTCATTTTTTTCCCTTCAAGATTAACATACTATACAATACTGGATTTTTAAAAATATTTGGAGAGAACAGATCATCCGTGATGCCTCTAACCCAACTATTTTTAGTTATAATTTTTAAGTTTTTCCTTTTTCTTGTTTTAAACTGTGGCCTTTGCCTTCATGCTTTATATTGTTTTATGGTTTTGTAGTCTTTCCATAGTTTTTTGAGTAGCATAATATGGAACTGTATGGAACTGTTTGTTACTTTCCCAAATCATTTCTGTGTTACCAGCTCTCTGGAGATTGCCTAAATTTTGGCTAGTAAACAGCACTGCTCTAATCCACATCTGAGTCATTAGCCTTTTTTTTTTTTTTTCCCAACTGAGCAATCTCCTTGGCATGTGTTCCCAGAAGGAAGAGGCTAAGACAGTAATAGTGTAGTGCCAACGCTGTGGTGCTGTCTGATGCTGGCGGTTGCTTCGTCAGCGGTGTGTGGCACAGCTGTCCAGTAAGAACCATCACCATAGAACGGGCTGCCCGTTAGTTGCTTTAGCCAGGTCTTTAGAGAAGATGATAGGCGCCATACTGTCTCTCAGCTGCCTGGTTACACCACTACCATTTGTAGACTGATGAGTGAAGGCTGAGCCAGTGGGACTAAGGGCTGGGAATCACAGGATTGTGTCTAGGTCTTAGTGACATCTTTCTACCAGGTAAAAAGTTGAAGGAGTATCTATACTTTAATCCCTCCCACCCCTTCTCACTGTGTGATGGGCTGCCTGATTTCCATTTCTGATGTGAATCTATATGCTTTAAGCCCATCTCTGATGTTTTCAAGTCCCTTCCTGTCTGGAGATAACACCAAGCACTTCATACACTCTTTCTTTGTTGGCCTTCATACCATGCCATGTCCCCATCATGTTTAAGAATTCTCTCCCTGTCCAGTTGTGTTGTTCCTTCTCATCAGTTCTCATGGGGTCTCTCATAACTGCTGCTGTCTCCAACACAAAGTAGTAGAGTAAGAAAAGCTTTTGTGGATCACATTTGTTAAGATGTGACCCTTGAGCCTCAGATTCCTCATTTTTAAAATAATTGAGAATGCCTGCCTTGTTAGATAGTGTTTCCTTGTGCCAAGTGCATAGGAAGCACTCAGAATCAGTAATTGAACTTCAAGTAGCTTACTGAAGGTCAGCTGAGCTTTGTAATAGACCTTACTGAGCCTTGTATGTTTGCCCTGCAGAGATCAGTGTGCCTCACTGTATAGGGATGTGTAGGTTGTGCATGAAATAAGGAAGGTTGTTTCACTTGGACCTCCTGAGCTAGGTAGGGCTCAGGTCAGCTCCCTCAGAAGGAGGGCTGTTGGCTTTCCTACCTCCTGACCCCTGTTGTAGTCCCTTTCTTGTATTAATTTCTTCTTTTCTGTCTACATAGACTTGTATCTGTTTCTTTTCTTTGTTTCTTGCTTATAGTGGTGTTTCTTCCTCAACACTTGGTCAACACCAGTTATGACTTGTACATCATATTTCCCACCCCTTCTTTCGAGCTTGTGCAGTGGGATCTGATAGGCCAGCTCGTCCCTTTTCAACAGTGAGATAGACATCTCTAGGTTGCTGGGTCAGCCTGTCTTCCCTGGTGATCTTAGCAGTGCAGCCAGAGGAAAAGTCTTCGAAGCTAAAAATTTCATCTTTAGCTTCAGACTAATTGTAATCAAGCACTATAGACAAGTAAGTGGGAGCTATTCCTATTCACACATCTAACACTGGGGATAGGGGTCTTGTCCTTTGATTACATGTTACACAAAAGCAGAAATATTCACAAGACAAGTGGTTAAAGGAAACTTGTTTGTGGAGCTAGTTCTCTCTTGATAGGAAGCAGATCTGTGTTTGGAATGTAGCAAAGTCTGGTATGGTGAGTCAAGCCTTCCACTGGTTTGTGTTTGTCATTAGTGCATCATTTAAGGAAATCCTGTGGTCAGGGCCTTGAAATGAGCCTATGTTTATTCTTCTGCTAAAATAAAAAAGTTCAAAACACTTAATAATGTATCTGAAGATAAAGTTGTGTTTCAGGAGCTGTTTGCTTAAAATTTGGAAGGGGGGACAGTGTTCAGTGCTGCCTATTGTAAGTCTTTTCAAAACTTTATGATCGCCTTTATTCCAGTGTGGGTCATGCAAAGTGGGACATTCTTCTAGTTTAAATATTGCAGATACTTGTAGAACTCGGGGTTCCAGTTAACATTCAGTGACTTTTTTATTTAATAAAGGATTGATGTTTATCCTAAGTGCCTACTGAAAAGGACCACACAGAAACTTTGTTTAATATATCTAATACCCCACATGTACAGTTTTATTTAGCAGCTCTAGAAATAGAGTATAAAATACATTTTTTCTTTACATGCTGAGTATTAAGAGAAAATTATGATGGTTTACAGTGTTTTGAGGTTACTCCTATTTGAATTTTTAAAGTAATAAAGTTCATCTGTCCTTTTTTGGCTGCTAAACATATTTTATTTATTCTACAAGTGTTTATTCTGTAAATACAGTACTAAGAATGTGTTAGTTAGTAGGAGTGGAGGTCAGGCATCAGTGATTTCAGGTAAGATGAGATCCTGTGACTATAATCTTGGTCCCTTCAGGTCCCTCCTTGTCGGTGACTTGGCCCCCTTCCATATGGCCAAACACATTTGGTTGGTTGGTTTTTAAGATAGGAACTTGCTGTTAGCCCAGTCTGGCCTCACACTCACTACACTCTTGCCTCAGTTTCTTTAAAAGCAGGAACTGAACATGTCACCACTACATAAATTTCCCAGGGCTCTTCCGCCTAAGGGGTTACCAGATTCCAATTTAACCACACCAACGTGCATGTGGCTCTCCCCACCCATGATCTCATCTCAACCTCTTTCACCATTAAAGATCCCCTAGGCTCCTCCAAGCCTCCCACCGTCCTCTTTCTCTGGTCCTTCCCAAACTTGCTTTTGGAGCTTGTATCCTCTTAGAGACCTAATTGACCCATGTTTGCTAAGCACTTGGGGTTATCACAGGATCTGCCCTCCCATTTACTGAGCTTCTGAGGAACCAAATGCCCTCATAGGCCATTGGAGCCTGGAGTTGCCTTCCCGTCCTCCTCATAGGAACACCATGAGTAAGAGGCAGCTCTACATTTAGTCCAAACTCTGTACTTGGGCAAGTCGTTTAGATTCTCAGGGTTTTGGTTTTTGCTTTTGTTGTAAATAAATATGACAATTAGGCTATGTCATCCATACATAAGATTCTTCTAGTTCTGTAGTACAATAAAATGCAGATAACCTTTGACTATTGGAAATTAAAGTTTTCCCATTTCAACCGAGTCCTAATTATCATCAAATGTAAAGAACTTCATTGATTGCAGAGGACCTGCTGGCCAAAGCTCCTGGTCTAGTAGCCCCATAGTCAGAGTAGAGTGGCTTAATGAGTTAGAGAAAGCACAGAGTACACACCCACTGGAAAATCTCTCACCACCACACACTGCTCTGGTTCCCTTCCTTCTGCTGTGATAAAATATGACAAGAAGCTTTATCTGGCTTATACTTTAAGGTTATAGTCCATCCATCATTCAGAGAAGTCAGGGTAAGAAGTCTTGACAGAATTCCATTTGCAGGCTTGTGTTTAGCTCATTTTCTTATACAGCCTGAGATTACCTGCCCAAGAATAGTGTCACCCATAGTGAGCTGCCCAAAAATGGTGTCACCTGTAGTATGTGTCAGTACTCTCCCACAGACTTGCCCACTGGCCAATTGAAGCTTTCATCTCAGATGACTCTAGGCAGTGCCAGGTTGACAGTTAAAGCTAAGTAGCACATACACTTTACAATGCAGGACCTCGAAATGTTGGAGAAATGCAAGAGACATTGAAAGTACCTGCTGAACTGAGGGGAAAGTGGAAGATCTGTGAGTGAACAATGTTTGTCTTTATTTTTTTCTCCCACCATTTTATGTAATTGAGTGTTTGTCTGTGCATCATATGGGTACAGTACCTAAGAAGGCCAGAAGGCAGTGTTAGATCCCCTGGGGGCTGGAATTGCAACTATGCACTGAAATAGGGTTCTGGGATTCCAACCGG
Organism: Rattus norvegicus; assembly: GCF_021556685.1. Taxonomy (NCBI): domain Eukaryota; kingdom Metazoa; phylum Chordata; class Mammalia; order Rodentia; family Muridae; genus Rattus; species Rattus norvegicus. The sequence goes on along the minus strand of NC_141540.1, from coordinate 105,497,052 downwards.
GTTGTCTGAAGGAGCTGGTGGGTGTAACTTTTGAGCTGTCCTGCCAGACCTTTTTTCTTATTTTGGGAGGGAAGAGGGGGTAGGTATTTTATCGATTATCTCTTTTTAGTTTTTTTAAGAGAGAAGTCAGTTGTACGTTATTTATGAAACTAATTCTTAGGATAGTTAATAAATAAATAGGGTTACTGCGAAAGCCTTAATATATCTTTATCCTCAGGAGAACTTTCCCAAAAAAATGCAGAAATTGTGGAAATCTTGCCCCGTAAAACAGTCATTGGAGTAAGAGCGAATCCAGCATAGTACATTGTCTTCCTCAAGTGAAGACATGTGAATAAAAATAATCTTCGACTCTGTCCACTCTATGACAAATTCTAAAGTGCACTCCAGTCACAGGAGGCCGTGGTGCATGGTAATTAGTGAGCAGGTGTGAGCAGACACTGAGCACTGATTGTGCCGTCTAGTACAGAACCGCATTTCTGCGTTATGTGAATTTGCACGGTGTTTTAGAGTAGTCAAGCAGCCCATGAGGAAAGCATGTCTAGTAGAGCTCTGCTTCAGTTTTGCCTGACTGCCCTTGCTATGAGAAGTAAATGGGGTTTGGGAGACCCTGCTCCCAAGGCAGAGTCCTTGTTGTTCCACAGACAAGAGCTGGCAAAGGTTTAAAGCGAATTTTAAGTATCCAAGCGTCCACTGCAGGATTTTCTCTCCAGAGTAGAACTTAAAGAGAAATTACCCCTACTATTAGCTGGAAAGGGGAACAGGTTTTAATGGGAGTGGAAAATAAGAAATTGTTTGAAGCTTGTGGGGAGCAAGTGAAGGCTTTGGGAAAATCCCCAGGGAAATTCTCTGATCTTAAGCAATCCCAAGGCATGGAAGAAACTCTAGCCTGTTTAGCGAGTGAGTCATCAGGTCAGGATCCTGAGTTACACAGACCATTGTTTCTGTAGTCAGTTCACGTTGTGGGTTTTGTAAATCTCTGGGGAGATTTTTCTTTCTTCTTCAGAACTTCCTATCCTCTATTTAGTGCTCAAAGAATGAGGGTGGGGGTGAGGTAAGGGAATCGGAGAAAAAAAGACACAAGTGCTTTCTAGAAATTTGGGGATAGAGCACATAGGAAAAAGACCTCCTTGGTAATTACCCCAAAATTGATGTTGGGAGGAAATAAAGTAAGAAATAATCAGAATTGAGGCAGAGACATTTCTGAATGTTAAGAGGAGACAAATCAGTGTCTCTTACAAATCTATCAGAAGAGCCAGAAACTATTGTACTAAGACTAGAAAAGAACTGGAAGAAAGACGGCCATGTATGGACTACAGTCAAAGAAGTAACAGGTGCAGTTAGTTTATGGGTCATCTAGTATGTACACCTTCACAGTGCTAAAAAGTGGAGTGAGACCCTGATCCCACCAAGTGTGGACATATACACCTGGAATCTGAACACTCAGCAGGTGGAGGCAGGAAGAAGAATCAGGATTGATTCCTAGGCCATTCTCAGCGGCACGGGAAGCTGTTTGGGCAACGTGGGACCCTCAACTCAAAGGGGGAAAAAAAGATCCTGAATCCCCAAGGGATTAGAACACATGCCTGACACTCAGAGTCCAAACCCAATCTAGGCTATGCAACCCCACCATACTAACAAGAAATAGTTGTTTGGTTTTGTTGAGGCAAGGTCTCATCGTATAGCCCAAACTAGCATAGAAATCATCATTTAGTCCAAGCTGGCCTTTTACTTATGATGTGTGGCTTCAGTCTACAAGCACTAAGATTGTAGGAGTGTTACCATCCTATGCTGAAAGAACGTTTTCAGAGAAGGTGTTGTACGGAGCTTGTAACCTTCTGAGTCTCCTTTTTGGGTTTGAGAAACTATTCATCTAAGTGAGGCGTTCTGTACCCTCAGCTTCCGTGTATGTGAAGTGAAATTTGGGTTGGGGACGGGGAAGCCTTGGATATAAACTGATATGTATATCCTGTTTATTTTTGTTGAGCTGGCCTCTAATTGAAGATATTCTTGCCTCAGCTACTTCAGTAGCTGGGATGACAGGCCCGTGCCACCATGATCTGTTCAAATAACTATTTATGTAACATTTACACTGTTTGGGGTGTTACAGGAGACCTAGAGATTTAAAATAACCACAAGAACTAGCATGTGGTATATGTAAATAATATAGCATTTTTCAGAAGCTAGCTTGAATATCACTAGCTTGAATCCCCCTTGGGAACAAGGAGGTAGTTGTAGTTTTTTAAATTAAAGGTACTTTAAGTATATAAAATCCATTAACCTCATGCCTTACCACAACTATCAAACAAAAAAATATGGAATGGACTCTTTTTTCTTTTAATTTTTTATTAGATATTTCTTTACTTACATTTCAAATGTTATTCCCTTTCCCAGTTTCCTGTCCATAACCCCCCCATCCTTTTCCCTCCCCTTCCCGCATACGGGTATTCCCTCCGTACATCCCCCTTACTGCCCCCCCCCCATTCCCCTGCACTGGGGGAATGAACTTTAGTAACAAGTACTGCTCCTCCTGTAGACCTTTGCAAACATTAGTCAAACCATGTATAATTATTGAGGCTGGACCATAAACTTTGTCTGTGTCTGTCACACATCATTGGATGGTGAAGGGACTCCAGGCTCACTTTTGAGATGTGGAATAACTTAAGAGGGTTACTGTGCTGAATCACTTGACATGGTATTAAGTGACACCAAAGTAGGTAGATAACATTGAGAAGTTCCTAGGCCACTTAAGCTTTTGAGTGTGTTCTCCAAACATGGAGTCCATTACCTCAACCAGAGCATGGACCATAAAGTTAAAGCTTTGCAGGAAGAATACTCCCTAACTAAACTAGAACTACCTTAAGTAGAGGGGTTCCATTTTCCACTCTTAGTATCAAAAATAGAAGCCACTTTTAAATCATTTACAGCCTTTAATTTCACTCATAACTGCAGAGAAAGGACTGAAAGGAAGGCTACCCCCTCTTTACAATATAACTCAGTCTACAAAGTGTAACATAATAAGAAAGTCTTCCTTTATCTTATCTTAAGATTAAACATTTTCTAAAATCGACTACCTTTCTGAGTGGTTGCATTTTTCTTTACATTCTCATATGACATACAATAAAAGAGCATTCATGTTTTCAAACACTTTGTGTCTAGAGACCTAGTAATAAATGGGATTAAGGTGGCCCGTTAGTAACCCCTGATGTCATAGATTGCCCCTGCACTTCTAGCTCTTGGATATTGTGTCCCACTGGGGACATTTGTCAAGTGAATTAATCATCAGAGTAGGGATGAAAATTTTTGTGTGAAATGCTATATGGATGTGTACACACATCAATTAATATAATAGTCTGCACACATATCAGGGCCTAAGAATGATTGTGCACATTATAAAAGAACTCATTCCATAAAATGAAAATCCTGACATTTAGTGGGATCTAGTTTCTGTCATGCTAATGTGCATCTTGAGGAAGTAGGATTTGATTTCAAAGGTTTGATTAATAGAGAACTTAAGAACTGCAAAGGGGAAGATTTTACCTTTAAGGAAACAGCACCCAGTGGTGAATGATGTTGAGTCCTTCTGAGCAAGGACTACAGCGTCCGTCCATCTCGGTCTTCTGTAACTCAGTATTTCAGGGTCCCCTGTCTGGGAAGAGCCTCCTCCTAGTCAGGCATTGTGTCTGAGCTGATCCTTAGAGAGCATTATCTGAGAGAGGCATGCTGAGAACCAGCTGTCCCGTGCTGGGTAGGGCAGGCATTTCACATTAGCCTTTGAACCCTTTTAAGAAGACTGCACTTTAAGTTAACCAGTGTCCTAAATTGCAATGAAATGTAATTTACAAGAGGATTAGCTAGATCTTTGTGATGTTTATTTCAGACTTTTTATCCATATAATAACTTAGGGACATCATGAATTATTAATATGATAACAAATACCCTTGGTACCCACACATAATCATGTGTAAAACACAAGTGCACAACTTGAGAGTGTCTTCAGTAGAAGCAACTTTTTGCTTAATGTTCATGTTGAAAATTAAACTTTAAATATAAAAATCGTTCAAAACATGGAAGATTACCCTAGCTTTCAACAGGAATGTAAGAATCAGAAGACTATCAGAGGGATGAAAGGCCATCCTCACCTGCTCAGTGGGTAACACCCAGACAGAAAAACACAGTGATTTGCAACCTACTAGTAAGGGAGAAAAGCTGAGTGCAGGCTACATGTAAGACATTGCTTACCTAAGTAGAGACTCTGTATATTTACTAAGAGAGGAGGTCAGCAAAAAAGGAAAGTGGTTTTTTAGAGCAGTGGGACTGTGCTTAACATTAACTGAAACTATTTTTTTTTAGCCAACAAGATGACTTGGGGAGTCAGGAGCTTGCTGTCAAGCCTGAGAAAATCAATGAGTAACTAAAAGTGACAAGAAAATGTGCAGAACTTTGTATTTTAAGTAATATTAACACCATTTGATGTTAGCCAATATTCTAAGTTTAAAGTTATTAGATTAGTTGCTAATGCTTTAAAGCCCACTAATTTCTTGGTAGTGCCCAAAAGCTGAGGATTGAATGTAAGGCGTTAACATGTAGGCTAGCACTCTGCCACTGGGCTTCATTCCCAACCCAGGAATGCCTTTGAGGTGCTGTACAGGGTTGTCTTAGAGCATACATACAGCAGGCAGTCCTGGGCATGCTTCATGCCAACCCCTACTTTGCCTGTCCCATCATGCTGTGGGCATGAATAGTATTCAGAATATACTTGTTTTTATAGTAGTCTTCAAACCACTATAGTGTGTCTTCAAATGTGTTTTGAGTATGATTGCAATGTTCACATATGGGCATACACAGAGGTATATTCTCTGTGTGGTGCTGTATAGCATGAAAACTCAGGCTGAAGTTGTCGCCTTCTTTCATCTCACCCTACAGTAAACCATTGTATATATCCTAGTAAAGTCAGCAGTCTAAGGAAGAGTGAGGCTGAAAGGGGATTTAATGTGGTAGCTCCACCATCTACGTTAAAAAATGTTCTTGTCAACTATTCATCCCTTGCGAAACTTGGGGTAAATAAATCAAAATGCCTTTCACCATCAATTCTAGATAACATTGGCTGAGAACTTGTTCCAAATATCATTAAAAGCACGTTATTTGCTTTGATTTTTCACTTAATCTACTCAAAATTGCCTTCTATAAACACTCGTGTTTTGCAGATAAGGGAACTGAAGCGCAGGGTCTGTCTAATGCGAGCCAATCCTGTAGGAAGTGCAGGTGGAATTTGACCCTAGGTAGTGTTGCTCCATATGACAGTCCCTAAACGCTGTAGTTAAATTCTGGCATGGGACAGCATCCATCCTGCTGTCATCTTGACTGAACCTCAGTGAGTATGAGCTATTGCAGCATGTGTTCAAGCACTGGGTCAAGACGCAAACAGTGTATTTACTAGAACACTGTAGGATCCCAGAACCTGGGGTCGCTAAAGGTTAACCAGCTCAGGAATTTACTGTCTGTTCTCCGGCATAAACTCATGTTCTCTTGGGGTAGCTCCTGACACATACAAACTGGGGAGCCTTGTTCTGGTCAAGGTTTTACTTCCTTCAGGACTCTCAGTGTTTTATAGCATGGGAATGGTGTTTTCATGACTTTTTCTCCCCTTAAATACCTTGCTGTACCTATAATTATTATTTTCCAAGAATGGAACAGAAATTGCTTCTAGATGAAAGAACCATGGTACTCGTGGGTGGGTGTGCTACTCGAAAGTTTGCAGCTCCAGCAGAAATTAGAGGTTCACAAGGTAATTGCTGTGATTACAGTTTTCTTCTTGGCCCCAGACAGGAGCTCTTGAAACACAATATTCTACTAATTTTTTAAATGTACAATTTGCAAGGCTACAGGAAATTACCATGAGTATGTGCTATTTCTCCCCTATTTTCTATGGGAGTTAAACATGTCATTGGGTCTTTTTGAAATTCTGAAGGCAGAATAGGCATGGTGAGAATTAGAAGATATTGTTAAAGGGCTTTAAGTTTTTAGATAATCAACCTTGTGATAGGGTATACAAGAATTATTTTAAGCTGAGTGGTAGCGGCACGTGCCTTTAATCCCAGTACTCGGAAAGCAGAGACAGGCAGATCTCTTGAGTTCAAGGCCCGCCTAGTGTACATAGAAGCATTTTAGGACAGTGAGGGTTACACCCAGAGAAATCCTGTCTCAAAAAATTATGTGTATGTGTGTATGTGTACATATACATATATAAATATATATTTTAAAAGACATTTTAATCACATCATAATGACAGCTATAGAGGATTTCTCTTTCAGTCTTCTAGAGAAATTAATATTCTCTAAAAAGCCATTGAGTGACATGATCTGATTCACATTTTAGGAACATTTACACCTTGGTGCAAAGGTGGATGGGATGACTATGGGTGCCATCAAGAGGCTGTTAATGGACCTAGCTGGATAGTGGGGAAATATATTTGTAAGGCAAGGGCCAAAAGAAGGCTTAGGCAGTGCTGTTGAAATAGTCATGGCAGCATTTTCTGTCCTGCTTGTTACAAAGAGCTCAAGAAGAGGGAATTTGAGTGGCTTCCTGCTGAGTACCTTAACCTCTCAGTCTTCCTTGGACTTCCTACTTTCTGGGATGACAGGCTTCCTTGATGCCTAACTGCAAACATTCTCCTTACAATGTTGGCACACACTTGCTCTCTGCCTCACCACATCTTGATGGAGAAGTCTTGTCTTTACTGGGCACCTGGACTTCTAGATGTAGACTTAGCATCTGGGGTAGCAGATCATTGAGTGAAGGATCCCTATTGTAGGTGTCATCCAGATGCCATTATATTCCTCTGTGCAGGCTAATCTCGAGTGACCTGTCTGTGGTTGTAAACTAGATGGGAAATGCCAAGGTAGAAATGTTCTCTCTCTTTTACTAATTCTATTTCGTTTTTAACTGTTATTCAGTGATTTCTTTCAGCAAGTCAGTATTTGAAAGCACCAATTGCTTTTCAGAAACCTGTGTATCTCCAGTGCTATTTTGTTAGTTTGTATTGGCAAATCTATTTTCTGTGAGCAAGTGCTCAGTTCACCTGACAGCATTAGTTTTAATGAATGTGGTGGCCACTGTCAAAGAGGTGCTTCTGTCACTGACGCCCAAAGAATGCTCAGTTCTGAGTCAAGAGGCAAACCCCACTGTCCTTTTAACTAATACCCTTATGCCAGGGAGAATATTTAGCAATGAACTTAAATATAGACATGTTTCATAGGCAGCTCAAGTCTGAACCAACCAACTAGTGCAGTCCCAGTGAGCACCAGTTAACACTTTGCTATATAACTGTAGCCCTTACCCTTCCCTGTCTCAGAAAGGCTTGGGACTCTCAAGAGACCACCAATCTTGGTCTGCCTTAGGCTTCATCACAGAGATACCTAAAAGGTAAAGGAAAGGGTTTCTGGAACCATTTTGCTACTGTCCTGATGACTGAATTGTTGTTGCCCATTTCTTATGATGGTTCAGAATAGTAGTGTCATTATGATACTATCATATATGCATATAAAGTGCTTTATTTATACTCACCACCCTTTACCCTGTCCAGTCCCCCTACCTCCCACTAGTTCCCTTCTTGATTGACACTCTCTGCAGGTCAGAAAGTTCACAGGCAATGTTACAGCTGTGCCTAGGCTTCCGCTTCAAAGAGACCTGTCTCCTTCACAAGCTGCACAATTGAGTGTCATCTGGGCATCAGTTTTCTTCAAGTCTGTAAAGCAGAGGTGGTGGAAACCCCCTTGTACATTAACTGTGAGGCTGAGTAAGGTAATGTATATAACACATACTAGCATTTGTTATAAGTCTGGAAAAGGAAGGTGTACCAGCTAGGGTTTCTATTGTGATGAAACTACATCACCACCAAAAGCAAGTTGGGGAGGAAAGGGTTTATTTGGCTTAGTCCATCACTGGAGGAAGTCAGGACAGGAACTCAAACATGGAAGGAACCCGGCAGGGGCTCATGCAGAGGTCATGGAGAGGTGCTGCTTACTGGCCTGCTTCCCATGGCTTGCTCAGCCTGCTTTCTCATAGAACCCAGGGAGGGCACCACCCACAATAGACTACCCTCTCCACCATTATTAAGAAAATGCCCTATACCTGCATCTTAGAGAGGCATTTGCTTAACTGAGGTAACCTCCTTTTAGATGATGCTAGCTTGTGTCAAATTGTTGTAAAACCTAGCTAGCACAAAAGGCAAATTGGGCTAAGATAAGAATTTGAGTCCCTTGGGGAGGGGAAAAGCAGCCTCAACCTGCTGTGTGAACACAGCAGCAAGAACAGCACTTAGTGTCTTGGTCTTAAGCTTACTGTCATCACCAAGCCAATAAGTGATAGCCAGACAGGAAGTGCAAAGGTCGAGATGGCCTCTTTTCTTGTGTTCACAGCCACAGCAGCACCACATTTCATTTTACAGTAGGTCTCAGCTCCATGACTAAGTTGTGCTGCCCTAAGCAGCTGGTAGAATTGCTAGAACATTGAGGTCTCCTCAGCTGTGGACACTGCTGCTGGTGATGAGACGTTAGGTAGTGTGTCCCACAAGGTAGGCCGCCAGTGCAGAGAGTGAGATTTCTTGAGAGTTCAGTCCTGGCCATTCCCTCTAACTAGGATTTGATTCTCTTTATAAAGTCCACAAACAGGCGGAACTTGGTGACAAATTACCTTCAAGGATGTTGAAGAGGATCTATGGTCCTACTTTCTCTCTTCAAGTTGGTGGATTCAGCAGTCTACACAAACGGCAGTGCGGTTTGAACGTTAGATAAGACAACTGGCCCAGGCTGACTCCTGCTGCTCCAGCAGTTCTTGCCCTCTTTGGGGTTGCAGTGCCGTCTGTAGAAGTGGACAGGAAGGGAGGGGCCAGGCTCTTCACTCCATGCAGTTTGCATTGGTCTGTTTCATGGAGGACTTGTACAAGGCTTCCTTTGCAACCTCAGTAGTTGTTCCATGGTAATATGTTCTTGGCCTTCACCGGGGAAAATGAAATCATTTTATTATTGATCCATCACAGAAATGACTGACTTGAAAGGTAGTATGAGACTTGGGTCTGTTGTGGCCATAATGAGCCTTCAGGAAATGATTCTACATATACTACATATACTACCCAGGCCCCCACCATGTTGTTTTATTTGTCTTAGTTTAGAAGGAGTTTCTTACACGGGATTAGAATAAAACCTGGGATTCTAAATCTGCACATGGAAGAGAGACATCATTGTCACAGGGTTAGGCTCTGCAGACTTGTAGTTTTAGATGCTTTCAGTGCAAAGCACGCTGTATTACCTGCTGAATAGCTGACCTCACTCGTGTCTTTGTTGTCCTCCCCCTCAGTTTCTACCTTGTAGGCTAACTGATGCCTACAGTTACTGCTCTGTGTTGCACCTTGCTTCGGTGTAGAAGGTTGATGTTCGCTTGGTGGCTGTTTTCTGGCATGGGATAGCTCTTTGGAACTGTCCACAATTTGTCACTGAAAATGATTTGTAGAAACTTTGCCAGAGTTTTGAACTGTGAAGTAAGTCATCAAGTTGGGGCCCAGAACTTAGCAGTGTACTACCTACAAATGTATCTCTAGGCCACATCCCACCCACTCTGAGCAACCATCGCTGTAGGCACAACAAGGACTATTAGATATCTGGAGAGCTGGAATCTTCTAAATTCTTTTAATAGTCTCCAACAGTGAGATAAACAGCTTAAAGCCTTTATTTGTGTTTGATACATCAACTTTCCATTTTTGGGGTGCATTATGCAAATCAACTTTTATTTTAGGTTGATAATTTTCCCTCTTTTAGCGGCCTCATTTGACTCCTACTAATCTTGAAACTAACAAATGATAACATCTTTGCGTCTTCTCCCAGAAGCTGCTCTTGCCATGTGTCTCCTCCCCTGTAGTCGGGTCTCCTGAGCTGCTGCTTCCTAACTGAACCTTCCCTACCTGCCAGGTGACACACAAGCTGAGTCACAGCCCCTAGGCTTCACTTCAGCGAATGCAGTCCCTGCTGCTCGACTCCTGGGTCTGCTTTGCCTGCTGCCTTGGCTTGTCTTTGATGCCCGATTCCTTCTCTCCATTACTGCTCAGCTCGGGGACAAGGAAGGGTCGTTATCCATGCACAAGAGCTGAAGGTCAAGGTGCCATGGGGAATGCCTAGCACACAGCAGGTACTGCAGTGTCCGTGAAACTGAATTTGCTATTCCAAAGTATATCCTAAATAAACTGACTACATCTCACTCACTTTGGGGTCTCTGTTCTAACACATAATGTCCACTTACTAGTGCATATTGCTTGTATGAGTTCATAAAAATTAATTCCAGTTGTTAGAAATGATAAATATTTTCAGACTTGCTCTGGTTTTTGTTTATTTTGTGGTTACTGAATTTATTCTCTCAGTGGAAGGGGCAGATCTGCCTCTGGCATGGTTCATGTGCTCCCACAGTCATCTTGAATTCTCTCAAACCTGCAAGAGTAGGTGTCTTAGTTGACAAACTACTGTGAGCAAAAGCAGTTTGGAGAAGGAAGGGTTTTTTGGCCCATTTCCATACCAATCCATCATCAAAGGAAATCAGGGCAGGAGCTGGAGGCAAAAGCTACAGAGTGCTGCTTACTGGCCCACCCCTCCTGTCTTACCCTGCTCTTGCCCTTGTGATGTGGTTAGGTTCAGATGCACAGTAAGAAATGCAGGCACGTATCTTGTCACACGCTTTGCAGCTGTGGAGTCTACCCTATGTGTACCGCTTTTCTTTTAGCCCTCATCTGACTTTACATGTGACATTTCACAGGCAGTTTCTGCAGTTGTTTGGCACTTGAGGGAATGGAACTTTTTAGCACATCTAGAGGTGTTGTTTCTGAAGGGGACCTGGTTTAACTGAAGGACAGCACCATCTATCCAGCTCTCTACAGTGTGGGACTCATAAAAATACTTTTACTTGGCTGCTCCCACTTTGCCACTGGCCAAATACAAGGGTTTCAAGAAAAAAAAAAAAAGCATCATTCAGATTTAGCTGTGGGTGTACCTGACAGATGAAATGCTCTTAAAAACCTTTGAAAGTACATGAATTTGTACTCTGGAGTTCTTTGCCTGTGCGGATGAGCTGGGAAAACATCTAAAATGAATTCTGAGACATTGCCTCTCCCTTTAGCACACCCCCCCACACACACACACACCGTAAACTACATGGTGTCTCATACTATGTTTTGAAATCTTCCTCATATTTCGCTTGTTGAAGTTGATAACTCCAAATATACACAGGCATTACAGTGTGTGAACTGATTCTGTCTGCATAGACCCTGGAGCTTAACTGCCAGGTGAATTGAGAGTACATCTTGTCTCCTCTTTTGAAATTACAGTGAGGAAAACACAGGCACACTCCCACGGCGATGGGGAGCACTCTCAAAAACACATAAGCTATTTCTCCTCTTGATGTGGGACATGAGATAGATCGTTTTCTCACACCCAGGGCTTTTTTTTCCTCCTGGAGGAAAATCAGTAATATCTATGTAAAAGTATATGCTGCTGATGGCATGTCGTTCACACAGTTCATCAGAGTGCACACTCCTGCCCAGTCTCTCCGTTTTCTTGTACTAGCAGTGTATTAGCTACTTTTTGTGGCTGTGACAAAACTCTTGACAAAAACAGATGAAGGAAGGGAAGGGTTGAGTTTGGCTTGCAACATTTGAGGGAATGTAGTCGATTGTGGGAAGAACATCCCTCAACTGGGCCCAGGGTGCCTGCAGCCAGGAAGTGACTGTGATGAATGCTGAGCTCCCAGTTCTGCTTTTTAGGCGGCCCATGAACAAAGTCCACAGGGTGGTACTGCCTACTTTCAAATGGACTTTCCCTCACTTAGGCCTCTCTAGAAACCCTGACAGACACGCACAGTTTGTCTCTTAATTATTCTAAATCCCATCATGTTGACAGTCCGTACTAATGGTTTCTTCTCTAGAAAATGGTGGGTTGCCCTCCCTCCCAGTGATTACTTGCAGTTTTTCATTTCATCTTGTTACAGATTAGAACTGGGCAGGGTTGGAGGGAAGGTTCTGTTGTCAAGTCTTTGTTCACATTCCAGCTGTGTCACCCCAGACATGATGGCCTTTCTAAACTTGTTTCCTATAAAATAGACATAGTAGTATTTATGTTACAAATTATTTCTGAGAATCATGTGGGATAATTCATGTGAACTCTGTACTAAGTATTTATTAAATGTGGGTTATCTTCCTTCTGTTTTCAAACCTCTCCAATACTTAAGGTTTACCTCTACCCTAAAACCATCTGGGAAAACATGCCCTGACCTCTTTGGCACAGCACACATGACATTTGCAATGGCTGAGGCACTGGTCAGAAGAGCGCTTATGAGCATAGCGATTTTCAAGCTATCGTCTGTTAGTGACAAGTGGTCCTGGCTCTCTGCTTATTGAGCGTGAGCCAGTGGCTGGGTGTAGTAGTACATACATACCTGTTACTCCAGCACGTGAGAGGCTAAGACAGGGTGGATTCAGCTTAATCATCAGTTTCATCTTTGATTTTAATAAACAGGGAATTTTTTTAATTAAAGAAATTATCAACTTCAAAAGCACTATGAAAAGATCATTCCTGCTTATTATACTTCACCAGATTTTTTTTTTTCTGGGTGTATTTACAACAGATGCTAGGATCAGTGTAGATCCCTGCTTATGGTGTCATCCTACCTTTTCTCCCTTCACAGGTGAGGAACGTGTGAGAGAAGGAAGCAGTTCTTAAGGTTCAATACAATTTCTTTGCATGGTTACTGACAGGCTACCAGACTGACCATTTCACACAGCGCTGAGCCTTGCGTATGACCCTACATTTGTATGCAAAGCGAGGCCCGGCCGGCTGTTTCTAAGTGTGCTGCCGCTCTGGGGCTCCCCAGAAGACATGGAGCTGGGAGTGCATTTTTTTTAATGTACCAAAGTTTTTTAACACCCCTTTCCTCTCTTTCTCTTTTAGGCTCTAGACCAAGATAGAACAGCCCTCCAGAAAGTGAAGAAATCTGTGAAAGCAATATATAATTCTGGTCAAGGTAAGTTCTTACCAAGTGCTCCCATAACGCATTAATAATGTTCCGAGTTGTCTGTCACACTGTAGAATATTCACAAAAGATCTTTACAGATGAAAAAGGGAAGGAGGCCAAAGAATAGAGCCTCTCTCCTTTTCTCCCTTCTGTCTCTTCTCTCAGCCAAAGCCTGTCATTGTTTCTGTAGTATAAGTCAGTGTTAATATCTTTTAAGAACTCAGTAGAATGGTGGCCGATGGTTGTCAGGAGGTACTTACAGTCTCTTTGTGTGCTTTGTCAGCCTGTGATCCAGTAACACGCAGGAGTCTCTTCCTTCTTGAGTGCGCCTGTACACACTGAAAACCAGTGCTGGCAATGTACCCTGCAGGCGAGTGAGGGGGGAAATGTCTACCTTCACTGAATGCCCGCTGTGGTTTTTTAATGATGCCAAAGAACTTAGTTAACTAAATTTAATGTTTTAACATTGATCCAGAGACTTTCTGTAACTCTCTAACAATATTTGTTATATAATAATTAATTATTTTTTTTTGGTTCTTTTTTTTCGGAGCTGGGGACCGAACCCAGGGCCTTGCGCTTCCTAGGTAAGCGCTCTACCACTGAGCTAAATGCCCAGCCCCTTAATAATTAATTATTAATTATGATATCATATTATTTATATATTTTATGTTTATATACCTGAATATTATTTATATATTAATATTTTAGAATTTTAATTATGTGATTAATCCAAATTAATTAAATTAGTGGGCACTTACAAGAATTAGTAGGTTCTAGCTCCCCAGGAAAGGGTTGGGACAAATGTTTCAAGGTCTCTGAGTCACCTTGATACCATTTTGCAGCCACAACTCACTTGCAGACAGTCACTTCACTGATGCATCAGTGTCTCTAATGCACAGAAAGCCTGGAAGGGGAAGATGGCTGACTACGAAGGAAAGAGTACGTTCTTTGAAGCTGAACAGTGAACAAAACCACCTTGAACTGCATCCTGCTTTCTATACATGGGATGGTACTATTAAAGACTTGGACCTCATTTCTGTATTATATCGTCGGAGTTCAGTAAACTCAGTGTTCTTCTTAATGTTATTATTATTATACAGCTATAGAGCTGAAAGAAGTGTGAGCAAGGCAAAACCTGACCCCAGAACTGCCTTCCTCACACACCCTCAGAGCTAAAATCACTAGTCTGAGGGAAAACTTGCTCTTGACAGCCTCCTCCCCACACCTTAGAACATTGTACAACATTATCATCATGTTTTATACCACTACCTCATTTCTCTATATTTCAAGAAAATGACACAATATTTAAATAACACAAGTTTATAAGTTTATAAGTTTATAAGTCAGTTTTTTTTATCTGATACAAGTAAATATAATTATAGTGGTTTTATTTTTTCATCTTTATTAACTTGGGTATTTCTTATTTACATTTCGATTGTTATTCCCTTTCCCAGTTTCCGGGCCAACATCCCCCTAGCCCCTCCCCTATAAGTCAGTTTTTTAAAATCAACAAAACTGATAAAATGAGTGAAAACATTTATATTTAATATAAACATATTTATATTAATAGAGATTTATTAGAGTGGCTTACAGTTTGTGGTGCTATTAAAGAGTTGTTGAGGGAACTTTGTGTACCTAGTTTCTGTATTCTGTTGTGGAAATTTAGTAAATTCAACTCAACAGTAGTTGTCTCTTGATGGAAATGCCAAGAATCCTGTAGGTATTTAGGCCATGAGGCTGAATGTCTCTGCTGTATTTGAATACAGAAGTAGGTTCCAGTACCTGTGAAGGACGCCTCAGTAATAGGGCAGATGAAGCTTTCCATGGAAATCGAGGGCAACCAGGCAGAAAGCAGAAGCTCCCACTTCCGCTTTCTTTTATATGGGCTGGCACCAGCCGGTGTGACCAGACTTAGGTGGGTCTTCTCACCTCACACGACCCAGTCACGAAATCCTCACAGGTGTGGGCTTTCGTTGACTGCAGACGTAACATCTCAGATGAGCAGTCACAGTCTTCTCAGTCTGGAGTGACCGTATGTTGGTTTAAGTTTTCACATAATGAGAAACCTAATTTACAACCTTCTGTCTCTGACTTCATCCTGGTAAACGCCTGGAGTTTTGTAGGGAGTAGCTTTTTGAGAGTAACCGGCAAAGCCGCAGGCTTTGAGGAACTGATTCTGTTTTGTTTTGTTTTTCCCTGGGTGGTGTTTATGTGGTTAAGCTTACTATGATGCCTCAAATGCTACCTTAGATTTCAGGCTGTAGGTGACAATAAAATACACAAGATGTATAAGATGACGCTCAGGAACCTTATTGGGATTTGGAAAAACATAAAGTGAATGGGATTCCTAAATGAAGAACAGCACGTATATAGTTAGACGCTACTGAATACACTATACACAGTTTTCAAAAAGACGAATAATGTAGCTTTGCCACACTTGTTAAGTTCAAAGACAATATTTGACTCCAGAAGGAGATTCTGGGGATCTGAGGTAGTATGACAGATTGTTAAGGGACGACTTCTCAGAGACATAGCATTGGCCATTATGCATTCATGCTATACTCTAGACTAAGCCAAACAAGCCTGTGAAGTAAGTGCCAACATGTTATGGAGCTTAGAGAGCCAGACAACCTACCCAGAGTACCATACTTAGGAGGAAGGTGAGGGCCTGTGGCCCCAGCCTTGCTCACTGCACACACAGTGTTCATCGCCTTCTCCTGCTGTGTGACAGGGCTTGAGAAGTACATAAAAATTGCTCGTCGTATGTTGGCTGGACAGGTTCTTCATTGGAAAGCTGCCTGAAAGTAGCTGTGAATACTCGTTTATCATGAATATTAGGGAGGGAATCACTAAACTATGGGCAGTGCAACCTGTGGGTTGACTTTGTGGTTCTGTGATGGGGATCACATGAAAATGGTACTTGTGGTTAGAAGTGTAGAGATAAACTCAGATTGCTTGGGTCTCCTCACGGGCTACTGGGACCCAGTACTGCCTTTGTAACCACAAGCCAAGATAATACAGCAAGCTTTTTGTCAGGGTATTTGGGCAGCACTAATCCTTTAGAGGCAACGTTTATTCTTTTAGAAATTCAGTTAAGTGAGGAAAACAGTGGTGGTTTATATCTTTCCATGATACATTCAAAAAGCAGTCCAAACTGGGGTCAGTCCCAATGCTTTCGGCCTCATCCTGAGAAGCCACAAAAGTCTGATCACTGGTGATCTTCCCTATGTATTTTCATTATTGTTTTACAGCGCTTAAGCAACAGAAATCTCATTCAATGATGCTCACAGATTTAAGAAACAGTTTTGTATTTCTGATTGGAGATTACCAGCTACTCACTTTCCTAAAATGATTGAAAATTACTCAACGATTACGAAGGATCATGTTTATAAAATGGGTTCTTTTTTTTTACACATAAGCTGTCAGTACTGATTACTGAACAGTGTAGAATAATAAAAATTACTTTTTGAAAATCATTATCTTCATGGAAGACCTTTACTTTGGAAATCACTTTGGGGATTTCTCTCTCATATCTCTGATGCATATTAGGGCATGTAGAAATACAAGCAAAACTCAAAACCTGTGAATGTCTTAGACCAAGAGAAAGCAATCCTAGCCATTTTCCTGTTCCTTCTGTGTTTTTAATGTCTTAATTTATTAGTCTGTGAGACGTACTGTCATTTAGTCCATGCAGCTCCTGTCTCCCTCACCCCCTTTACTCTTGGTAATTTGTTTAAAATAGCTGACCCTTTCCTAAGCACTGGAAAGGATTTAAAGTCTGTTACAATTCTTTGATTTTTTTCACAAAGATCAAGCATAATTCACCCATCTTGAGTGTGACCCAGACTTAGAAACTCTTCACTTTTGAATCAGTGCTGACATAACGCTCTGTGATTTCAAAGGCTAGTTCATCAGAGCGCTAGCTTTAACCTGCCCTGTTCTGGTCTTTTTTTGTGGTTCTGTGATGGGGATCACATAAAAATTGTACTTGTGGTTAGAAGTGTAGAGATAAATTCAGATTGCTTGGGTCTCCTCACGGGCTGCTGGGACCCAGTACTGCCTTTGTAACCACATTTGGAGAAGGTAGGTACCCACTCACCTATCGTGATGGAGAGAGACCTCCCATCAGAAGCATAAGCTGACAGCCACATAGGCAAACCCATCTGCTCGCCCTGCCATCCCAGCTGACCGGCTTAGTGCTGGTAGCCTTGCTGCCCCTGTGGCCATGCACATGCATGAATGCTATAATTCAGCTGCGACCTCAGAAAGGGGAGCTCAGTGATACATACTGTGTTTTCATAACGTGGAAGACTCGATCAGTAGGTAGACTGAACAGATGGATTATTCTACAAGCTGTGCAGGAACAGGAATCTGTTCTTGACAGGCTCTGTTGTGGCCTTAATGTACTTGTTTATCCTTTTCTCTTGGAGTAAAGACCCAGGATCTTTATATTATTAGATCTCAGACTGAAAGGTTCATCTTACTTTTCTTTATTTTCTTGAGGTAGGGTCTTATGCATCCCAGGATAATCTCAAACTCCCTGTGCAGTTATGTTGTTAGGTGTGTAGGATGACCTTCAACTTCTGATCCTCCTGCTTCCACTTCCCAAGCACTGGGACTGGACATAGCACTGCACCTGCCTGGAGGTCTAACCTATGGCTTCAGGCATGATAGGTTCCTTACTGACTGAGACATATCTCTATACACCACTGAAATGTGTTTTATTATTTATTATTGTATGGTGATTTTCTTAGAAATGTTTGCCAATATATATTTTTGGAATAAATGTTAACTTGCTGACAACATATGGCACCCCCTAGAAATATGTAATGCTGTTAGTCTGTAAAATGCGACTCTTTCTAAATCCCTTCATTTTAGTAGAAAAGGTAGTCTGTAGTGTGATGACCAGGGTGAGCAAGGAAGTCTTCCTTCAGAAGCAAAGCGAGGCTGGTGGAAACTGGCTCCACCTTTTCACCGCAGCAGAGAAAACACTTGTTGCTGTCTTGTTTTCTTTCCCTCCTGTTTCCTTTCCATTAGAATTGCTGATGAATAATTTTAGGATGGAAATGTAGTGCTGTTTAGACAAAATCAGCACCTAGTAGTCTCTAAATTTTCATTTTGCTAGATTATTTAAGAAATATTTATAGATCTCACAAATTCATCCAAGAGTTTAAAGGTAAAATATTAAATTTGTCAGTGGCTAGAAAGCAAGCAACTTTATTTCAGCTGCTTTTCTAGACACTTTGTTCAAATGTTCAGAGGTAGCATAAAGTAGGTTTTAAATAGAGTTGGCAGTTAATTCCAGTGTTTGGCTAAACATCATATAATGCTAATTTTAATTATGATCTTTTTATCAGGCATAAATAGATAAAATAAATTAAAATTTTAATAGTATGGTTGAAAAGGAAAAGTCACATGACTACAAAATCAGTTCTATGTTGAGGAAATTTAATATGTTTGATTTTTTTACATGTATAGATAATAACTGTATTTATTGTTATGTTACATGCATTATTTTGTTTGGAAGAATGTGTGTGTGCTCCGTGCTTACTGGATACCAGAGAATGCTAGAACAGGAAGATTCTCTAGAGCCAGAGAGGTACAGGGGGTTGTGAGCTTCTGTGTGGGTGCTGGGAATTGAACCTGGGTCCTCTGGAAGAGCAGCCTGTTCTCTTCTGAGCCGTCTCTCCAGACCCTGTGTATCTTTAAGGACAACCTTTTGAAGCCTTGAACAGATCCTCCTGGAAAAATACAGTTAATATTCTTGGTCTTTCTGTATCTGACCTCTCATGCCAAGCTGCTCTGTGACCACACTTTTGAATGATTTTATCTGTGGCAGTGATTCAATTTTCCTGTAAAGTTGTTCTAAGGATAGCACAGACCCAGGGCAGCACTGTCTGGTTTGGGCTTCACTTCTCCATGTGGTGTTCTCCCTGGGACTCGCTGGAATCTTATCTCTTTCAGAGATTTTGAACGGGTAAAGCATCACATGTTATTAAGTAAGGGAGCAGCACTACAAGTGCATGCTCTCACATGCCTAACTGACAGGGTGTGTGTTCAAAAATAGTCTGCAGTGCATCACATCTGGAGAGTATGTGCTCGAGTCTGGTTCTGCCTCTCCATATTTTCCTAAACTGGGTTGAGACACCCCATGTTGGGATTGTGGAAAAATTGACAATGATAGAATATTCTTTAATGCACAGCAACCAAAATTGAATTCAGAATGCAGCATGTGAGGGGTCCCAGGTGTTCCTGTCTGTACTCATGTTTTGCATTGCACTTCACTGTAGCCCAAGTTGTAGGCACACAGATGGGCACTTTTGTGTGGACACTTCTGTCATGTCGTGCAGTGCCACCAAATACGACCTGAAATGCTCCAGCTCATCTTGAAGACCACTATATGTTTCGTTGCTCTTATATTCAATATATGTTTTCTGCTCTTATAAAAACCTAATGCTTTAGTTATAAAAAGCAAAGACTCTGAATATTTTCCTACCATCATTGCTCAACAGGAAAATGTCAAATCAGTGTATCTTTGGATTGTACAGTTAGAATGTTTGATTTTATAAATTGCTATTTGAATTGCTGACATGAGTTTCATTAAAAAATTGCTTAATTAAATCTTTGCTTGAAAGAAATTAGGACAGAATTTCTAACAATTTCTGATATGACTGTAAATATACTTCTGCCATTTTGCATCTATATTTATATGAAGCAAAACTCATCATTGACCAATAAAAATGAAATTATTGATGAGCTCTGAAAAGTGTTGTCTGTGCTCTGTCCTTCAGTATCAAATAGGTAATCACGATTTCATTTTTTCTGTAAAATTACAAGGTACATACAGCTACTATTGTATAAATGTTGTAATTATAAAATTATATATAGGCCAAATAGTTACTTTAGGTAATTTTTTGGGATTTGTCATTAGTAAACTTTTGTCCTGTATACCTGTACTGTATACCTGTATTCCCAGAGTCATGTAAAAATGTATCAGATCAAAAGGAGTCCATTGTGAGTGGGAAAGCCTGAAAGCCCTGTCTTACAGCATCCCGTTTATCAGGACAAAAAAAGCAGTAAGATCCGGTTCGCCTTTAAGTCTTTTGTACATAATCTATAAATTAAGAAGCTAAAGTGTAGGATAATTAAGAAGTGTGCATAAGATCAAAAACATAATAGCCTAATTTACCTTTATATCCTGAAGTGAGTTTTTAATAAAAGTTAGTAGATTAATAGCAAAATGTAGCAGGCACAATTTTTAACACATGTTGATTAAAAAAGAAGTCTTGCCTCCTTTGACTAGGCATGCTATAGAGGCTGAGGTAGGAGCAGAAGCAGTTGTCCCCTTACTAGGGACCTGATCTCAAAGCATTGTCATTACCTAGAGAGCCATAAGCAAACCAGAGCGTGTATTTCTTCTGTCAGGTAGGAGGTCTCAGAGATGAAGCCCTGTGGGTGAGGCCGGAGTACTTAACTGCTGAATACCAGTCACTCTTGGACACTGCTGAATGATGGATTTGAAACGACTGTAGAATTCAGGAATATTCATACTCCTAAATCTCACAGCATGGGCTGTGGCAGACTCTTGGGAATTTGTGGGAACTATAACAAGGAAATTTTTTAAATGGCCTAGAAATATTAAAGGAATGAATCACCACAAATAGCACGGAAGAAGGCATTCTTAAAATGTGTGGACGTATGTGAGTGTGTGTGTGTGTGTGTGCCTTTTCCTTTCCAAGTCTTGGTCATGGTGTTTTACCACAGCAATGGTAACCTTAAGTCATGTGTGCGCAGACACACACATTAACACTTCTCCTTTAGCACTTTGCCTTTGCCTTAATCTGACCTATGCATGATTCTTTGGATACAGATGCAGAAACTGAGGCTCAAGGAAGCAAGCTGACTTTCTCCTTATTAAGTAACGATCACATCCCAATTAGTTAACACTGTGTCCAGGGAAGAGAATAACTAACTCTTATTAATAACATGCCCACAGTGAAGTTCCAATAAAGCCTTTTCAAGGTCCAGGATAAGGTCATTCTAGTTTTTTGGTTTGGTGTGACAAAAAGGACCTGTGCTCCAGTATGATGATAGAAATGAGTAGATGGTAGTGCTTTAGCACTGTCCATCTAGCTCTGTACATTCCATAGAGTCCAAAGCCCTAGAGACAGGTGATATGGATCCCGGCCTGGGGTGCTTTGGCTAAGAACGTCCCCCATAGGCTCATATATTTGAATGTTTGGTCACTAGGGTGTGAAAAAATTAAAAGGTTTAGGACCTTGTTGGAGGAAGTGTGTCGCCATGGCAGTGGGGGTTATCAGTGGGTTTTGAGGCTTTCATAGCCCAAGCTGGGCTCAGCATCACTCTTGCTGCTGCCTGAGGATCTGGAGCTGGTACTCTAAGCTACTTTCCCAGTACCATGTCCTCTTGTACACCACCATGCTTCCCACCACAGTGATGACATAATCCTCTGAGACTGTAAACAAACCCCAGTTAATGCTTTTCTTTATAAGAATTGCTATGACCATGCTATCTTTCCACAGCAATAAACAGTGACTGTGATACTGACCATTAAGCCAAATACAGGCTTCTTCACCCTATGTACTTTATATGCCTGTATAATGTGTTGTTACTGTCTGCCTTGAATGTTCGTAGTCCGTGCCTGGTTATTAGACAGCTACTCATCATCAAATGTTTGCTTAGTTACCATCTCACGAATCCTCCAAGTTTCCCTTGTGTGTCTTGGTAATCAGATCCCAAATGGGTGACTTGTATAAACCCTTTTAAATAGTGTATTTTCATATAGGTGACTACTATTCCTCATGCTATACAAATAAATTTTTTGCAGAGTTATTATCAAAAAGACAGTAAATTAAATTATTGGGATGTTTAAGCATGTTTTAAAGCATGAGAGCTGGGAATTTAGCTTGTTGGTTGCTTACAGTATGCCAGGCCCCAAGTTGAGTCCTCCAGTCTAAAAATGAATAAATACTTCAGATGTATCTTTTGCTTTATAAACAGTTATATGACTTTGGATTAATGGCTTTAATTTTTTAATTTTTTATCATCTAAAACATTATATGTACATATGTGTCTTTGTGAGGGTGTCTGTGGATGTCAGAGGCATTGGGTTACCCCTCAGGTAGAGTCACCTAATATAGGTGCTAGGAATGAAAGCCAGGAACATGCTCTCCAAGTCATCTTTCTAGCCCTTCAGCGTTGTTGTTTTGTTTTGTCTTTAAATATAAAAGAGTAGAAGGGTTAATAACAGATGGTAGAAGCCAGTCATATTTTGGATTTCAATTGATATCTTTAACTAGATAGAATTTAAATTTTTCTATACAGCAAAGCATACTGTGAACAAAATAAAGACTGAGAAAACGCTGTTTGTTTGCCATATAAGAGAAGATCAAACTGAGATCCTCCTCTTACATACTTACATACAACACAGGTCCTGCAATACAAGATACTTCAGGGTATATCCCTCCTATCTGACTCATCCCTGGACACTCCCACACCAGGGCTTCGTTCCCAGGACTGCCTCGGAGTTTTGACTGATCCCAGAAGCTGCAGGCAGTTCCCATGGCCTGTGAATTGCGATTCCCACAGCACTTTCCTTGGGCATTATTAGTTTGCTTAGCTTCCAAAACTCCAACGTGACCCGTGTCTTGTAAACCACGTTACAAAGCCTCCAGATGGAGATGTGGTGGTGGTGACTACAGAAAACGGGATGTGACCTTCCTACTCCCTCCAGTTCTTCATCCTCCAGGAATCTGCTGGTGTTAAGCTAGCTGAAAGACCTCCAAACCCTGTCTTTGGTGGCATGTGACTGAAGCCCAGACAATCTTGCCCTCAAGGGTGTAGCCTACTGCTAATAAACTAAGGGAGGGACCAGCATTCCTTAGCTCTGCAAGTCTTCTGGCTTCTTACTGTTTCCCTCCAGGCTATGAGCAGGACCCCTCCTCTTGTCTGGGTAGGTCTGACTGTTCCTTTATGGCCAACTCTGACAACAAAATGAGGAAACTGAATTTCTACACCTGTGTCAGACACAAGACCTTCTAGATTTATGGTCTATATCAAGGAGGAATTATGAATGAAAACCTGAAGTTCTACATCACAATTAGCAACACATATTACAAACATTAGCCTCATTCCCACCCCTGCAGAAGGCAGTCTTCTTGCAGACTGGAGAGAACTAGGGTAGGTAGATGAAAGAGAGGAAGAACTATTAACAGACATTAAATTCAGAAAACAGGCTCTCTGAGGTTCTAGTTTTCATGCCTGTGAGGTAATAACTAAGGACAGTGCTTCTAGGTGCTAATGTCTTTTGAGAGAAAGGTCGCTGATATATGGGCATTGCTGTTGGAGATGTGGTTGCTGCAGTCAGCCTCTCTCCAAGGAAACATGGCAGTACTGGAGTTTACATATGCCCACACCCCTGCAAGCCTGTGTTTATGTGCATCTTTCCAGAGACAGAGCAGCAGCCTGGATAAGCTTGTGTTTGGAAGTTGTTATTGAAGTGTTGGTTTTGCTGGGGAAAGCTGCAAACAACTTAGAAGATTCTTGCTAGAGGAATTGTTATGTAACTAGCTCCCAGCTCATTGTGAAACAGCCATAGTTAACATAATTATTAAGATGTGCTTACGTTCAATCTCTTGGTCTGTATTCAGTAGGAAAAGAGGAAACCATGGTGTCTCATGCACAATTCCTTATTGGGCTTTTTAAAAAGTGAGATGAATAAAAGGAAAGTGCCCGTATTTTTGTATGTGTTGACACAGAAAGAAATAGGAAGTTACAGTTCCTATCTTTGTATCTCTAGAGTTGCATGTGAATTAAAACCTTTTAAAAGCAAGCAGTTAAGGTTATAATGGTACAGTCATGGTATAAGTTGTATACAGGTCCTTTTCCTGGGTTCCAACACTGCAATGAAGCTCCAAAGTGCAGCTTATGTAGCCTTGGGACTCCAGCTACTGTGCCTGGCACTGACCAGTGAGCCTTTTCTGAGAGAAGGAACATTACTTGTTCAGTACACACAGTAGCCTTTTTGAGCACTCACTGTCGCCAGAGTGAGCACTGGGCACTGGATAAGTCACAAATACAGTAAAGCCATGAAGAGTAAGTGAAAGGTGGCCTTACATTGACTTTAAATGAGGAAGACCAAGGCCTGGAACTGTGGTGGCTTCAGGGGAGAGACATTTGGGTCGACCGTAGGTTCCATATAGGCATGCATATAACCAGGGTTTCCTGCAGTACCTAATCTGTGGCTCACAAGATGATAAACATGTTACTTTATTCCATTGTTTCTCAACAGTGCTGCTGTACTTTAATACAGTTCTTCAGGAGGTGGTGACCCCCAGCCACAAAGTTATTCATAACAGTAATTTTGTGACTGTTACAAATTGTAATATTAGTATCAGATATACACTATGCGTGATATGTGAGCCCTGTGGGGTCACAACCCACAAGTTGAGAAGCACTGCTCTAGACTCTCTGCACAGAAGAAAATTAAGACCCCGAAGGAAGGCCAGATTCTCCAAGAAAGAAGACATGGGAGACATGAAGGTGAAGCTCACTTTGGAATGAGTAATAGTACTTAAACACTTCATAAGCCGGATGCTGGAGGTGCCAGGTACAGCCATTCCTCCTTAATTCCCTACAGTGACCATGCCAACTAGACAGTGGTACTTGATTGCTATCTTACATATACCACGGTTCTACAAAGTATACATATGTATACTGATCTGATACCCATTAATAGTGGCATTTCAACTCAGTCTCAGAATTATTGGCATAAATGTAAAACTTTTAGAAATATATTGTATAGACATACTATTTCACATGTGAACTGGACACCCTGAAAACTTAAGTTATTTTTCTAAAGTCACATGGCCAGTGAGGACCAGAGTAGGGACTCTGTCTATGTTCTATGTGCTTTTCTACCAAGAAGTGCTTCGGTCACATTAGTGGTTGTGCTTCTGGTGATGTCCCTTGAGGCCCTTATACTCAGTAAACAGAAAGAAGCCTGATGTTTTGTTTTGTTTTGTTTTGTTTTGTTTTGTTTTGTTTTGTGGCTTTTTTGCTCTTCTAAAGAATCTCTCCCATTCATTATGACAACTTAGCAGTGAGTTGCCAGGTGAGTCTTACTAGACTTCCTTTATACATGAGGGAATTGAGGTACTTAGAGTCTAGTTGTCTGACCAGAACCAGGCAGTGAAGACTGGAACGATGATACTTAATTTCCAGGACCTTCCTTTACTTGGCATCTGGCTCAAATTAGAAATCCTTAGATGCAGTAGAGTTCAGCTGGGACAACAAGTGGTTGAGAGCAGGACCAGGCCTCAGTCCTGCCAGCCTTCTTATTAGCTGTATGACCTTAGGAAAGCTGCTTAGCCTCTCCCAACCCTTTCACGTGTTTAAAATGAGGATATAACAATAGTCCATAATTGTGGACACTGGATGATTTGATGTAAAAGAAGCTTAGTATAGCACTCGCACATTGACTCATCTGAAACCTTAATTCCAACTAACTGTAACTATTGCATTGTTGATGTGCCTGGTGCTTAACCTAAGCTTTTTATGTGGTGGATTCTGGGTAGGTGTACAATGTCCGGCATGTCTGACGGTCTTAACTGTTGGGTCAGCAGACAGGGATGTGTTTGAAATCAAATCTAGCTATTCTCCAATCCTGGCTTCATCTCTTACCTTCATTTACCTATGGAACAATGTCTGGAGAGCCTGGCTCAGAAGTTTAGAGCACCTGCTGCTTCTGCAGAGGCCTGAGGTTGTTTCCCAGGCCCCACATTAGGCAGTTCACACCTGATAGCTCCAGTTCCAGGGAATCCCACACCTGGTTCTGGTCTCTGTGGTCACTGCACACATGATATACACACAGATGAGCAGACACATACATGTGCATATAAATAAGAATATAAAAAAATAGTGCCTTGGAGGACTGTTGTACGGGTCTTAGGGTATTACTGTGATGGAGCCCACTACATACTCAGTGCTTGATAAATACCAGTTGCCAAAGGTTGGGTTGGCAGACCCGTCTGGAAGTATGGTAAGTTCTACCACAAGTAAGTAGTCCTCAGAGAAAGGTCTGCTCAGTTTTCACTGTCATTTGTGAATTATTGAGAAAGTCCTCAAGGTGTGCTTAAGCAGTGGAACTGCAGTACAACTCAGAGGCACTCCCAACTCTCAGGGTGTGAGCTCTTGGTTTTCTGATTTCAGAGTGTTTTTGATGCCTGTGCCACCTGGCCAGAAGATACAAGACTAGTTGTGCTGCAGTGAGCAGGGTGGGCAGCGATGGCACCACCATCACTGTTGTCGTTATTACATACTGTGCTTATACTAGCCTACTACAGATTAACTGTCTGAGGTAAATTCCATTGATGTCTCCATTTTTCAGGTGTGACTTAGAGAAGGCCACTTGACCAAGATAATGGCACATGGGCATTGAATGAAAGTTCATCTCACTTCAAATTTGCATTTGAGCAGGGAAGAGCTTTTCCTCTAAGCTACATTCAGTGTCTGGGACCTGCAAACAAGATTGTCAGAGATGCCAATCAACAGGGAAGGGGCTTATTTAATATGTCTGAGGGCTTCAGCCTTTCAAGCTTATACACCTCCCCAAAAGGCCTATAAATTGTGAACTTCACCAAAATAGTCTTTCTGCTTTACCTCTTCCTTCCCACAATTCACTGTCTTAGAAGCCCAAGACTGCTCTCTCTTGTCTTGTTATTTCTAATTCTTCTAGTACAGATCATAAAAGAAAACTTCCTCATGCTCCCGCATCTCTTGGCGTGATCAGACCATTTCTTGTGGTTTTAGATGGTCTCTTTAGTTACAGACCTATTTCTGTGGTGATGTCCGCTAAAACATTTATACTTTTTCTTCTTTCATGTGTGCCTAAAGTGATAGCGCATTCATTTGGCCAACTGTCCTCAAATGTGGGCTCTGCCTGTAATATTTCCTCCCCAGCGCAATGTCACTTCCTCTCAGACTTGTTACATACTGAAAAAAATCTTCTTAGAAAACTCTTGGTTTTATACAGAGGTAGTAGTATTTTGTGAGGAAGAGTGGGCTGGGGGAGGGTGCCTTCAGTAAACTATCCCCAATAGTTTATTTATAATTCAATAAGCTAAAAGGCATGTGACCTGTCCCTTTGCTGTGAGATATTACAAACAGCTCTGAGGTAGCAATGGCCAGCTTATTTTGGGCCTATATGGCTCCCCCTTTTAGTAGTATTATCACCGAATTCAACTTACTATACTGCTATAGTTTAATATCTGTATCTATACAAGAATACTGTACATATGACATATCACTGTGTTTGGAAAAACACTCATCGATGCATACATATGCACACCCAGGCAATATATAGGTTTTCCGGATCTCTGACGTAGCTTATGCTTATTCATTCTGGCTTTCTGCCTCTCATCTATACCACTTTGCAGAGATCTGGTGAGGAGAGAATATAGGGTATTTTAGAGAAAGCAGTTAAGCCAGAGAACATTCTCAACACAAATCAGTGCCCTCCTCCCATGATCCATCTCTGCTCAGTTCATGTGATTTCTCAGTGAGTCATCAGTGCTCATCTGCCAGGCTTCTCATAATTCTTCCTAACTCTGCATGAAGTTGTATTTCAGGGGGGATAGATAGATGCTGAAGAAGAGAGGCGATTGCAGTTTCATGAGATGCCCAGGAACTAGAACCAGTCTGTGATAACTCCTTTCTTAATCTGGGTAGTGAGTATCAGATACTCTATTCATTTACACTTTTACACACATTTCACTTTATAATTTCAAGTAAACAAACTGAAAGCCTGTGTGCCAGTGTTTCTCATAACTGCTGAGGTGCTTTCTCTGGGTGCATTGAAATGAACTTCATTGTTTCTCACTGGCTTGCTAAAGCAGAAGGAAGCATTAGGTGGGATTCTCAGTGGGGTGTGGGCTTCTGTGACCCAGGTAGATCTATGCTTTAGGGCAGACATGCATGGCCTGTTGTTGAGCTGAGATGGTCTTTCTGTTTTTCTGAGGCTTAGTCAGAGATGTGTTTTATCTTTTAAAAATATCTCAGCCATAAATGCTTATCGCCACTGCGGGCATCATGAATGTTAATGCTGTGATGAGAAGTCTTGGGAGCTTCATCTGGTCTCATGAATGACAGTGATACTTCTTACCCATTCCCAGGCTGGTGTTCTTGAATGCCTGTTGCTCTTGTACAGTTATTGAAGAATGCTTAAAGTAAAGCATTTCATTTCTCTGGTTGAATACCTAGGAATAAGCAGCCTAAGAAATTTCAGAAGGCTTAACAAATTCTTACTAAGCCCTAAGTCCAGCTCTCTGGAAAATCTTCAGTATTATTAAGTCTGTTGAGTGGGGATACAGAGGTGACAGAGGCAATCCATGCCTCCTATGGACAAATATTCATGTACACAGATGATGTACAAAACCATGCATGTTAGTGCAGGACTTACAGGCAAGGGAAGGTTCCTTCTAATGGAGGAAAGGCCTAAGACTCTGACAGATACTTGTTTACTCATTCATGTAGTAAATACTAGGCATGAGCTGCGGGCTTCCACTCAAATACAGAATCTTTGTATGCCAAAACTGAGGGATAGAGAGATTTGAGGTAGACTAGAACGTTCAAAAAGCTGGCACATGCAAGGAGTATCACCTCCAACTCAGTCAGCAGTGAGGCCAGCTTCTGTACATTAGTCCCAGGGTGTGGGAAGGCCCTGCACTTCTCCCCATATGCCTATACAGACCATGACGAGCCTGGCGGTGCCTTGACAAGGGCCAGGCGTGTGGCGGGAGTTAACATCTGCTACATAATCCAATAGGGCCATGCAGGGTGCTGCTTTAGTAACAAAGCAAGAGCAGCCATCAAGAGACCAGGAGAAAGCACTAGTGTTAGGTAGGTGATGATTAGCATGAGATAATGGGAAATTCTCAGGTTGGGGTATATATCTTTAAAGGTGGGATTCTCAGTGGTAAGTGGCGTGTGAGGGAAAAAAACCAAGTATGGCTTGACAGGTTTCCCATTGCAGCTTCTCTTCTCTAATGCTGTTTGCCAGTGCCTAAGGAAGACAAAGGCTTGAGGAAGAAGACCGAGGGGTCCATGTAGCCTTTGATTGGGTACCCTAATGGAGATAGGTGGCTGGATGCGTAAGTTTATGTTTTAGGGGTCAAGGTACCAACTTAACATTTTGGAAAGCACTTAAAGTGATAAGACTTGAGATCTCAAATAGTAAGCATAAATAGAAAAATAATAATAAAGTCCCAGTGACGGGGAGGGGCTTTTCAGTTCGATATGGTCAGACAGGGAAGGGGAGGAGGGGGAGCAGCCATGAGGTAGAAGATGATGAAGAGAGCATGATAGCCTGCAAGACAGGACAGGTCTTCATGGGGGTAAGTTACTATTTGTGTGTCCACTCTACTGAGAAATGTCGATGTGCATCACACCAATTCCTGTAGAGTTGGCCTCAATTTCTAGATTTGAAAGAAAGAACTGGGGGAAATTTATCCGTAAATAGAAGGTGAATAATTTTTGTGCGCCAACTAAGGTAGAAAGCATAGATGTTTTTGTCGTTGACGTTATTGTAATTATGATCCAAGCATGCAAACTGTGTACCTAGAGAAGATTTTACAAAAAAGAAAAGTTTACAGATGCTTATTTGTAGGCCTAGAGCACAAAACAAAATAAAGGAGTCGAGATTAGATTCAGAGCAAGAAACATGCTAGAACTCTTGAGGTTTTCTTTTGTAGAAAGAAAGTAGATTTTGCAGATTGTTTTCTAATGACAAATTTCCTCTTAGTTTCTTAATTGCTGGTGAATGTGGGAAGAATTTTTCCCTTAAACAACTGAAGTGAGTGAGCTGGGCTATAAATGAGTGAGTGCTATGAAGGAAGAAGGAGTGCTCCTTAAAGAAAGAGGGAGGGGAGGAGGGACAGACAGACAGACAGACAGACAGACAGACAGACAGCGCCAATGCCAGCCAGATATGGTGGCACACACCTGTAATCACAGCACAAGAGCCTGAGGCCAGCCTGAACAGTGTATCAGACCCTGTCTCAGAAGGAAAGAGAGTTCAGTGTACTGCCAGCCTCTGGGCATGTCCAGTAAAGAATCGATGCTGGTTTTCTCTGCCTTCCTTATAAGAGGTTCCAGTGATCCACATTCAAAGAACTCCTCACTGTGTCAAATAGTCACTCACGCCCCTTCTTTGCTTCCTTTTCAGATCATGTACAAAATGAGGAAAACTATGCACAAGTTCTGGATAAGTTTGGAAGTAATTTTTTAAGCAGAGACAACCCTGACCTGGGCACTGCTTTTGTCAAGTTTTCTACACTTACAAAGGAACTGTCCACGCTGCTGAAAAATCTGGTGAGTCTTGGCTTCCATCCGGAAGCAGAGCTCTAGCCTGACTAGGTGTACAGAGAATAATCCACTGTTCCTCACCTCTGTCCTCAGTCCTGGGGCGGGAAGTCAAAGAGCAGGCTGTGCAGTCCGGCAGAGGTCACGTTTTTTACAAGTTTCAGGGTCACATCTCTAGCCTTGTATCTTTAGGCCAACTGATAGCATGGTGGCTATACTGAAGGGAAAGAGCCGTCAGTCTTCTACATTCTACACTGCTAACTCTTTTAAGGTAACTGTTAGCAGACTTTGTTTTGTATTGGGATTTTTTTTTTTTTGCCTTTTATTGAAAATAGATTTTTCTCTCCCTACAATATATACTAATTATGGTTTCCCTTCCCTGCTTCCTCCCCGTTCCTTCTTACCTTCCTCTTGTCTGGATCCATCTTCTTTCTTACTCTTATCAGAAAATAAACAGGCATCTAAGAGATAATAATAAAATAAGGTAGAACAAAAACTAACATGTCATTGGAATAGGACAAAACAAACAGAAGGAAAAGAGCCTAAGAAAAGCCTGAGAGACAGGTATAGACGCAGGGACATTCATTAGCACACCCAGGAATCCCATAAAAACAATGAGCTGGAAGCCATTATACATAAGCAAATGACCGATAGGGTAAACGGAAAGAAGAAAATATATAAAAGTAAATTTAAAAATGAGATAAATTTAAAAAACAAAAAAGAAAAAGCCCTGAGATGCCACCAGTAGACAAAGAACTTCCAAGCTCCAAGCTGTTGTTAAGCTCTCTGTCTGTTGCCATCACTGCTCGGCGTGCAGCCCACCTAAGAGTGATTTGTTTCTCAGTGAGGTTCTCTTGGCAGAGGTTCTAGGGTAGGAATGGGGAGATATATCCTTTTCTCCTTTCAGCTCCTGAGCGCCATCTGACATAGACCTGTGCAGTCCCTGTGTGTGCAGCCCTTTTTTTTTTTTTTTTTTTTTTTTTTTTTTTTTTTTTGAAAATTGGTTAAAGAGTAAGGATGCTTTCGGTGCTGAACAGGCAATGGAAATATACTCTGCCTGCACTGGACAGACACACCCATGTGTCTTGGTTCTTGAAATAATGAGTCTCCCATAATTCTACATATCCCCTTTTACAGTTCTCCCCACTGCCAACCCCTTACATACCTTCAAGAAAAAGGTTATAGGGTTTATGGAACGTGTATGGCGGGAAGAAACCTTAAATGTAAGGTCTTTAAAGATGTTGACCCAAGAAGACAGAAGCAGATGGACAGCAGAGTCTCTTTGCCACACTGTGTCTGGGTATCACCATATCTTAACTACATTCACATTGTTGGGCCTGACCATGTATGTGATTGGTTGTGTGAAAATATTTCTTTTTTTTTTTTTTTTAACTTGAGTATTTCTTATTTACATTTCGAGAGTTATTCCCTTTCCCGGTTTACGGGCCAACATCCTCCTAATCCCTCCCCCTCCCCTTCTTTATGGGTGTTCCCCTCCCCATCCTCCCCCCATTGCCGCCCTCCCCCCCAACAATCACGTTCAGTCTTAGCAGGACCCAGGGCTTCCCCTTACACTGATGATCCTACTAGGATATTCATTGCTACCTATGAGGTCAGAGTCCAGGGTCAGTCCATGTATAGTCTTTAGGTAGGGGCTTAGTCCCTGGAAGCTCTGGTTGCTTCGCATTGTTGTTCATATGGGGTCTTGAGCCCCTTCAAGCTCTTTCAGTTCTTTCTCTGATTTCTTCAATGGGGATCCTGTTCTCAGTTCAGTGGTTTGCTGCTGGCATTCGCCTCTGTATTTGCTGTATTCTGGCTGTGTCTCTTAGGAGCGATCTACATCCGGCTCCTGTCGGTCTGCACTTCTTTGCTTCATCCATCTTGTCTAATTGGATGGCTGTATATGCATGGGCCATATGTGGGGCAGACTCTGAATGGGTGTTCCTTCAGTCTCTGTTTTAATCTTTGCCTCTCTCTTCCCTGCCAAGGGTATTCTTGTTCCCCTTTTAAAGAAGGAGTGAACCATTCACATTTTGATCCTCCGTCTTGAGTTTCATGTGTTCTAGGCATCTAGGGTAATTCAAGCATTTGGGCTAATAGCCACTTATCAATGAGTGCATACCATGTGTGTTTCTCTGTGCTTGGGTTACCTCACTCAGGATGATATTTTCCAGTTCCAACCATTTGCCTACGAATTTCATAAAGTCATTGTTTTTGATAGCTGAGTAATATTCCATTGTGTAGATGTACCACATTTTCTGTATCCATTCCTCTGTTGAAGGGCATCTGGGTTCTTTCCAGCTTCTGGCTATTATAAATAAGGCTGCGATGAACATAGTGGAGCATGTGTCTTTTTATATGTTGGGGCATCTTTTGGATATATGCCCAAGAGAGGTATAGCTGGATCCTCAGGCAGTTCAATGTCCAATTTTCTGAGGAACCTCCAGACTGATTTCCAGAATGGTTGTACCAGTCTGCAATCCCACCAACAATGGAGGAGTGTTCCTCTTTCTCCGCATCCTCGCCAGCATTTGCTGTCACCTAAGTTTTTGATCTTAGCCATTCTCACTGGTGTGAGGTGAAATCTCAGGGTTGTTTTGATTTGCATTTCCCTTATGACTAAAGATGTTGAACATTTCTTTAGGTGTTTCTCAGCCATTCGGCATTCCTCAGCTGTGAATTCTTTGTTTAGCTCTGAACCCCATTTTTTAATAGGGTTATTTGTCTCCCTTCGGTCTAACTTCTTGAGTTCTTTGTATATTTTGGATATAAGGCCTCTATCTGTTGTAGGATTGGTAAAGATCTTTTCCCAATCTGTTGGTTGCCGTTTTGTCCTAACCACAGTGTCCTTTGCCTTACAGAAGCTTTGCAGTTTTATGAGATCCCATTTGTCGATTCTTGATCTTAGAGCATAAGCCATTGGTGTTTTATTCAGGAAAATTTTTCCAGTGCCCATGTGTTCCAGATGCTTCCCTAGTTTTTCTTCTATTAGTTTGAGTGTATCTGGTTTGATGTGGAGGTCCTTTATCCACTTGGATTTAAACTTTGTACAGGGCTATAAGAATGGATCAATCTGCATTCTTCTACATGTTGACCTCCAGTTGAACCAGCACCATTTGCTGAAAATGCTATCTTTTTTCCATTTGATGGTTTTGGCTCCTTTGTCAAAAATCAAGTGCCCATAGGTGTGTGGGTTCATTTCTGGGTCTTCAATTCTGTTCCATTGGTCTATCTGTCTCTGTACCAATACCATGCAGTTTTTATCACTATTGCTCTGTAATATTGCTTGAGTTCAGGGATAGTTATTCCCCCTGAAGTCCTTTTATTGTTGAGGATAGTTTTAGCTATCCTGGGTTTTTTGTTATTCCAGATGAATTTGCAAATTGTTCTGTCTAACTCTTTGAAGAATTGGATTGGTATTTTGATGGGGATTGCATTGAATCTGTAGATCACTTTTGGTAGAATGGCCATTTTTACTATATTAATCCTGCCAATCCATGAGCATGGGAGATCTTTCCATCTTCTGAGGTCTTCTTCAATTTCTTTCTTCAGAGTCTTGAAGTTCTTATTGTACAGATCTTTTACTTGCTTGGTTAAAGTCACACCGAGGTACTTTATATTATTTGGGTCTATTATGAAGGGTGTCGTTTCCCTAATTTCTTTCTCGGCTTGTTTCTCTTTTGTATAGAGGAAGGCAACTGATTTATTTGAGTTAATTTTATACCCAGCCACTTTGCTGAAGTTGTTTATCAGCTTTAGTAGTTCTCTGGTGGAACTTTTGGGATCACTTAAATATACTATCATGTCATCTGCAAATAGTGATATTTTGACTTCTTCTTTTCTGATCTGTATCCCCTTGACCTCCTTTTGTTGTCTGATTGCTCTGGCTAGAACTTCAAGAACTATATTGAATAAGTAGGGAGAGAGTGGGCAGCCTTGTCTAGTCCCTGATTTTAGTGGGATTGCTTCAAGTTTCTCTCCATTTAGTTTAATGTTAGCAACTGGTTTGCTGTATATGGCTTTTACTATGTTTAGGTATGGGCCTTGAATTCCTATTCTTTCCAGGACTTTTATCATGAAGGGGTGTTGAATTTTGTCAAATGCTTTCTCAGCATCTAATGAAATGATCATGTGGTTTTGTTCTTTCAGTTTCTTTATATAATGGATCATGTTGATGGTTTTCCGTATATTAAACCATCCCTGCGTGCCTGGGATGAAGCCTACTTGATCATGGTGGATGATTGTTTTGATGTGCTCTTGGATTCGGTTTGCCAGAATTTTATTGAGTATTTTTGCATCGATATTCATAAGGGAAATTGGTCTGAAGTTCTCTTTCTTTGTTGGGTCTTTGTGTGGTTTAGGTATAAGAGTAATTGTGGCTTCATAGAAGGAATTCGGTAGTGATCCATCTGTTTCAATTTTGTGGAATAGTTTGGATAATATTGGTATGAGGTCTTCTATGAAGGTCTGATAGAATTCTGCACTAAACCCGTCTGGACCTGGGCTCTTTTTGGTTGGGAGACCTTTAATGACTGCTTCTATTTCCTTAGGAGTTATGGGGTTGTTTAACTGGTTTATCTGTCCCTGATTTAACTTCGGTACCTGATATCTGTCTAGGAAATTGTCCATTTCCTGCAGATTTTCAAGTTTTGTTGAATATAGGCTTTTATAGTAAGATCTGGTGATTTTTTGAATTTCCTCTGAATCTGTAGTTATGTCTCCCTTTTCATTTCTGATTTTGTTAATTTGGACGCACTCTCTGTGTCCTCTCGTTAGTCTGGCTAAGGGTTTATCTATCTTGTTGATTTTCTCAAAGAACCAACTTTTGGTTCTGTTGATTCTTTCTATGGTCCTTTTTGTTTCTACTTGGTTGATTTCAGCTCTGAGTTTGATTATTTCCTGCCTTCTACTCCTCCTGGGTGTATTTGCTTCTGTTTGTTCTAGAGCTTTTAGGTGTGCTGTCAAGCTGCTGACATATGCTCTTTCCTGTTTCTTTCTGCAGGCACTCAGAGCTATGAGTTTTCCTCTTAGCACAGCTTTCATTGTGTCCCATAAGTTTGGGTATGTTGTACCTTCCTTTTCATTAAATTCTAAAAAGTTTTTAATTTCTTTCTTTATTTCTTCCTTGACCAGTTATTGTTGAGTAGAGCATTGTTCAACTTCCACGTATATGTGGGCGTTCTTCCCTTATTGTTATTGAAGACCAGCTTTAGGCCATGGTGGTCTGGTAGCACGCATGGGATTATTTCTCTCTTTCTGTACCTGTTGAGGCCCGTTTTTTTACCAACTATATGGTCAATTTTGGAGAAAGTACCATGAGGAGCTGAGAAGAAGGTATATTCTTTTGCTTTAGGATAGAATGTTCTATAAATATCTGTTAAGTCCATTTGGCTCATGACTTCTCTTAGTCTGTCTACATCTCTGTTTAATTTCTGTTTCCATGATCTGTCCATTGATGAGAGTGGGGTGTTGAAATCTCCTACTATTATTGTGTGAGGTGCAATGTGTGTTTTGAGCTTTAGTAAGATTTCTTTTAGGTATGTAGGTGCCCTTGCATTTGGGGCATAGATATTTAGGATTGAGAGTTCATCTTGGTGGATTTTTCCTTTGATGAATATGAAGTGTCCTTCCTTATCTTTTTTGATGACTTTTAGTTGAAAATTGATTTTATTTGATATTAGAATGGCTACTCCAGCTTGCTTCTTCTGACCATTGTGAAAGTATTTCTGTAACAACTGTCACATTTGCCCTTGATTTGATTTAATCAAGTATCATCTAAGTCTTAAGAGGTAGGGGACCACAGCAATGTGATTTATTGCCATTTTAGTTCCTGTGCTGGAGAAGAGGCATTGTATCTCCTCCTGCCTCCCCCAGCATTGCACTTTTGCATCCCCTAAGGATCTGGAGCCTAAGTTGAAATGTCCTCACCTTGGGTGGATTATATATCAGATGGGCCTCTGTGTCATTGCCTGGTAAGCTTGTCATAAAATCAGTTGATGCAGACAACTTACAGTAGAAGAATACTACCTATTTGAAAAGCCTTCTTACAGTCTCTTAACCTGGGTAAACTTTAGATAGTCAGAATGTTTTCTCTTGTATTAAAAACATGCATAAATCTGTTTTCCTGACTGTTTAATTTTAATTGGTGGTTTTGCCATTAAATAAGTCATAAGTAATATATCATATAATCTGAAAAAAAAAAAACAAAAAACAGTTAAACATAAGATACTTGATCGTTTTGAACGCTTGAAAAAAGACATTTGGTTAACAAGCCCACGATGTTTCTTTAGCTCTTAAATGACTTGAACCTCATTTCCTCTTCCTTCTGGGTATTATTCGCCACTTGCTGTGGGAGTTGCTTATAGATTAGTAAGCATGGATGCTACGGGCCTGTACCAAAAAAGAAAGTGAAGTAAGACTCACCCTCCCTTTGTTAATAACTGGCAGAGAACCCAGGAAGCCGTTTTCCCAGGGGTACAACTTGTCACATGAATCTCTCACGTTCCTATAGAACAGATGTGCTTTGACATTAGCCAAGACGTGAGGCATCCCAGCTCTAAGGTCCTCTTCAGAGACCTCCACCATGCCCTCCTCAAAGGCTGCTCTATGCTCTTCCGAACTGAACT